>NC_060215.1:161490051-162104374 GCF_021130785.1 Homalodisca vitripennis
ATTTTATACTCATCAAGGATATTGGTAGAAACAGTAAATTATTTTAATTACTTAACGAGTGACTGAGAGTGAAGTTTAAGTACGAGTAGTACATAAGACATTGGACATTTTTTGTTTAAAAGAGCATTGCATATTTGAGTTATTAAACTAAAAGGTGTCTTATTTAACTTAGTCCGGTTTATTAAATTTTCATAGTTTACATTACATTATTTTGTGTAGTATGGGTAAATAAAGGTGTATCTAGTGTAATTTATTGTCAACAGGATGTGAAGATATCACATCCTTTGAGCTTCTTTGCCCTTGATTCTTTAAGATCTCTTCAGACGATTGACTCCAGAATCCATGATTTAAGAATGGAACAGCGACAGTTTTCAGAAACTGCATTAAGAGGAAGGTGAACTGAGGCTAAACTCTACATTTACATTAATTACACCCTTCTCACTATAGCTACGTTATGTCCTTGGAGGTCGTGTATGAAATTCGAAGTGCACTGAATTGTGTACCTGATGAAACAACGTAAATACCTCTTGATTGATTGATTGATTGATTGATTTATTTCCAAAATTTATGTACAGAGTTAAATATAATACATAACAAAAAACTTATAGGAAATTATCCCCACATGGGCATCAGCCTGTGTGTGGGGAAACGAGTTCCTCAGTCTGCACTACCAATAACACAAAAAACTTAAATTAAAATAAGGAAATGAATTGTCATTAATAAAAACATTTTCATTAACAAATGAGAAATGAAGATTTAACCTCTAAAATAAACCATACAAGGCCATAGCATGGAATACATGAGCAAATTCAGTTAATAAATAATCTAAAATTTGAAAGGAATATACTTATTTAGAAAATATAATTTGAAGACTTAAAAATTTAATTTATAAAAACTTGTAACTTATATAAAAAAGAGCAATCAGAAAGACTTAATTAAAAATTAGCCGATATAAGTAGAGAGAGACTTGGACCACACACTGCACACCCACGCACACACACACACACACACACACACACACACACACACACACACACACACACACACACACACACACACACACACACACACACACACACACACACACACACACACACACCAATCACGCACACGCACACGCACACGCACACATGCACGCACTACACGTACTCGTTGGCCTGCAGTCAAAACGATTGTACAAACTCACCAAACACTCAGACTAACATTGATTGTAATACAAAAATATAACAGAAATTTAATACATAAAAAAAAGCATATCTAGGTGTAGATTGAGGAAAAATACTGACGAAATCCATCTCGCCCAGCATCTACTAACCACTTATTGACTAATTTTTTGTACGTACTAATAGTGCAAGGTCTTGGGTTTTTTATAAAGTATGGTAATTTTGAGAAAATTATATGAGCAATATAGTGAGATGATGTTGAATTAAAGGCTTTAACGAGTCTAGGAACAAAAATTCTGTTACGAAGTGAAGAACGCGTAAAATGGCTGTGGTTACTGTGAATGAAAATTGAATCTCGATGTTGAAAAATGTACAAAATTAATGTTCGGATATATAATTGCGAGACGTTAAAAACTTTAAATTCTTCAAATAATAAATTGGTTGGATAAGTACGATTTCGCTTCAGAGCTACTTTTATAATAGTTTTTTGAACGACTTCTAAGGGAGCAAGGTTATTTTGGAAACAGCCACCCCATGCTAAATTACCATACTGAAGAATTGATTGCACATAAGCATAGTATACAGTTTTTAAAAGATCTATTGTAAGTATATTACGCAGATTACAGAATATAAAGATAAATTTACGAAGTTTATTCCGCATGTAAGCTACGTGATTACACCACTTCAAACGATTGTCAAAAACTACACCCAAGTATTTATACTCACTCACCCTATCAATACAATCACACAAAACGCATCCATCCTGGCCACCACAAGTATGCAACCGTAGCTTAAAAACAAAAGGATCGCCGTCAGCTCGTATAGAGATTGGCATACATTTAGTTTTGGCTATATTAACTGTGAGCCGACATTGATCAAACCAGCGCTTGACAGTGAGTAGACCGCGCTCAGCCACATCCCTCACTTCCTCCCAGCTTTCACCCTCAAATAACAAAGCGGTGTCGTCCGCATAAAGAAATATCTGTCCTTTAAACAAAGTCAATCTTCCTAGATTGTTAATAAAAATTAAGAAAAGCAAGGGTCCAAGAGTACTGCCTTGCAAAACCCCATACTCAATTTTTTGAGGAACGCTTGTATGGCCCAAAACGGAAACAACTTGATACCGATCGGACAAATAACTTTTGAACCATCTCCAAGAGTTCCCTTGTATTCCAATATATTTTAATTTTTGTAGTAATAGTTGTCTATCAACTGTATCAAAAGCTTTAGCTAAATCTATAAAAATCAATAATGGTTTTTTATTACGGCTAATCGTGTCATGAACACTTTTAGTTAGCAAATATAAATCATCATTCAAATTCTTATCTTTTCTGAAACCGAATTGATTTTGTACAAGAATATTATTGATGTTTAAATATTTTTCGAGTTGAATTCTGACACATTTTTCCAATAATTTAGATAAAACACTAGTTAAAGTTATTGGTCTGAAGCTAACACATCGATTTTTTGGGCCTCCCTTATAGATTGGGATTACTTTACCCATTTTAAAAGATGCTGGGAAAATTCCCTGTGACATACTATTGTTTATAATATGTAGAAGTGGAAGCTTTAAGAAATTGAAAAACATTTTGATAAGAGTAGCCGGGATTCCATCTTCTCCCGGAGCAGACCCGCCTCTAAGGTTTTGTACAACACGAGCAAGGACATCCTCGGATATCGGCTCCAGCTGGAAGTAAGAATTCGCCCCGTAATCCTCGTCATTCATAACGACTTCAGTCACGGGAGGCACAGCACTGGCTAAGTTGGCACCCACCCTAACATAGTACTCATTTAATGTGTTAGCTACATTATTTATATCATTTGTCTCAATATTAAGTTTGCCGTCCAGAAAACTGTTCAATAGGAAAGGAATCTTTTTTTTTATTCATGTCCATAATTTCAGCAATATTTTTCCACAAGAGCTTATTATTATTTTTTGATTCATTAATTTTATTTCTAAAATACATTTCTTTAGCCAATTTAATAGTTTTATTTAAGAGATTTCTATATTGCTTGAAACGAGTTTTTAACATTGTATTAAAAGGCTGGCCTTTGAGCTGCTTACTCATTTTATCTCTAACTCGAATTGATTTAATTAGTCCAACGGTAACCCACGGCTTTAGCTTGACGTGCTTAGAAGAAATTGGGTTCTTATTAATTGAGGATTGTAATAGAATATCTTGCAAATATTCAACAAACGTAGATGCAGACAGATTAACATCCTCGATCTCTAAAATCGGTGTCCAATTTCTTTCAGAGACAAGACGGCCAACAATATCAAAGTCAATATATGTGTTTTTAACTAAAGATGATTGTTTTCTTTTACTTTTAATTAAAACTCTGTTGACTTTGCGAGACAGTAAAATAGTGATCCGTAATTTCCGCTTTGATGACCGCCGACTTAACACCGTCCGTAGTTTTAATATCCGTAAATATATGATCAATACAACTTTTGGAAAATCCAGTAACTCTGGTTGGCACATTAATGCAACTAATGAAACCAGCTCCATACATTACATCAAGATATCGTTGTGACAGTGGATCGTTGGTTTCAGGTAAAATACAACAATTTATATCACCTATCAGCCAGTGAACCCGATCCCTGTGCCTGGTTTCAAGATATACCTCGAGATCACTAATGAAAGAGTCAAGGTCACCGGACGGACTCCGGTAAATGGCGAGCAACGACATCCGCTCCCTGCCAAACGTTATATCTAGTTTCAAACATGTGGCACCGCTCAGATTCACTTCCGCATGACATACTGAAAAACATTTATTAACAAAAACAATCACGCCATCATTCTGATTCATACTTTCCTTATTTACGAATCTATCATACCCATCCATACTCACATTTACACTGCACTCATCCATCCAAGTCTCTGTTAAAATAATTATGTCAAATTTAAACTTATAGTTGTTCAAAATGATAATTAGCTCATCAAAATTCTTTTTACAGCTACGAATATTCAAGCTAAGGATTGTCACTCGATTTTTATTTACGTCTTCGTTTTCTGACAAAAAATCAAAACTATCAACATAATCATAAACACATGCATTCACAGCTCTAGAATTGACAATTTCATCCATAAACTCGCCCATTGCGCAACCCGCTCATTGTACACCATGCTCAGCCCACCCGCGCTCTATATATCTATACAGATATCACTACACTTGATAAAAAACTACAACATCATCAAAATAAACTAAAACCAAATGTATAGCTACCTGTAAAAAAACAATATTAATATAACAAAAACTTATATGTAGTTGAAACCAAATACCAATATCATATGATATAGTAATAAAATAAATATTCTTGTTTAATTTAATACATATGAAATAAAATAAAATATATACATGGAATAACATTTAAGAAGCATTATCGGTATAGGTACATCTATGCTATGCTGCAACTTATGTTTAAAATAAACAAGAAGCACCTTTACAAATTTATGCAATTAAAACTTTTCAAATATAGATATGCAAAAAATAAATAACGTATCTTATATTACATGCCACAATGAAATGTAACTAGCACAAACAAAAATATAAATTGTATTAACATATAATTAAAAATTAAAAAATATACTTCAGTATAAATTCTGACATGTGCATGCTTATAATTGTGTGTGTCATATATTCAAAAGACTGACTATAAGAATTATTATTCCATATATAAAAAAGACATAGACGGAAATTAGACCTAATATACAATTAACATCGCACTGACCATGCAAAAAAACATTATCTGTTAACCTTTGGACAGTAAAGATGGCTGTAAAAATGGTTAAAAAGTTAAAAGAATTAAAAAATTTACATTCTGAAACTTATAATCTCAATGGCATGAAAATATTTATTAATTAATATTATTTATAAATTAATTATTGTTTTCTATAGTAACTTGTTATTCTTATAATAATAAATAACTAATAGTAAGATGGGATAAACTGTTTTATAAAACATTATTTTGATATTTTTCGTTAGCCCGTGTACACATACACATACATACTCAAGTGCATACACACATACATACTCACACGCACACGCACACACACACACACACACACACACACACACACACACACACACACACACACACTCACACACACACTCACACTCACATGCATACACACACACATACTTCTACCCATACGTATTTATAATTTAATTATAGGTTGGTATAGTACAATCAATATTTAATTTTGAATGCTGAGTGTCCTAGTAGTAATTATATTAATATTAAACGTCGCTGCAAAAATATTTTCATTTTTCACTTTGTTAAGTCTTATTTAAAAATACACATGCACATGCCAATAAATTCTACAAACTATAATGTCAAACAAAAATTGTAATATAAATGCTGCAAACAAAAATTAAACATACAGTAATAAAAAAAGTCTTACTTGCCATGTCCTTATCTGTATTTATGGAGTATCTATAACCTACGCTAAAACTCTGGCAAATTACTGCGTTGTCGTGGGACTGCCGCTAACCACCGGACGTACGAAGGCTTCCACTTCGTCGCTGCTCCTCACCCTCCTGGCCGGTGACTCCACCGTCTGTCTCACCAACACCTTCCCGTCCCTCGACCAAGCGAACGCCAGCTGTCCATCTTTTACCAAGGACTTAGCTCTCCCCAGTATATGTTTATTCTGTGGTGTGAGATGATCCAGAACTAATACCGGCGCAGGCGGTAGAGACGCTGCCAAGTCCGTAGTTTGAATTCTTTTTTTCTTGGCCGCAGAAATCCATTCAGCCTTTGTTGAGCGGGACACGAACTGGACGACGATAGAGGGGTGGAAGGACTTCCTCCGAGGTGCCGGCAAACGATGGGCAATGGATATAGACTGTCTGTCATAAGTTAGATCAAGCGCGGTGGCCACCGAATTGACGATTTCGTAAACATTCTCACTTTTTGTGACGGGGACACCCATAACTTCAATGTTATGGTTTCGCGAGTACGAGTACTGCTGTATATCTGCCATTTGTAACTCCACGTCAAACACCCGCCGAGACAGGGATTCATTTTTAGTTCGGAGTTCAACACATTCCGCTTTAAGTTCAACATTTTCCGCCTCTAAAGAAGAAAGTCTCTTATGGAATTCGTCAACAGATGCCTGTAAACCAGTTAGACGCTGTTCAATCGCGCTAAAACCGTCTCTATTTGCAGCTTGGCTTACAGCAATTTCTTTTTGTATTGCCAAAAGAATGTCAGAAATATTTGGATCGACCGAGTCCGACTTATGACTTGCCACTGAGGATGAATCCTGCGAACAATCGTCACACTTCCACGAGGCCAGATTTCGGGCCGACATAGATGTCAACTTTGCCAAAGTCCGAATACGACAACACGTTACATGAAAACTGAGACCGCACTCCACACACTTTGCTGCATCTTTAGCAATGGATATGTCTCGGCTACATTTACCGCAATTCATGATAAAAATGTAAGTAATTGTAAGTTACTTAACTGTACAGTAAAAAAAAACTAAAAAAATAACAGAAAGCCTGATTTAAAATGATAATTAGTAATCCAAAAATAACTTTAGTCCAAACTAAAAATAAACTTCATCAATACTAACGAAAATTCACACACGAAAAAAATAAAGTTTATGACACAGTTTTAAGGATAATTACTTTAAGAAAAGGTACCGCACAGGATAAGTACCGCACAGGATAAGACGGGCAGGCCGACCAGATTGCACAATCACGAGCGGCTTATCTGTACGACCGTCCTCATGGACTGACTGATAAGAACGAATCTGTAATCTTCTCCTAGATTACAGTATATTTTGTAGTCAGGGAGACTCTGATGTCGAATAATGTAAAGAGGTCATATTTAAATTTTCTCCAATTTTTTGGATCTCTTCTGACGAACATGATTCCAGTTTTCAAGAGTGAAATATGTAAAAACATCAGATTCCAGTCTCTTGATAAGAGGAACATTGTTAAACCTTTCCCATTATTGCTACATTATGTGTAAATTTTGTTTATTTTAGTGATAATTAATTACGTGTGCTGTATATGTTACAATCAGTTTCAAGATTAAGAAATAATTGGTAAAAAAAGGTTTGATAATTTTCTAATTTAATCTTCGGGGAAATGTGCTCGGTTTTTATGAGTAATGGGCATGTTAAAAAAGTAAAATTTAGTAAAAACTTCTTTAAAATATTTTTTTTCAATATTAATCTAATTACGTAAAACTAAATAAAAGAAAGATATTTTCAGATATGAATGAGTTGAATATGCGAATCAAATAGAGATTATTCTATAAACATATGAATAAATTAAATTTACGTAAGAAGACTTATATATTTTAGAAAACTTTAATGTATTATTAAGAATAATCCCAAATCTAACTACCTAATGTAGTAGATTTAAAAGTACTTTGTTTTTAATGTGATCACTCAGCCTCCTACGGAAAATTAGTGTACACTTAGTAACAATGTTGGTTTAACAGTGTTAAACTATACTAACACGGACACGGTCCCCCACCGATAAAACTGAAAGCGATTTCACACGGCCCCTGGACGTTGATTACGAGCCTCCGGAAAACAGGGAAATATGAACCAAATGCTGACCTGAAAACACGCACGGTAGCGGTGATGACTGTATTGCAAGCGCTGAACACCGGCGCTGCGTAATTCTGCTTGGAAAACGGACGACACGCTCCGGAGGACAAAAATGCGGCACGAAGGCCTGTTTGTTACCACGTTACCGAGTTCTCTCTCAAAAATCTGGCGAGCGTGCGGCCTCCGTCTCTTGCGGCCGGTGAGCCGCTAGCTCCAACCGATATGGACCTCGACAGGACCGATATGAATTTCTGATCCAACCGATATAAACCTATTTCAAACCGATATGACCCATTTCAAAGTCCGTAACTGGAAACATTTAACTTTTACGATAATTTGGGAACTCTGTACTGTAGCCCAGGACATAGAACAAACTCCGGTTTTCAGCAATTTTTAAATGATATGAACCTTAAAGTTAGTAATGTGTTTAAGTTTTCTTTAGTTGTATAGTCATTTGGAGTCTTTCTGTCGTGGTGCGTGTTTGTCACCTGTATTGAGCGTCTTCCTGCCAATTACTTTAATATTACTACTCTTAGTTTTCTAGTTACAAGCATTTGTGTTTTGCTAAACAAACGCTCCCTGCTCTATCCCTTTGGGTTTTGGGGCTAGGCTGACACCACTTGTTGCCGAGCTTGTTTGCGAAAGGAAGAAGCTCCCTTGCCCTGGCTCCCTAGACTGGCGAAGGTCAGAAACTTAGTGTCCCGTAGTATATTTTTTATGCCAACATCTTCGTCGGGAGGCAGATAATTAAGCTAAAGAGCTGCAAGCCGTCCGACCTCAAGAGAGCAGCCAAAGCGCGAACATTGGCCGCCCTCTCAAGGTCGACCAACCGCGGCACGCCTAGACCTCCATTAGCTCTCCGCATGTGGACATACCTAGTTGCCACAACAGGAGGCAGATGGAGCATAGTCTGAACCAGGGACCTCAGGAAGGTATCCAATTCCCAAAGAGCGACCAAGCCAGGTGGGTCCGCTATAAGCCTATAGAAAAATGCTGAAAGGACATAATTGCAGAGCAGGTGTAGCTTCTGCATGGGCTTCCGGGACAGCATGGAACACCTGGTCTCACTATCCCTGACGGATGAAAATGAGTTGGCGTTGCTGGGCCCTTGATGGACAGTAAAAGAAGCTCTCAGACAAGTAAAGGACTCGTCAGTTCCGAAATTACGGAGCGGGACCCGATACGAGAGAACCCAGAGAGGCTCCTGTACCCAGGTCTTCGCCAGAAGCCACAACACGTTGGAACATACAGCTCCATGTTAACAGATGAAAAAAGGCGGACACCATATCGAGAATTGTTTGTAGCTCAGTAATATATATATATATATATATATATATATATATACGTAGTCTTCAGATTTCTTAAGCTCATCTATCCTCGAAAACACACTGCATACTATTTTACATCTTAATATTATATTGCAGCAAACAACACTTTCTACTTTCATGCTTGAAATAATGCTGTTAGTTGCTGGTTAATATTATTTATATATTCTGTATGACGAATATTCCGGCACAAATTGTAGGGTAGATCTATGCGATCAACTCCATTTTATAAACCGTAGTTCTAGATATCTTTTGGTTTAAATAGATTTTAACCATAATTTTTTATGATCTTTTAAACAGAATGAGTGTTAACAAAAAATGCTTTTTCCGACTCCATTAAGGTCACAATTGGAGCAGCTCTACAGCCCATATTTGTCTCTGTACATCATCTACTGAATGAATGGTTTGATATAGGCTGCAGAAAATGAGGTTGCCAGAGGCCGGAAACTCACAGAAGACAGGAACTGTGAGAGGCCGGGAACCTCATATTCCGGAAGTTCTTGATATTGTGAGCGTTCTGAGATCGAATATAACTAGAGTTTAAGGAATTCCGAGAAGGTTATAGTTCACCGAAGCCAGCATTTCTATATTTCTCTTGGGAGCCTGAAGGTCGCAGAGCTCAGAGAGTTCAAAAGCCAGATAGCCTGAAATACTTCAAAGTTCGGCAACGTCCAGTGACTAATTCCTCTTGCATGTCAGAAACCCAACCTCAAGAACTCACAGGTTGTAGTAACTAAAATTTCCAAGAGGCTGGGAGCTATCAGTGGCCAGAAGCTCCTAGAGGCCATAGGCTTTCTACTTACCGAAGTGTCTCAGAGGCTATGATCCCGAAAAACTCCATGGTCCATGCCTAGTTTTGACGAGGGTGACTGACGTCCCTTTTCTGCACGGGTGTAGGCGTGGACTGTCTTACTTTTCAAAACTGACCTGGCCATGTATTAGTTTTTTACCTGCATTTTCCCTGTATTATGTTCAGTGACGCTTCCACTACATTCGTACAGCGTACTACGGAGGCAGTAAATATTAACATCAGTTTCATTAAACCAAAACTGAAGCTATCACATATGAAATGGGTTACTAATTGGGATTATATATAAAAGAAATCTACATAGCATTATATTACTATCTGAATAATTCGGCATTATCCTAATGAATCATTAACATCTACACTAAGTTTGTATTAATTATTTTTTCTCTTGGCCCATCGTTAGAATAATACTGTATATGCGAGTGGAAACGTTACTCGTAGTACACGTTAACTAAAATGGATGGCTTATTGATTTATTAACACTGTTAATAAATAAAATATCCATTTATTTCATATCCGATATATCACATTTAATGTTGCATAAAATTACGTTAAATATATAACAATACAAAGAAAATACATTGTAATAGTGGCTTAATATTGGCTCTCGGCCAATAAACCAAAAAGTAAACGAAACTTATCTGCCTACAGATAGATACTAACTTACATAAGAGCGACCGTATACCGCTAACGATAGGTTGTACATGTTACTCAAACAGCAATTCGATGAATACCGGACAAAGAAATTGGCTTGTTTCATCCAAACTTCCAATCACTATTCATCGCTGTATTCCGCTGCAAGAAGGGTTAATTCAAATAGTGATCCAGGAACTACAGGAGATGATATGTTTAGTTACTAGCAGTTACCAGTGACTTCGAACGCAACAAGTTCTTAAATATATCCTTCAACCCTATTAGTTTTATTTTACTTTAAAATAAACCATTAACAGTTAAAACTTTTAAAATTTGGAGTTTAGTTAATAAAATCAAAAGTGATGCAAGGTTTTGAAATGTATACGATTACAATTATTAATGTTTAAACTAGTAGATCTCCGCGTTTTTTGCTCGTGATTTCGTAGGCTTTCCTATAACCACTTCTGGTTCGTGTGACTTATATATCCGACGCCAATGCTGAGATCTCCTTATTCTTACGATCAAGGAAATATGTCTTAGAGTGTATATTTATGGCAATTGTAATTTATTCCAGGCTTAATATATTTTGTGCCATAGTTAATGTTGCTTATTTCCTCGATCAAGGAATTATATATATGTACAATGGTCTGAAAAGTCTACTTCTGTCGAAAGTGAATTATACTATGCGTTTTGTAACATTCTTTAAAATTTATAGTAAAACCCTACTTTTTAAACTTTTAAATGGTTTTTTCTCACAATTTTCTTACTCTGTGCTCAACAGTGGTTGTGGAAAAAGTTGAAATGAGAAGTATTATTATTATCAAGTTTACTCTATGCTTTCTAAACCAATGCAAACACAGTTGTTAAAATAATTGCACATATGATTGTGTGCTAACATAAAAAAATGTTTACACGGAACAGCTGACTAAAGTTATAACATGTCAAGTCTAAAATATTTAGTACTATATATATATGATACTTTCATTGAAAAATATACCTAATGTAATAACGTTTAAACATTTTTGTTACATTCTCAATTATTTCTGAATCAGTGTATTTATGCATTTATTCACTCTATTTAACAAAACGTTTAACCGTTTAAAATGCTAAGAAAATGCTGATATTCAATAAGGACATACCTCTGGTTTTGAAAATGCTATATATTTGTATAGGTTAATATTAACATATTTAGTTTTAAAAAGTTGTTCCACTTAATGCCCCAAACTCTCAATTTGGGATACTCAAAAAACGAGTGTTTTATAGCGAATTTATAAAGAATTTATAATGTATAACTAGGAGACCGCACAATTACAAGACTTACTCTCGAAGGGGGGGAGGGATGATTGGCGATGAATGGAGCAGGGTGAGCGTCAAAATGTATTTATAAATGAGAGTCCGATGTGGCATTAGCATTAAAAATTATTAAATACTGTTGTCCCCGCAAAAAATATTTGACAATAGACTATTGACAATTGTTCAAAAGGTCTGCTCGGAAGCCAGGAATAGTCAGCTTTATTGTTATACTTTTTAAGGTGGGTTAAAAGTGCTGATCTGATGCTTTTCATTAAAGGCATAAATTGAAGTGCCACTTGTTCATTTATCTCCTGCCTACAACTGGCCACTCGACGTAACAGCCCCAGAGAAGAAGGATATCCCTTTCTACCGATCAATCAGCCATTGTGAACTTTTCACAGAAGCCTTCTAAAGAAGAGCTCCATTAAAGTCACAGTGATATGTTTTAATTTCCTTTTCAAAACAGTTATGAGTAACTATGGAGACAAGTTTTGAGTTTCAAAAGTGTGTATATTTGTATATAAATACACTCTGAGATCACGTGCTGTAGTACACATCAAATTACGACAAACGGTCAAAGAAGATTAATGTGTAATGTTTATAACAATAAAGTTGAGCTCGATGAATCTGTGTTTACAACAAATTTAGTCTGTTCAACCAAAACAATACAAAAGACAACAAATAAAATAACAAGTAACCACGCTAAAATAACAATATTAATGTGATGTGCGTAGGGTAGGTCTAATACAAACATTATTCTAATGATATAGAAACAATGTAGTGTTCTAGTAATAATATACTAAAATAACTATTTGAGTGTGATATGCGTAGGGTAGGTCTAACACAAACATTGTTCTAGTGATATAGAAACAATGTAGTGTTCTAGTAATAATGTACAAAATAAACAACTAACATTTTATTTAGAGTTTGGGTTAAATGAGGCAGGTCATATCCTTTCTATGAAATAACAATACTAATACAGGTTTTATAAAATTTAAAATATTGATTTCTTATTATTGGTTTATGTTGTTTTATCATAAGGTGAAATATATAAGTTTAACGCCAGTCGATATTCTTGATTAAATAAGGATTTTATAATTTTTTTAATATGCATTTTACCACCTTCTTCTTCTTGGAAACTAAATGCTTGTCTATTACAATTACAAGTACAATTATTTGTCATTTATTGGAGAGTTTGATCATATATTAAGCATTTGTGAATATGGTTTCCAAGACACTTTTTAGTGTATAGATTTAGTTTTACTTTGTTACTATTTTCTTATTTTGTAATTCTTCAATAATATATCAATGTTTTAGATAGATTATTTTGGACAATCTATTTAGTAATTTATTCTTTACTAAAATCGTACGTTTTTATTAAAACTTGATGTAATTTATTGACAGATTAACTGCAGCCATTTTTGATAACGGTTAATTTGATGAGTTTCCATGAACCGTAGGCTACCTAGTAAGTTAGCTTATGCATAGGCCCAGAACACAGATACAGAGATATAAAACCTTTCAGACAGTTTAAGTTACGACACCAAAATACATTTTACAACATACTAAAATACTTATGCTAAGGACTAAATTACACAAATAATAGAATTTCACCGAAAATTTTAAAAAAGAGCTAAATAAATAAGATAATAAATTTATGTTGTAAAATAGAGGGAAAGTGTTAGAAACAAAACAAGAGACTTAATTCAGTTTACAATGCCTAACAACGCCTAAATTACACAACAGTACAATTAAAAATATATTCTATATCAACTGAGCACTGGAGAAAGAGTAAATGTTTCACAGCTCATCACAGAAGCAAGGTTTACCCGTACACACAGTACCTGACAGCCGCACCATACATTCGGTTTACAATGCCTAACTACGCCTAAATTACACAACAGCACACTTACAAATATATTCCATATCAACTGAGCACTATAGAAAGAGTAATTGTTTCACAGCTCATCACAGAAGCACGGTTTACTCGTACACACAGTACCTGACAGCCGCTCCTTACATTCGGTTTACAATGCCTAACTACGCCTAAATTACACAACAACACAATTACAAATATATTCTATATCAACTGAGCACTAGAGAAAGAGTAATTGTTTCACAGCTCATCACAGAAGCACGGTTTACTCGTACACACAGTACCTGACAGCCGCTCCTTACATTCGGTTTACAATGCCTAACTACGCCTAAATAACACAACAGCACAATTACAAATATATTCCATATCAACTGAGCAATGGAGAAAGAGTAATTGTTTCACAGCTCATCACAGAAGCACGGTTTACGTACACACAGTACCGGACAGCCGCACCTTACATGCGGTTTACAATGCCTAACTACGCATAAATTACACAACAGCACAATTACAAATATATTCCATATCAACTGAGCACTATAGAAAGAGTAATTGTTTCACAGCTCATCACAGCAGCACGGTTTACTCGTACACACAGTACCTGACAGCCGCTCCTTACATTCGGTTTACAAATATATTCCGTATCAACTGAGCACTATAGAAAGAGTAATTGTTTCACAGTTCATCACAGAAGCACGGTTTACTCGTACACACAGTACCTGACAGCCGCTCCTTACATTCGGTTTACAATACCTAACTACGCCTAAATTACATAACAGCACAATTACAAATATATTCCATATGAACTGAGCACTATAGAAAGAGTAATTGTTTCTCAGCTCATCACAGCAGCACGGCTTACTCGTACACAGTACCTGACAGCCGCTCCATACAGTCGGTTTACAATACCTAACTACGCCTAAATTACACAACAGCACAATTACAATTATATTCCATATCAACTGAGCACTATAGAAAGAGTAATTGTTTCTCAGCTCAACACAGCAGCACGGTTTACTCGTACATAGTACCTGACAGACGCTCCCTATCTATACCGGATTGTCTCGTGAAAACTACGTTGAGAGAGAGAGAGAGAAAGAATAATTGTTTCAAAGCCCATACCAGCAGCACGGTTTATTCGTACACACAGTACCTAACAGCCGCTCCTTATCTATACCGGATTGTCTCGTGAAAACTACGTTGAGAGAGAGAGAGAGAGAGAATAATTGGTTCAACGCCAATCACAGCAGCACGGTTTACTCGTACACACAGTACCTAACAGCCGCTCCTTATCTATACCGGATTGTCACGTGAAAACTACGTTGAGAGAGAGAGACAGAGAGAAAGAATAATTGTTTCAAAGCCCATCACTGCAGCACGGTTTACTCGTACACACAGTACCTAACAGCCGCTCCTTATCTATACCGGATTGTCTCGTGAAAAACTACGTTGAGAGAGAAAGAGAGGAGAGAGAGAAAGAATAATTGTTTCAAAGCCCATCACAGCAGCACGGTTTACTCGTACAGACAGTACCTAACAGCCGCTCCTTATCTATACCGGATTGTCTCGTGAAAACTACGTTGAGAGAGACAGAGAAAAAGAATAATAGTTTCAAAGCCCATCACAGCAGCACGGTTTACTCGTACACACAGTAGCTGACAGCCGCTCCTTATCTATACCGGATTGTCTCGTGAAAACTACGTTGAGAGAGACAGAGAGAAAGAATAATTGTTTCAAAGCCCGTCACAGCAGCACGGTTTACTCGTACACACAGTACCTAACAGCCACTCCTAATCTATACCGGATTGTCTCGTGAAAACTACGTTGAGAGAGAGAGGGAGAAAGAATAATTGTTTCAAAGCCCATCACAGCAGCACGGCTTACTCGTACACACAGTACCTAACAGCCGCTCCTTATCTATACCGGATTGTCTCGTGAAAACTACGTTGAGAGAGAGAGAGAAAAAGAGTAATTGTTTCAAAGCCCATCACAGCAGCACGGGTTACTCGTACACACAGTACCTAACAGCCGCTACTTATCTGTACCGGATTGACTCGTGAAAACTACGTGGAGAGAGAGAGAGAGAGAGAGAGAAAGAATAATTGTTTCAAAGCCCATCACAGCAGCAGCACGGTTTACTCGTACACACAGTACCTAACAGCCGCTCCTTATCTATACCGGATTGTCTCGTGAAAACTACGTTGAGAGAGAGAGAGAGAAAGAATAATTGTTTCAAAGCCCATCACAGCAGCACGGTTTACTCGTACACAAAGTAGCTGACAGCCGCTCCTTATCTATACCGGATTGTCTCGTGAAAACTACGTTGAGAGAGAGAGAGAGAAAGAATAATTGTTTCAAAGCCCATCACAGCAGCACGGTTTACTCGTACACACAGTACCTAACAGCCGCTCCTTATCTATACCGGATTGTCTCGTGAAAACTACGTTGAGAGAGAGAGAGGGAAAGAATAATTGTTTCAAAGCCCATCACAGCAGCACGGTTTACTCGTACACACAGGACCTAACAGCCGCTCCCTATCTATACCGGATTGTCTCGTGAAAACTACGTTGAGAGAGAGAGAGAGAGAGAGAGAGAGAGAGAGAGAGAGAGAGAGAGAGAGAGAGAAAGAATAATTGTTTCAAAGCCCATCACAGCAGCACGGTTTACTCGTACACACAGTACCTAACAGCCGCTCCCTATCTATACCGGATTGTCTCGTGAAAACTACGTTGAGAGAGAGAGAGAGAGAAAGAATAATTGTTTCAAAGCTCATCACAGCAGCACGGTTTACTCGTACACACAGTACCTAGCAGCCGCTCCTTATCTATACCGGATTGTCTCGTGAAAACTACGTTGAGTGAGAGAGAGAGAGAGAAAGAATAATTGTTTCAAAGCCCATCACAGCAGCACGGGTTACTCGTACACACAGTACCTAACAGCCGCTCCTTATCTATACCGGATTGTCTCGTGAAAACTACGTTGAGAGAGAGAGAGAGAGAAAAAGAATAATTGTTTCAAAGCCCATCACAGCAGCACGGTTTACTCGTACACACAGTACCTAACAGCCGCTCCTTATCTATACCGGATTGTCTCGTGAAAACTACGTTGAGAGAGAGAGAGAGAGAAAGAATAATTGTTTCAAAGCCCATCACAGCAGCACGGTTTACTCGTATACAACAGTACCTAACAGCCGCTCCTTATCTATACCGGATTGTCTCGTGAAAACTACGTTGAGAGAGAGAGAGAGAGAAAGAATAATTGTTTCAAAGCTCATCACAGCAGCACGGTTTACTCGTACACACAGTACCTAACAGTCGCTCTTTATCTATACCGGATTGTCTCGTGAAAACTACGTTGAGAGAGAGAGAGAGAAAGAATAATTGTTTCAAAGCCCATCACAGCAGCACGGGTTACTCGTACACACAGTACCTAACAGCCGCTCCCTATCTATACCGGATTGTCTCGTGAAAACTACGTTGAGAGAGAGAGAGAGAGAAAGAATAATTGTTTCAAAGCCCATCACAGCAGCACGGTTTACTCGTATACACAGTACCTAACAGCCGCTCCTTATCTATACCGGATTGTCTCGTGAAAACTACGTTGAGAGAGAGAGAGAGAAAGAATAATTGTTTCAAAGCCCATCACAGCAGCACGGGTTACTCGTACACACAGTACCTAACAGCCGCTCCCTATCTATACCGGATTGTCTCGTGAAAAACTACGTTGAGAGAGAGAGAGAGAGAAAGAATAATTGTTTCAAAGCTCATCACAGCAGCACGGTTTACTCGTACACACAGTACCTAACAGCCGCTCCTTATCTATACCGGATTGTCTCGTGAAAACTACGTTGAGAGAGAGAGAGAAAGAATAATTGTTTCAATGCCCATCCCAGCAGCACGGGTTACTCGTACACACAGTACCTAACAGCCGCTCCTTATCTATACCGGATTGTCTCGTGGAAACGTATACTTGACACTTTGTCCGATCAAGCACCATCAATTTTTTTATGAAGTCGCCTTACTGCCCGTAGTGAAAATTAATAAAATACGTGTTCATAAGAGCTTATTTCATATCTTTCTTTTCCGTTTTGTTACATTTTTGTGACATAAATAATTTACAAAAACTATAATGTAGGCTTACTAAATTTTCTCACGGAAGAATGCAGAAAAAATATTAGCTATGAAAAACTTTGATAGGGAGAAGATTGTAATCTGTGTAGTTTTCGTTCCATATTATACAATAAAATACCAGTTATTAAAAAAAAAAAAAACACAACTGCATGGACAGCCTGTGAATTTCATTTTAACATTTCTTTAACACTCTCACAATTAAATATCCTGACTTAATTTTTATTAGGATATAAAACATAGTTAGGCTTCTCAATTAGCAGTTAACTGCATTAATGAACCTGCGTGACGTGTTAGCTACGTTACTACAGCATTTAGACTGAACATTTTGATTATTCACCAGTAACTTGACATTTATTTATGTTTGAAAATTGTAATAAATAAATCTATCATCAAGCTCCCTGCCTACAAGGAATAAAATAAAAGTATTTGTTAACATTAGAGGTAATTTTATTAAATTTTACATTATCCATCATGGAGATAAAAATCGCGTATACTATCAAATATTTGTACAGTATGGATCAGAACTAAAATCCTAACTTAATAACAGTTTAAGCCCAACTGTAGCCATTCAACAATTGACTTAGATATCTTGTCATAAAATACAATAAGTAATTCACTGTGATGTCATTAGATTTCTGCACTATTCCGTAATGTATTCAGCCCACAGGTTTCCTGTATTTAAGAAAACCGCACTTTGGGATGATGTTAGCGAATGTTTGCTTGCTCCCTTGTATGTTGGCTACCACTCCTCGTGGATTTTTACAATTAAATTAAGTTATGTTTTTATATTATTATCTTCAGAAAAGGGCTGACACCAAGTTTTATTTCAATTTTAAATAACAATGATTTCTACCTAAAAATAATGTTATCACCTTAATTCCAAGTTTTCCTTATTACCATGCCAAATATATATTCCACAGTATAATTAAAGTAGCATAGTTCCAGGTTGTATCTGTACGAGTGCGTAGTTCGACCTTGCTTACAAATCCTGTTGTACTAGTAACATATGGTTAAACTGAAGAGGACTTTGGCAGTGTTTCTGACAATACCAACTGTAGAGGAGGACTTTCTACGTATTAAAACTGATTGTCGTCTAGGGTCATTAAAGAAGGTTAAGAACGTCGTTTGTTATCCGTATTTAACAGGAAACCCGTGAAGTCAGAGTTTATCATTGTTTTACGCTCATTTCCTTCAACTCTCTGGATTGTCTACCTCTCTTCCACTGTGAGAAACTTAAGCACAGACAAATAAGTATAATTCCTGTAAATAAACAAAATGTGGAATGATAAATAAAATAATATTGAGAGTATTTTTCTAAAAAAAGAATAAATAAAATTATCAAAAGCTAAATTTCCTTTGAATATGGAACCAATACCTGCAATATGAGTCATCTTCCACAGTTAAAAATGAATAGTAAATGTGTTTGAAGTTTAAAGTGGTTCCTATGTGGCTGAATTACAACCGTTCATAAAAGTATAGCTGATAAAATAAAAAGTTTTATCATGTGTAATTGTTACTATACAAATCTTACTATTAAAATAATTATACGATAAAAATCATTAAAAAATAAGAGTTTAACATTAAACAGCAATTACGATGTTGTACACAATTTATACTTAAATAATTGCACTGTAGAGATGAAATATTGCAAATAGTAAACTGTACAGTGGCAGCCATTTCCTTACGTTAAGTGAAGTGTTTAACAAATATTTCCATACCAGGTAACAGAAAGGTTTTTTATCGGATCATACTTATTTAAAGTTAGGTATCTTTATTATATGTTCTGTAGTTACTTATGTACTATGTCTATTCGCTAATCTCTCGTAAAACGCACAACCTGTATGTTGTACTGAATTATATTTATTTACCCGAATATGTGTTTCGAATTATTTCTAATCCTCGTAAGAGTAAATGTTAATCTTGGTGACTTGACAACCGCGCATTGTAAATAGTTAACCTCCAATCGACTTCACAGCTGTTCAAATAACTTACTTACGGTGGGAAGTGTTGACGCAGTACATTACAGCAATTATAACTAAAAAAAACCTTCACCGCGTCCCGATGCTATATGTTTTTGTGTTCCTTTACGTGTCTACCGTCACTCAAGGCATTATTCATATTTGTTAAAGCCGGCCCTCAAACACCCACTAACACAATTTTCCCCTAAACTTGAGGGATGTACTAAAATGTAATATTTGCAGTAATACCGGTACTGGTAAAACATTCTAAGTTTACTTCCTGCCGATAGCAGTGTTAGTATGTACCAGTGTCTAGACAAAGTAATGTCTGTGTGGAAAGTAGAGTTTACACTTACAACTAAAGTAACAGTTAGAAAAATTGTTATCAGTAGTGTCAACAGTAGTTAGGTAGGTTTACAAAAGGTGTTAAGCCTCATTCAAATATTACCTTTCTTGTAAACAGTTTGAAGAACTGGAGTTAGAGTGTTCAGACTCTACATACATCTTTGTTCTGATAGCTCAGGTGTTATATATAACTCATAGATTTTAAAATTTAATCTATTCGGCTTCTCACATGTGTAACAAAGCTAAGGTGGGAAGGATTGATTCAATACATTACAGCAAAGCTAAGGTGTGTATTACATTACATTACGTTACTGTGTTTATATTGTTCTAAAAATAAATTTTAAATTGGGTAGAATGTAGCCTATGTCTATTATATTTTTATTGATAGAAATGTTAAGAACTTTTGTGAAACTCCCCAAAATTCTTGCACAATATTATATATTATGTATAACATAAGTCTTTGAGTGAAATTCATTAACAACTGAATATTTTACTTTAGATTAGATCTATTTAAATTACATGAATTTATATTTCTTCCATACCCTGTGGTGTGGTGTGATCTTCAATCAGATTCACCCCCCACGAAACCAAGTTCTATTTACGCTACTGCGTGTATCTCTAGCCACATTTAAGAACTAGATCACATTCTTGGATCTATCATCGAGGAATTTTGATGATATGTGCATTATCTCTAACTCTGTAGAAGATCATTTATTACTCCTATCAGTCACTCAGACGAATATGGATTACCTCGTCTGGGCGGATGTGAAGTTTATACATCAGGAGTGGAAAATCTTGTTTTTGTTTGATTTTACGTTACCATTGATAGCAAAGATATTTCCTTACAGACGGATATTTCGGTACATTTGTATGTGTTTACTGCAAAACCATTTGTCATATTTATATATGCCAAAAACTAGTAAATCTTTCAACAGTTCTCTTTAAATATTTTGTTTGATGAAGTACTTTCAAAGAGCAATTTTCAGGGCTAAATCTACGTGCGGTTTTTGTATTAGCTTAAGCTTCGTACAACCTTTTTGTCATTTCAAAATATTTACTGTACATCTCTCTCTCTCTCTCTCTCTCTCTCTCTCTCTCTCTCTCTCTCTCTCTCTCTCTCTCTCTCTCTCAAAACAACAATACTTTGCTAGCTTTCAATGTATTTGTAATTTTTTTTTATTGGTTTTGTCGCTTCTGTACAATAATCCCAATTAAAATATTCGATAACTACAAATACTAACTACTTTTCAAATTACAATTAAAAATTACTTTTAAATAACATCCATATTTTTTGTTTGCATACATATACAAAATGTATTTTGGAATTAACTCGAAGTTAAAGTTAAGAAACGTAAATTAATATTTGGTTTGACCACCTGCTCAATATAAAATTGATTGCATTACCTTTTCTTTCAACATATTAAAAAATTAACTAGCACATATATAATAGTACTTGAACTTACATACCTAAACTATTTATCGCTAATTTTACTTAAACGATAAATGTACTGTTTTATCCAGAATGCGCTATTTGCGCTTAGATATTACTACTTTTAGTATTAATATTAATATCTCATATTTATGTTAGTTAATTTTAGCACTAATTTACAAATAACATTTTCATTGTGACATTTAATTTCCGGATATGTTCTGTTCTAAATTAAATATTTTTTCAGTTATCATTGTAAACTCAAAGCGTATTATTCCAATTTAAAATAAAAGCCTTATACTTATTTAATCTTTTTAATGTAAGAAATTACTCTGGAGTGATGTACTCTACGTCAAACATAATCCTTTTAAATACAACACACTTCAAGCTCAGTTTCTAAATTTAATTCCTTATAACAAAAAACAGTTATGAAATATCCTCTTTCATCTATTTTATTATAATGTTTTGGTTACTACATGGCAATTAACCCGGCGCATATGCTCATGCGGTCTACCGCCATAATTACATGATAATGACCCTGCTATACCTAATTTAGGGTCCAGTGGTGTCTATATGCTGCACATAGTTAACGCTTTCAATGTGTCCATATAAAACACATACGTGGCGCTCTCACTGTATCCATATACAGCAAATATATAGCGTTTCTACGTGACCATATACAGCTCATGCCTTTTTAATTGTGACCATATACCGTACATACGTAGTGCTCTCAATTTGTCCATACACAGCACATTTATGGCGCTATACAGGCACACAGCGATCTCACTGAGTCCATATACCGCACATACGTTGCTTTCTCACTCTATCCATAGACAGCACATGTATGGCGTTTACACTGTGCCCATATACAACACATATAGCATTTTTACTGTGTACTTATATATCACATGTATAGCGTTTTTACTGTAACTGTGTATAGCACATATATAGTGTTCTCCCTGTGTCCATATACAACACATACATGGCGTTTTCATTGTGTATATATAAAGCAAAAGTGAGACTGGACGGTAATTTACATCTACGCCTCATCTCCCTTTTTGAAAAGTGGATTAACCTTGACAACACCACAGCCATCCGAAAAGACACCCATTTGCAATGAGGTGTTTATTAAATGTACCAGTAGATTTGAGATTTATTCCTGAAACGATATAAGGGTTTTCATGCCAATCCCATCAATTTCTGTTAATGGTTTTGGGGCGAGATTGTTTAATAATCGGTAATCGGCCCTGATTATTTTTATTTATTGGGCAAACACTTTTTAGTCTTGTATTTGTGCTATGACTAGTTGATACCATATCAGCCAAAAGATTTCTGTAATTATTTGAAGCAAACTCACTAATGCCACACTAATTTACTGATTGTAAGTCTTGTTAACTAAGATATTGGCCTGAGAGTTTACCGCAATACACTCGTATTTAGAGAGATTTATAAATATGCGGGGTATGAGAGAAGGAGAAAGGAGATGTAAGAATGAGAAGACATAGAGTAGAAAGTTTGTTAGTTGCCCAAGTTAGTAATGTGTGCCTTACTAGCAGAGTATATTTACAAACAATTGACTACTTCCTCTGAACTGTAATTGTATCGGTGGGAGGCGGGTTGGAGATGGGAACGGTAGGAGAGTGATTTGTAATTACAGTTCTAACACAACTTTCATTTTTTTATTATTTACAATCTGGTTCACTCTCTCGTGATGTACAACTTTCATTGATAACACAATGTACGTAAAATTAAATACTACCATGCAAATATATTTAAAATACATTTAATATTGCAGTTTGTATCACGTATACATATTTGTATGTATCAAAATCAGAACTAAATAAATTTTGGATAACAATTATTTAATGTAAGTAATCTCCGCTTATAATTTGGACATAACAAATTCTATTTTAAATTTTAACAACAAAAAAGAAAAGAAGACGGAGAACTCAACTCCTGGATCAAAGACGAAGATATGTTTTATTGCCTGTTTCAAAAGACTTTACACAAATTTCGAAACAAAGGATTATGAATCTTCATGAAAGAAATTACAATCACAAAAAGTTTGAAAAGTAAGTTCTACAAGCGAGGGAACTACTGGCTCTTCTGTTTCCAGAACCTGACGACTCGTTATATCGAGTAATTACAATTTCAAGGACTAAAACATTTCATGATAGTTCTTAAATTGAAAGAAATTAATTTGTGATTATTAATGTGTATATAAATACGTAGATTGATATATCGGATAGTTTGGTTATGACATTATAATTACTTTTATATATAAATATGTTAATAAATCTAATCAAACAATGAAGTAAAAAGTTGAGCATTAGTTTCAATAATGTTATAAAGCATTTGAGATTATTATATAATAAATCAATTTGGCCTTACAAAATTATCAACTTTTGATGTAAAATATCTTTCGTGCTCGAACCATTTCAATTGAACAAGAAAGGATACAAGTTTAAAATCATCAATATATATTGTTTTGTTCTTTAAAATAATAATCCTTGCAGACAGCCAATCTAGAAATGTAAAACCCCACTACTAATTTGTTCCATAGATGGACTTTACAAAACGTTTCGTCCAGCCTACATACCTTGAACATATAACATCATAAAGCATTTACATTTCTGAAATTAATAAACCAAACTGAACTGTTTCCTAAACATCTTTGGTAACTCATACTTATAACGTACAAACAGTTGCGAACGTTAATACGTCTTTGAGGTCTATTTTAAAAGACTAATGTCCAAACTTAATTAAATTTTAAAAGTAACTCCTGACGTGACACGCTGCACATGATTCAAAGCAGTAGCCTAATGCATAGCAGCAGCCTAAAAATAGCAGTTGAATAATGAATAGCAGTAGACTAATGAATAGCACTAGCGTAAATGAATAGTAGTAGCCTAATGAATAGCAGTAGCCTAATAAATAGCAGTTGAATAATGAATAGCACTACCCTAAATGAATAGTAGTAACCTAATGAATAGCAGTAGCCTAATGAATAGCACTAGCCTAAATGAATAGCAGTAGTCTAATGAGTAGTAGTATCTTAATATGCAGTGTCAATAGCATACACTGAAAATCCCACGACCACTTAAACTGAATGCCATGAAGTGTTACATCTATTTCGTATATGCCTTTATTAAAATAGGTTTAGCTTTCCGTGTTTAAAGATTTAAACTGTGACCTTCAGACAAAACGTAGCTATGGTGGAAAAGGTTAATTCAATGTGAATGTTGAGTTTATCCCCAGTTCGCCTTCCTATTTAGTGAAATTCGCTTCCTTCATACGAACACTACTCCAGATTTAGGAGTAAAGTCCGCAACATCAGCTTTCAGATTTTACACTAAAGAGGAAGGAGAACTGGAGCTAAACTCATTACTCACTGTGGCCTTTAGGTTTAGTCATTCGCGCTGTCAAGAGGTTCCGAGGTCAGAGATACATTTCAGTGACAATGACTTATTATAGACGTTACGTATGACACCTGCAATGTATGTTTACACAGCTCGTGTTGCTTTGTTTAAAAAGACATATCAAGTCACCGGTAACAGTTAGATTATATTATGTAACAATAAGTTTGGAATTAATATATCTAAGAAATACTTGAAATCTAAATCTGGAACCGGAATAGGAATCGGATAATAAACTTTATGTTTAAACTATTATGTACATAACAAATTATTGCTCTTAAAGTTTGAGAGAACCCCTATTCTAGCACAAAGAAAACACCCTTATTACCATTTCACTAACCCTTTTATTTCAATGTAACTGTTATTCGTTTACAGCATCAAGAACATTTCGTCTTGAACAACTGTCCAGTTGTAATAAAATAGCAGATCATTAATTGTAATAATTTATTTTGTTTGCTCTTGTGAGGTACAACGGCTCGTGTCCACAAAGGAGTCAGTGACTTCAGACATTCAACAAAACTAATTTACCAGATATAATTCAGTTGGGACACGCGAAAAAATAAATAAAGTAATTGTTTTAACAACATTATTCTCTCAGTTTGTCATCCGTACAATATTGACTGTTCTTCGTGTAAAGTATACTATTGACGATAGGATTAAAATAAGATTTAACAGGTGTTAAATATGGCGTGAGATTTGCCATCAAGATTCAAGATTCAATATCATTCTCTCACTTTGTCCTCCGTACAATATTGACTGCTCTTGGTGTAAAGTATACTATTGACGATAGGATTAAAATAAGATTTAACAGGTGTTAAATATAGCGTGAGATTTGCCATCAAGATTCAAGATTCAATATCATTTTCTCAGTTTGTCTTCCGTACAATATTGACTGCTCTTGGTGTAAAGTATACTATTGACGATAGGATTAAAATAAGATTTAACAGGTGTTAAATATGGCGTGAGATTTGCCATCAAGATTCAAGATTGAATATCATTCTCTCAGTTTGTCCTCCGTACAATATTGACTGTTCTTGGTGTAAAGTTTACTATTGACGATAGGATTAAAATAAGATTTAACAGGTGTTAAATATGGCGTGAGATTTGCCATCAAGATTCAAGATTCAATATCATTTTCTCAGTTTGTCTTCCGTACAATATTGACTGTTCTTGGTGTAAAGTATACTATTGACGATAGGATTAAAAAAAGATTTAACAGGTGTTAAATATGGCGTGAGATTTGCCATCAAGATTCAAGATTCAATATCATTTTCTCAGTTTGTCTTCCGTACAATATTGACTGTTCTTCGTGTAAAGTATACTATTGACGATAGGATTAAAATAAGATTTAACAGGTGTTAAATATGGCGTGAGATTTGCCATCAAGATTCAAGATTCAATATCATTTTCTCAGTTTGTCTTCCGTACAATATTGACTGCTCTTGGTGTAAAGTATACTATTGACGATAGAATTAAAATAAGATTTAACAGGTGTTAAATATGGCGTGAGATTTGCCATCAAGATTCAAGATTCAATATCATTCTCTCAGTTTGTCCTCCGTACAATATTGACTGCTCTTCGTGTAAAGTATACTATTGACGATAGGATTAAAATAAGATTTACTAGGTGTTAAATATGGCGTGAGATTTGCCATCAAGATTCAAGATTCAATATCATTTTCTCAGTTTGTCTTCCGTACAATATTGACTGCTCTTGGTGTAAAGTATACTATTGACGATAGGATTAAAATAAGATTTAACAGGTGTTAAATATGGCGTGAGATTTGCCATCAAGATTCAAGATTCAATATCATTCTCTCAGTTTGTCCTCCGTACAATATTGACTGCTCTTGGTGTAAAGTTTACTATTGACGATAGGATTAAAATAAGATTTAACAGGTGTTAAATATGGCGTGAGATTTGCCATCAAGATTCAAGATTCAATATCATTCTCTCAGTTTGTCTTCCGTACAATATTGACTGTTCTTCGTGTAAAGTATACTATTGACGATAGGATTAAAATAAGATTTAACAGGTGTTAAATATGGCGTGAGATTTGCCATCAAGATTCAAGATTCAATATCATTTTCTCAGTTTGTCTTCCGTACAATATTGACTGCTCTTGGTGTAAAGTATACTATTGACGATAGAATTAAAATAAGATTTAACAGGTGTTAAATATGGCGTGAGATTTGCCATCAAGATTCAAGATTCAATATCATTCTCTCAGTTTTTCCTCCGTACAATATTGACTGCTCTTGGTGTAAAGTATACTATTGACGATAGGATTAAAATAAGATTTAACAGGTGTTAAATATGGCGTGAGATTTGCCATCAAGATTCAAGATTCAATATCATTCTCTCAGTTTGTCCTCCGTACAATATTGACTGCTCTTGGTGTAAAGTTTACTATTGACGATAGGATTAAAATAAGATTTAACAGGTGTTAAATATGGCGTGAGATTTGCCATCAAGATTCAAGATTCAATATCATTTTCTCAGTTTGCCTTCCGTACAATATTGACTGTTCTTGGTGTAAAGTATACTATTGACGATAGGATTAAAAAAAGATTTAATAGGTGTTAAATATGGCGTGAGATTTGCCATCAAGATTCAAGATTCAATATCATTTTCTCAGTTTGTCTTCCGTACAATATTGACTGTTCTTCGTGGAAAGTATACTATTGGCGATAGGATTAAAATAAGATTTAACAGGTGTTAAATATGGCGTGAGATTTGCCATCAAGATTCAAGATTCAATATCATTTTCTCAGTTTGTCTTCCGTACAATATTGACTGCTCTTGGTGTAAAGTATACTATTGACGATAGGATTAAAATAAGATTTAACAGGTGTTAAATATGGCGTGAGATTTGCCATCAAGATTCAAGATTCAATATCATTCTCTCAGTTTGTCCTCCGTACAATATTGACTGCTCTTGGTGTAAAGTTTACTATTGACGATAGGATTAAAATAAGATTTAACAGGTGTTAAATATGGCGTGAGATTTGCCATCAAGATTCAAGATCATTTTCTCAGTTTGTCTTCCGTACAATATTGACTGTTCTTGGTGTAAAGTATACTATTGACGATAGGATTAAAAAAAGATTTAACAGGTGTTAAATATGGCGTGAGATTTGCCATCAAGATTCAGGATTCAATGTCATTTTCTCAGTTTGTCTTCCGTACAATATTGACTGTTCTTGGTGTAAAGTATACTATTGACGATAGGATTTTTAAAAGGATTTAACAGGTGTTCAATATGACGTGGGATTTGCCATAATTTACGTCACAAAAATATATCTCTACGTTTCCAAGATTGTAAGTAATTCTGTTCGCCATTTTTGACGTCTGATACTATTGCTTTATATATTGACTGTCGCTGTCTCTTGCTTCGCAGCATGATTCAAAAGTCGATCCTGAAATTAAAAATAAATCTTGTCAAACGTCTTTCTGAAATTAATTGATGTCAATATTATTGTAGCAAATTAATTAGAACCAACTACTAACATTTTGAACCAACGTTGAACCACCAACTAATAAATTCGTGTAAGATATTATAATAAGGAGAAAACCACTACTTACTATCGATTTGTCAATTTCTGACGTATCTAACTCCGCCTGAAGCGTTGAGGTAGTTCTGATATAAACCAGACAATATTTTCACTTCTTGTCGGTTTCACGGTTCGTTGAGTTGCACAACACGCGATTAGCTCTGGCAGAAAATATTCCCTCGTTTTCTACAAAATATCACCGGATTCTTTCTTGAACGAGCACACAATAAAGTATTAACATTATTTCCAACCCCTTATCAACGTCTGTTTAGAGAGGCAATATTTTACTTTCTTTTGAGGCAATTCAGTATATTTATGTCTCAAATGTTTTACTCCATTATTACATCAATTATTTTCGTTTTAAAAGGTTAAATATCACAAATAAAATACATTACATTTCAAGAGACGGTTTCTTTAATGCTAAAGGGTTTTCGAGGCATGTACCAAAAAGTATATAATTTTTTTATTGTTTCAAATTTTAATGATGATTACTCTGTATCGTATGATATTAATTTAGCGATTTTAACATTTTCCATATTCTATATTATAACACGACTTCGTCTTCAATAGAAGGTCATTTGGAAACGAACATAAAAAGTGAAATGTTCTTTAAAATCTCGGAGGGAAGTGACAGAAATTGTAAGAAAATCACATCTTTAAAAGTTGCTCATAATATTAATATATTACTGCCAATAATTATTAGATTAACATGGAATTAACAGTATTATATTCTTATACACTGATAGAATACAACAGTTTTTCACTTTATCTTCTTTAGCAGGTTAAACAGATTGCGCTTTATCTTCCAGTCGCAGGTGACCTGAAACCATAACATAGACTGAGATATGTTTGCTGTTATCGTAAGTTAGGTGACGGACGTTACAATAAAACGTTATCTCTATACTCTGTACCTTGTCTACCCCAATAAGATTTCCCTATTGTCTACTGCGGGGACCTGTCTAAATATTGTTACAGGTTAATAATTAGATTATAGTAATAAGATTATTATGAGTAATAAGCATCTCAGCAAGCTATCCTATATACCTAGCAGGGATAACTTCTGGCTGGTTTATACCTTCCAGGTGAACCCACCACTGGGTACAGGAAAAAAACCGACGTGTTACTTCAATCTGGGCAACCTCATAGATGTCCAGGAGCGGCACATCACTAACCGCTAATGTCGAGATTCTGGGGTTCATGGGTAATTCGATAGGTCTAGTCTACTGCGGGAGATGACTGTTGAAGTTGGTGGGGTTTGTTCCCTAACCTCAGAGGTTTTTGCTAACCTCACCAAAGATATGCCAACCCCTGCCTATTTTGAGCTCGCCTCCCCTTCTTCTGGGAAGACATGACTTTGAGATGCAGTGCCCTAATTCTTCCTCATGGTTCTCGATAGGAGACCGCCCTTACTCCCTAACCTTTCACATCCTGAATATCCTGTCACTCCGTAAAGCAACGCAAAGGTTTTTACAGGACTAACTGCAATTTAGCTTCTTGTCCTAAGAGAACAAAATAAGCTATCCTGTACCGTTGTGTTACTTCATGTCACAAAAGCCATACAGTAGATTACCGCGTAGGACCACGATATAAAAAAAATGCTTTCAGTATATTAAGATTTTCTTCCAGTTAGAGTTCATAATTAAATGGAGAAACACTAATATGTTCGCTGTCCTTCCTTGGTGTTCCAAAAGATTTATTACATACATATTTAAAAAGTCCTGAAATTAAACTAAAGAAAAATGTTCTACTAGCATTAATAAAGTAAGTCATAAAAGTAAAGAAACCCTCTTTTTCTGTCCTTTTTTTATATCGTTATTTTTATCTGTCACTTACATGCATGGGAGTTTCATAAACTGAACAATTGTATAAAGTAATATTATCAAGGATAGAAACAAATTTGTATAGCAACAGATAATAAAATCGTAAAAATGTTATTAGAATACATGTAGACTCATCTCTGTGAATTATTATGCCCAACTGTTTCTGAATAGTTTATAAATGTCGTCATAAACAACAACTGCTGCAACAAAACAAAAGGTTTCGATATTTATTTCATTTCTGTCATGTCGATAAACTGTGATTTTATAGTAGATTAGCTTTTCGGTAAAGCCTAAACTATTTTATGTATAAAGGTAATAAATTCTATAGAAGTTACTAAATGAATAGAACGGTCGCTCGTTACAGAAATGTATTATACGTTGTTTTAGTGAAGAATGTAGTATAGGGTGTGTCTTTAAAATTCTGTTTCTTTCAAGTTTCTATCGGAACTAATAACATAGAGCATTTTTGTTTTTAACATTCTTTAAATATATATTTTTAATCTAATAAACATATTACAAGTTCCAAGTAAGGCAGTTACATTAAACTTTATTATTTTTATACATATTATCTATCTTATGCGAGTATTATTTGGGGTGCACACTAGTTAAATACAAAAACCAAATACGTTTTTGCAGTATAGATGAGCTTTTCATTTTAACATTTTAATTTGATATTCCTCTTTGAAAAACTTAATCAAACAAACACAAATATATAAAACACATCATAAGTCAATTCATTGGCTTCGTTAAACGTAGCCTTTAGTGGAATGTCAGAATCCAGTTATACTCATAACGGGAAAATTACCAGAGAAGCTCTAATTTCTTCTTGTTTTGAAAGTAAAATATTTCTTTTGTAAACAATGCAATTCCGATGATGATAAATTACTACATTTTAAATTTAAGATGATGTTAATTTGTATTACGATTTTTACATGATTATATGAATCTAAAATACGATACCGGACAACCAAATATAACAAAATAAGAAATGCTAAACACAACGACAGTTTAAAATATACTGAGTACACTGAAATAAATTCTACAGAAGCATCTGTAGGAGCAATAATTGAAACTGAAAGTTGTTTATAAATGTTCAATTACAAACTAAGTCTCCTGAGTAGTTTCAATCTAAAGGATGATAACATAATAAAGGATATTCAATATTAAATGTCTTGTTAAATGTTGTCCAGACTTTCTCCACTGAACTGAAGTCTCATTTCGCTACTAAATGATTCGGAACTCGTTTTCACCTCGTGTTATAAGGAAGGCGTTATAGCAGAGACAAGTATAACAGAGACAAATATAGCAGAGACAAGTATAGCAGAGCCAAATACAGCAGAGACAAGTATAGCAGAGCCAAGTATAGCAGAGACAAGTTTAGCAGAGACAAGTATAGCAGAGGCAAGTATAGCAGAGACAAGTATATCACAGACAAGTAAATATTGTGCAAAGTTCAAGTTGTGGAGTGACGACGCACATTGATCAACAACAGTAAAGTTTCCCTTTTATTTAATTGAAAATGGAAGCAAAGAAGCGACTCGGGCCTTCGACGTTAGTAAAGCAAACAGACTGGTTAATCTTATAAGACACTGCCTTTTGGCTTGTACAGCTGGGTACTTTCACTGTATTAAAAGTGAAAAGCATTATTTTAGTTCCGCACGCTTACCTGTTAAATCATTTATTTCATACTCAGTTAAAATATCAAGAAATCCTTTTTTAATAACGCGTTTTATCTAAGAGTAATTGTTTACTCTAGAATTATTTTATCATTATTTTTTGTAATTTAAAATTAGTTTAAATCTTTTTCTATCATTGAAAAAGCGTGATAATAGGAATATTTGACTCTAGTGTCAAAAAGATTGAGAGAAACGAAGAAAATACATTTATTTCTAGCCAGAAAAATTAGACATCAATACATGTTTCTCTACGTCTTGAAAAGATCCCCGAATGGGTCGCAACCTGTACTCGAGAATCGAGTCTGATCAGTCTATGATCAATTTACTAATTTGTTAATTGATATATTTGTACTCAGTTCTTGAATCGCCTGATTTTTTAAAGAGTCCCTTGAGACTCTTAAGAAATACTTTCTTCAGGGTTTCTTATAGACAAAATTTCAACAACTTATTGCAGGCCAATAGAAATAACAATAATGAATGAAAGGTCTGACGATGAGAATGAAACTGCACATAAATGCTGTTAGTTGAATACAATGAACTTTGACCTATGCTACTAAACCGTCTGTTAGTGCATTAATAATATATTGCTCTATTTCTTTCTAAAGATTAATAGCTTTTATAATAATTATTTTATTATTATGTGTTTATGATCTTTAATATTATTAATGATTCAGTTTTTGGGTTTTAAATGAAGTAAAACATATTTTAAGACTGATTATAATAAGTTAGAAATCAAATGAGTTTTATGTATTGTCAATGAAGAGGAAAAGTAATATACTACCTCTTTGTCATTAATTAAAGTTTATTTCTAACATTTATGTTTTTGTGGTATATATTTATATATATATATATCGTCTGAAAACATATAAACGAAATAAAATGTACATATACTTGTTTACGGTAACAGCTGACGATGTTCAGACAAATCTGTAATTCTTCACACACATTAAACTGTCAACAGTGATTGGGTTGTAGAGAGGCACCAGTCACCCTCAGGCTATGTTGTGCGGACCGCTCTAATAACATTACTGCTCTTGGCTGGATAGTTGTTTTATTGTTTTTGCTATACTAAATACTAATAATTAATTTTTTAAATTAAATTTATTAGTGTTAAGAAAGTGGTAGGCACACAATTAAAAAAATAGTGTTTTGTACTTTTTTGTATAATAAACTAATTTTACTTATTAATTTAACTATTAGTTAAACAATTATAATTTTTTTTAAGAAATACCTTCACATATAATATTACATAACTAATATTATTTATGTTCAGGATATTAACTACTCAACACTGCCATATACTTACCCATTTAATCTTTAATATTTAGTATGTAGAAATTATTTAATACGGCATATTGTAATAATATCTAAAATCAAGATTTTAAAATTGTAAAAAGCAAAATTTTTTTTCCTATTTCTCCATATCTGGATTAAACATACCAACACACAGTCAGACACATACCGTACCATCCAACACCACATGTCGGTGTTATGGAGATGTGTTTGTGACTTCACAACAGCCGTCACAAACACAAACACGAGTTATCGTCTAAAGTGCATGGTTATCTGAAACAAAAAAAACTCCGTACAAACACTTTGTTACACCAAGCTATACTTTCCTACATTTAAAGGCAAAATATATATTTTTTTATAACGTTTACTTTATAAATAAAATATATATATATATATTACGTTATAATTGAACTGACAAATAATAACATTATTCAATAAACGTATAATTAAATAATTGTATAACTATTTTAGTATGTTTTCTAAAAAATAAAGTATTACATCAACTAAATTATAAATATTTTAGTATGTTTTCTAAAAAATAATGTATTAAATGAACTAAATTATAAATATTTTAGTATGTTTTCTAAAAAATAAAGTATTACATCAACTAAATTATAAGTCGAATTTGAAGGAAACCTAAGACCACTGATACGATAATGTCACTGGTTTACTAAATCCAAGTGATCAATTCACAGACGTAATTACATGACAAATGAAAACATTGCTGTCACAGAGTTGGTTATAACCTTATGAGTATTTATTGTTACGCCTGGAACAACCTGCGATCATCAATCGGTGCTTTGTTTGTTAGTGTGTTAGCCCGATAGTTTATTAAACTATTTCTGGGTTCACTTGCAGCATTTTTTGAGTATATACAACAGAAGGAGTATATCCTGCTGATAAGGATGGTAAAAGATAACTAATTTATTTACCTTATATAATTGCTTAAACATCCTTGGAAGCAAAATAATAATACAAACATTAAAACTTGGACAATAAATGTAGCAGTTTTGTTGTGGTCACAGTACACGTTGCCTATGTTTCTAACATATTACGAAACAACTTACGTAATTTAACTACGTGCTTCAACATGTTTTTAAACTATGTATTTCAATAATTCATCAACGTTATGAATACTTTAAGACTATTAAATACTCATGTAGCAATCAAAATGATCACATGTAGTTGCTGTCAGATGATACAAGCTTATATAAATTTAACACAATGATTTATAAGCACATTTTACGTTCTCATCCTAACCGACATTTTAATTCCATTAAACTTTTATCTGGCAGAGTAATTATTGGAATGAACCATACGAATGATAATGGGTTGGGTTAGGTCTCAAAATATTATATACCATGTAAAATAGATTTGTGTACACAAAAGTGTAATATTCAAGTATTTTATTCTATTATTAAGACGTTGTATAGAAATACACTTGAGTTGATCGATTAATGGTAATTAATTTTATTTGTTTGCTTGGTAGCAGTTTAATTAATGACAAGAATTAAATCAAAGATTGCAATTTCTAGTTTAATGTAAGCTGTTATGGTCTGTCACAGATCATCCGCCCACTATTTAGCACACTATATAAGCATAGTCTAGGTGATGAAACCATTCACAATATCTCATCAAGTGTACAATTTAGTGCAATAAGATGATTTAAACACTATCTCTATGCATGGTGGAGCAATCAAGTCAGACACTGCACTAAGAGGAAGGTAAACTAGAGCTAAACTTAGTATTCAAATTGAATTGACACTTCCCACCATAGTTACGTAATATGTAGAAATACACTTGTGTTTTTATCATGCATTAACGTACCATTTAAATACTTGTACTGTAAACAATCAAAGTTAATTTTACTAAACAAATAATAATGTAATAAGGTGTAACAGTTCCACTCAGTGGTGTAATCTTTATACGGTACATGAGTAGTATAAATACTATGGTTTACACTATAGTACAAACTAACTCACACGTACTCGTATACAGTATTTACATATTGTTAATCTTAGTTTCAAGTTCAATAGATCACTCTTGCGGAATAAAACCATTAGATATATAATGTAATATTACACTTAAACTTAATTCTGTGACATATGAGATTCAGAGATAAGAATATAAGAAATAAGATTAAAACAATTTGAGTATATAAAAGTTAGCTGGGGTAATTACCCCAGTTCTCTGGTAAAAACACTTTAAAGAGATAAGAAATACTTGTTCACCAGGTTGCACCGTGGGATATATTCATAGCATTTTATTAACATAGCCATTCATTTGCATTAATGTAATGAGAAAAATATTTGTGAGAAGATATAGATTAGTGAACTTAGAAAAAATACACCTTTATCGTAGAGTATTAAATATTTTTACATCCAAACAGAAATTAAAATTGACATATATATTTATCATGAAGGGGATTCTAAATCGAAAAAGATATTGCGTCGTACTTCGATATGTTAGTGTTTTTCGAAATCAAACTGTAAAATGGGCTATACTACATCATACTGTAGATAAGTGCTACATTACACTGTGTGTAGCGTTTATTTCTATGTGATGAACAGTTAGACCCAACAAGTAAGGATCGTTACATATGTTCCATGTTTTCTATGTATTCAGTATAACGTTATATATGTTATAAACTGCCTTCAAACTTATTACGCGCCTTTTGTTACCGTTATATAATATTAAACTAAACTTTAAGCATGAATATTTCAACGTCAAAATTACTATTGTTCGAAATTATTAATTAAGTAGGCTTGTATTGTTTTAGAATAAGACGCTTGAAATAGCCTTTGGTGTCCAGGTACAACTTGATAAAAGTGCTCAGCCAACTCGATTTTTCATGAGGCGATTTCATGGCAGACCTTAGCTTGTGCAGGCCACGGTGTGAAGTGTTACTGCGGGCTCTTTAAACTAGCACCTATGTTGCAACCCCCTTCCCATCCAATAGAATAATGACTGTATATCACGTAAGCGTGATGTGACAGCCGATAACAAGAGAACATATGAAATATTATTAATAATAATTTAATAGATTAAATAGTAAAATAAATGAGAAAAAGACAAAATTCAAATTTGGTAATATATCCAGTATAAATTTGTGTGCCTATATAGTCTATGTAGTTTCCATTAATTAAATAATTAAACATAATTCATAACCATGAATGTTGTTGTGTTGCTACTGTCTTAAACAATGTACAATTTTATAAACGTACAATTTACTGCACACTATAAACAACTATACAACTGCTTTTAAACCAGTTATACAAAGTTTTCATTGTTATTGGGACAAACAAACCAAGACAGCTGATGCTATGTTTTGTAATAACTATGAATGCAAACTGACAACACTATCACACTAGACTGCTTGTTGTTACAGTAGTTGTTGTTTTACTTAAACTCATATAATATTTTATTATACACCTGGCTAACTTAATGTCTGTGCGGGGCCCTCAATGTCTCAGGGGGCACATGCCTAAGACGGCCCTGGGTGACTTTAATATGTAGAAAGATAAAAATGTGATCTGGGAAAACAAATCGCAAATATGAACTTTTACGTGAAGCAGTTTAACGATTAGTCACGTGACTTCCGGTGAGTTGCTAGTGTAGTCACGATCACTCATGTGCAAAGAATCGGGGAAATGTAAATGTGGGTTACAAGGGCTTCGATTTACTTGCGAACAGTGGCAATAAAAGTCTCGTTCAATCTAGCAGAGATGCCAACTTTTACATGAAGAAGGTTAACGATTAGTCACGTGACTTCCGGTGAGTTGCTAGTGTAGTCACGATCACTCAGGTGCAATGAATCGGGGAACTGTAAATGTGTGTTACAAGGGCTTCGATTTACTTGCGAGCAGTGACAATAAAAGTCTCGTTCAATCTAGCAAAGAGGCCAACTTTTACGTGAAGAAGGTTAACGATTAGTCACGTGACCTCTGGTGAGTTGCTAAGTGTAATCACGATCACTCAAGTGTAAGATATTTTCATTTACTTTTTTAACCTGAATTAATATGATAACCTGTTCCTGGTTAGATTTTAAGATATTAAAATCATAAAACTATTTTTTCCTTGTTTTGAATTCCATACGAAAGTGGTCCAAGCCCAAGTGATGAAAGATGTTAAGGTAATTGTTCTGATACATACATGTTATATGTTTATGCGTTTATATGTGCCTCTTTATACATTCAAATGGTTCAAACAAAACAACTGGTTAATGGAAGATCGTATAGTGTGGTTTTACACTAAGAACTATTCTGCTAACTCAGTCGGGGGAACAAATGGTCTGACAGGTCATAAATACTGATGTCAGTGGAATTGAAAGGATATTGAAATATGGTACGTAAAATCGTGGTTTACCATTGTCCTATACGTAATTTGTCTCCCTAACAGTGAGTGTGGATTTCTTTATTTTAACTAAGTACTTTATAGCAAATGGCTACTGGTTTAATAAGAAGTTGTAACTTTAATATCTCAATATTTTTAAGACGCTGTTGATATACTACTTGGTTTTATCAGTTATATTACATACACACTAATATCAATAGATTTAAACTTAGAAAGAAACAGCGTGATTTATTATTAATTAACTAACAGACTGTTTAGGAACATTACGTCAAAGTTTATTGTATTCAATTAGCAGCATTTACATGTAATTTCATTCTCATCGTTAAGCATTTCTAGCATTATTATTATTATTTCTATTGATTTATTGGACTGCAAGTTGTTCAAGTTGTGTCAAAAGTATTTCTAACGAGTCTCGAACGATTCTAATCAGGCGATAATAGGAGACCATCAATATTCAGGAGACAACCTCGGAAGAGAGACTAAAAACTTGCCAGAAACTATATTCAAGTATTTCTAACGAGTCTCGAGCGATTCTAATCAGGCGATAATAGAAGATCATCAATATTCAGGAGACAACCTCGGAAGAGAGACTAAAAACTTGCCAGAAACTATATTCAAGTATTTCTAACGAGTCTCGAGCGATTCTAATCAGGCGATAATAGAAGATCATCAATATTCAGGAGACAACCTCGGAAGAGAGACTAAAAACTTGCCAGAAACTATATTCAAGTATTTCTAACGAGTCTCGAGCGATTCTAATCAGGCGATAATAGGAGATTATCAATATTCAGGAGACAACCTCGGAAGAGAGACTAAAAACTTGCCAGAAACTATATTCAAGCTTTATATTGACAAAATAAAGAAAACTCTCTGCACACTTTTGACTTAACAGACATAATCACGGTAGTCTTTTGTTCCGGAAAACAGACAAAACACTATAACGGTATTAACCGTCATTAAGGCAACTTAGCTAAAGTGATTCTTGTTGTAAGTCTCTTTTCATCTCGTAAATGAGGCCAAGATTTAAGATTGAGAAACAAGAAGATAGATACGACCATTTACACCACATAGAAATATTGCTTATACAATTACATTCTTGAAATATTTCGACCCGGTGGTAGAGAGCCATCTTCTGTCAACAGATGTTACACCAAAACTGATAAAAAATGTAATTTTGCTAGAAAATAAATTGCTAAGAAATCGCAACAATATAATTGTGCACGCAGTGATTCGAGGCAGTATGAACCGGAAACAGGAAGTCATGTCACCGGGCGCGTAATCCCAACAACAAAAAGAAAAATGAAACGTAAATCCAAGAAGAGACAACAATTGAATAACGCATCCACGGCGTTTTATCAAGAAAATAGTCAACGTGGTTTTAGATACACGTCAGATTGTACAGGTAAATTCATTATTGTGAAGTGCACGAAAATAGTCAGATGACATTTGAGGCTGACTCGCTATGGCATGGCAATGTTCACTTAGCGACTTCTTGATCTAACATGTTATCAACTGAATGCCACATCTCTAATATAGTATTGTCTGTGAAGAACGATCGTTTGTATTTTACCTGTAATTTAAATAGTCCAATTTAGAATAGAAATGTTGTTTTACAATTTAATATTTTATTTAAATAATAATTTTTAATATTGAGCATTCAACCAACACTTTGGGTTTTATTTAACTTACAACAAAAATACTGTTTCTAAAAAATTTTTTTTAACTAAACGGCTTGAGCAAGTATACAATTTCAAAAATTCAAATAGTTTATTAATAACTACGAACACATTTTAAAAGGCGAAATAAATCTAATTGATATTAACATAGTTATTTGCAAATGTTTTACTCATATGTAAGAATAAACGTAAGATTTATGCTTAATCATTGCATCTTCTCAGTTATTTATACCAGAATAAAAATGGGAGAAATACGTTATTTATTTTTACACATTGTAAAATAGTTTAAACTTATAATAGGTATCATAAAGGCTTTTCCGAATTTCATTGGCTATTTTCCATTAAGCTTTTGAGTCAAAATTATAAACACTTATTAAATATTTATTCTCGAATTGCATTCGAGTTTCTCGTTTCCATTAACTGCTTAAATTGTAAAACATACTTTTCTAGATTTCATTTACGACAAACTATTTGTAAACACTAATCTTAGTTTATAATTATTGAGCATATTTAAGATTACGAACATATTTACCGTACAGTTTTTATACCGTAATGATGTAGATTTAAGTAGACTGATATAATTCGTAATTAATACTTTCTCAAAAATAGATACGACAATAAAGAGTTGGGTTGAAATATTTTACGTTATGATCATAATAAAATGTCTACAGAAATATTCACTGGCTACTTCATAATGTTCATATTAAAAGGTGGAAACAGATAAGCTAAAATCAGAAGTTTCACAAACAGAAGGTTTAGAAAAGCTTTTAGCGCAAAGTGCCGAAGTTTCGATTGATATTCCACATTCGCTAGTTAAGTTGGAAACAGTAAGAGCTTTTGTAAATTATAGGCCTCTGAGTCTGTGCATGTAACTTTTAATATTTAAAAATATTGTGTGCACACGATTTGTTTTTCCGAATCATTGTAGGGAAGTAAAATATAAACGAGGAAAGTAAACTAATAATTATGATGATCAAATTATATTTCATTTATTTATTTTGTTTCTTTAGATAAATAAAATTTGTACAAATGAGAACGATGAAGAAAATTGGAACTGTAATAGTGATAAGAATTGCATTGGTAATATAAAAACAAAATAATTTATTTTAGAAACTATTAATGCAATAACAACTTTTCCAGCTTTAAAACTAATAAACCAAAATTGTGTTGCGTAAACAAGTAAAAACAATCATCATAAGTATCATAATAATATTACATTTTTAACATGATTAAAATTCTTTCCATTATATTAACAACAGTAGACACAAGTTAGACATTTGCAGGTGAGTACAAATTACAGATATATATTCCAGGTTGTATAATAATAAAATAAAAATTGAGAAAATTAAGAATTATTGCATAACTTAACCCCCCCCTTCCTAGCAACAAAACCAGCACAAGCACGATTACTCACCGAGTGTAAGGTCTGCGGTGAACAGGTTTATCGTATACGCCACATCCCGCAGTCATCTGTTGACCTGTTGACACTCTGTATGTTGACACGTTTACCATATAACGTGTCAGTTGGATAGGATTGTGATACTGATAGTGTTTGGTTACCTTAACTAGTACACAAATACACATACCATACAGATACATATATTTTATTGTGTTTTCGTTGCAATTAGCAGAAAAAGTCTTGGAGTCAACAGTTGCATTAGTCTATGTGGTTTCAATAACGCGAAAATACTGTTCTGCCCGATAAAAATCACCATCAAACTGTGGTTTTTTTCAACGATCTCTTAATCATGTTGCACATTGGTGTAAAGTCAACCTAATGTCTGTAAATGTGGATTAGTGTAAAGTAATAACGTTCAGTAGAAAGTAACCACACATTTTTAACAACTACACAACCAACAGAGTCTTTCTGGAAACGTATGGTGAAATAAGGGACCTTGCTATCTATATCACTTCTACTTTGTCTTGTCAACTACACGTGGGTAATATCTGTGGTAGAGTTAATATCAAGATAGCCATATACTAGCTATCCATATGTTCGTAATTAGACTACAAGGTATCCATCGTCGTTTCATTTGACTATTGGGTTCCTGCTCGGCTACGAATTCTGAAATGTGACTGTTGATCAAGTGGAACTGGACGACAAGCTTTGACCTCTAGAACATCGGAGAGCTGTAGCAGATGTCTAATATCTCTTTAAATGTATTCATGGAGTTTCCACCTGTCCTACCCTACACTGGTTCAACAAGATCTACTGAAATATTTGTAAGAAAAGCATATCCCTATAATTATACAGGAAACCCCCCACTACCTCGTCTAATGAGCCTTGCGAGTGCCACTTATGGAATGGTTGACTTTCATTACGACTGCCTACATAAATCCAGGAAGATGATCAAACAAAGTAACTTAGAATATCTGGGTTAAGGAATTCCTTGTCATACCAGTCCTGACTTCTTCACCATCTTTATCATCATAAGATGCACACCATTGTTTATTATACTTGTATTTGTTATTATTATGTTTATTTGCTTTTATGGTTTTGTCTAGTTATTTAATTACTGTCATATTTTGTTATCATTAATTTATGTTATATCTATTTCTGTTATTGATTCATTTAAAGATTAATTATTGTTATTTTTGCATATTTAATATTTAAATTTATACTCATGTCCTACTTTCTCATTATTAACTTTATTGATCTTATATGTATGAATATTGAGGTTTATAATTAAAATTATTATTATATAATTTGTATTAACACTGTTTTCATATGTTTAAAATGGCATTGTCATTGGTCAAATAATAAATTAAACCTCTTATATCTTTGCAATAAAAGTAACTAATGTTTTAAGCGTAAGACAGACCACTAGAAATACTTTGTGTTTAGTCCTAATTTATTAAATCTGCTTAGAATATGTTTGTGAGAATGCCGATTAACGTCCTGGTGTTCGTTTCGTGTGTTATGATTTAGTATTGGGTCATAGGCAGTTAATATCAATCAGAAAATATATTTCATAATATTTAAATATCAACTTTGGAATATTTATACGTGTTATGTAATCATTTCGACACCTAAACATTGATATTTTGGAGCAAATCTGTTTATCTGTATTAATGAGCAAGGTTATGTTATGTAACCTTAGTTAAGTTAGGCTAAGTTGGGTGGTAAATTAAAAACTCACACTTAGTCCATTGTCAATACTAATTAAAGTTGTAGGGATAGAAATGTTTGGAAGTAATAAAATATTAAAGAGAAGTTGTGTTTAGGCGTTGGTAATGTGATTTCACTGATTTACACTTATTTTTATACTTGTAGAATGTAAAAGAGTAGAAAACCGAGTGTTTAGATCATTATAAACAAATAAGCGGATCGTGATGCTGTTGCTTCACCGTATGTGTGTTATCCAAACTTGTCAACAGTATGTTAGCACTGAGGCAGCTCAGGCAATCTCTAAATATTGTAAGAGGCAATATTCGGCTGACCGCAATCACTATCGACCGCAATTGCGGCCCAACCAACATTTACATGTTTAAACAATATCAATCTGCATCTACATCCATATTACGTGAGCATGTGTGATGTTCCAGGTTATGTTTTATTTACAATATTGTTTACTTAGTAATGCTGTTATATAATAACAGTCAGCTTACTCCAGTTGTTAGAACTGAGGCAAGCCCAGACTTTTGCAGGGTTATGATAGGGCGTTATAGTGAACATGTTGTTATTATGTATGAAACAATTACCTAAGGCATTATAGGATTTATCTGTAACGGCCGTAATCAACTCCGATCAGTACAGATAATTAATCCAACGTTATAATTAATCTGATTACATCATAGTACAGTCTGTGTTTATTATTTTACTTAATAACAAATGGGAGCTAACTACTCTTGCAGTATTAATAGTTATAAATGTGTGTAAAGTTTATATAGTGCAGTTGAAGTAATAATTGTGAAATACTAAATAGCTTAATAATCTTTTTAATATTAATAAGTCGTAATCGGTAACACTGGTGAAATTTAATTGTTAAACATACGAAACATTTTTTATAATATATGTATTATTAAACGGAATATCTCCAGAATTTTTTATTAAGATGAAACCACCCTCAGTATCACAAATGTGACATGTTGTGTCATTATCTCACATTACGATACTGAAGTTATGACAGCGTGTGCAATAAACATGTAAGCAGCAGAGGTTGGGCCACGAAATATCTATATATTTGTCATTTCCTTTTGTTTTAAATGCTTTAGTTGGCTTAAATATTGATTTGATTAATTTAAATTTCAAGAGACATCGTAAGCACCATATTTATTGGTAATATATTTATTCTTTTAAATATGGACAAGGTGTTTTGAGAATGCCTATAATACCTATACCTACATTATATTTTCTGGTATAATTATGACGGAAAATACTGATTCTCGTTATATACATGTTACGTGTGTTAATCATTCGGAGAGAAGGAAGCAATATTGAATATATATTTTGGTGGAAAGAACTGATACATGAATCGATTCTTTATAAAAGCCTTTATGGTTTCCGGCATAATTGGAATGTGGAAAACAATTCGAACTTCGGTATCCACGTTTAAGATTTAATAAGCTTTCGATTTATGGTTGCCTGCTGTTTCTTTCATTAAAGTAGTATATATTTTAGAACTTAATATTTACAGAATTTAATCGTGTTAGCATAGTTTCGGAGTAACTTTCAATAGATACATATTAGTAGATCACTTCAGATACATTCATAAATTTACAAAATTTTTTAATAAATTGTGTAATTTAGATCCCCCTATTTTGTATTTATGTTTGTTTGTTTGTTACTATTATCCATAGTTTAGTATGGCTAACACCTGAACAACCATTAACGTTGTAAGTTAATAAAACCATTCAAAACTGAGTCTGTAAACAATGCGCGTTTATCTCTGAGTATTAACTACCATAAAAAACACGAGCTATGTCGAAGCTTTGCCTTGCGGGATACTTTGTAAACAATGTTGTGTTGTTGTTAGGAAACACTGCATTAATTACCAGATAATGGCGGTGAACCATGACTTCTCACCTCGAGCATCTCTTTGACTGTCCTGTATTGTTAATACATTTTAGCTATAGCAAAAAATTAATTTTGTACATGTCGTTTGTTATGCTTAGTACTTTGGGTTTTCGTCCTTTTGGTGGCTAAATGGGTTTTAGATTGTGATATTTTTTAATAAAAAAACTTCAGTTACAGCCGTTCCTCCCAAGATCGGAAAATGGATAAAAGTCTTTTTCAACATTCCACCAGGAAGTTTACGCAGTTGAATTACAATTTAGAGATTATTACATTATAATCAGGCCCAAAGGAAAACCATTGAAGCTATTGTGAAACATATTAATATAGTTATGTTACAGTTAGTATATTAAATATGGCTACAGGGATTGGCATATTCATACAGAATTAATTTGCTACAAAAAACATCATTTTTGCAATTGGATTATGTGTATCAATGCTGATGACGTTCAGCTGAATCTATCCTATGATGCAGAGATAACCATAAATGATATTGTACCGATTGTATTAAATTGTAAAGCGTTGGAAGGAGTAGGCCCATAATAATGATAAGGACTGGACAGTACAAAAGAGGCTTCTATCAGCGAGTCGGGCATCGCAGTTGGCAGTGTTTGATAACGAAATTGAGAGGTGAGATGAGGTAGACGTGCCGTACCTCCCATCTCAGTTGATCGGAAGTAATAGTAACGAGTAGTCTTTGAAAGTGCTTAGAGTTATCTTTTTCCTAATCGTCTTCGAACCTGCGGGTAAGTGAACTTATTAACTGGAGTCCAGTCAATATTCATTCTTAGTTATTTTGAATAATTGTAGGGAAAGAAATATTGTAAAAATTAAATTAAATTTTATATAAAACTTTTTGGTGCAGTGAGCACATGTATATAAAATTTTATGTAAAAATACTAAAAGAGTTTTGTGGTTGTTACACATGCTTTCAGCAATGTAAAAAATACTAACACTGAAAAGAAGTAATATAGTAAAGTAAAGAAAATTAGTAACAAAATAAAATTGAATTTTGAAGATAAATTAAAGTGAAGAATTGCCAGATCAGATTAGAGTGTGAAAGTTTTGAATTTTGAAAATTGAATAAAAGACAAGCTGTAAGAACTTTCTACATTTTCGGAGTGACGAATATATTACAAGTTTGAATTTAAAAGTCATCAAGAAGTTTTTATTTTAATTTTAAAACCAGTAATTATTTTCAAAAATAAGTTTCATTTTAGTTTGAACTTTATTTATTTTAGAAGATTTTCTTTTTCTTTTTGAACCTTCAGAAAAATTTAAATGTCAAAGCTAACCCTTTATGTGCCAGTAAAATGGTACAATATCGAAGACCTAATGACGATTTTGAGAGCATAAGAACATGGACCATCAGACACAAGGCGTGACAAAAAGCGGATTATTACTGTATAATAATTGTGTTTTTTAATTACATAATGATCCGATTAAACTATTACGTAAAAGTGTAATTAATGTAGTGTGTGCGTTTCGAGTATGATCTATCCATAAGCGAAAACGTAAACCCAATTCTCAGTCCAACTTTGCTTCTCAATTATATGAATGACATTGGGTCATCACTAAAGCACGGAAAGTTGTACAGTATGCTGATGACACAACTCTCTGTTTCAGTGGAAAATCAAAATCTCTTTTGGAAAAAACAGACTTTTGTTGAGATCAACAATTGAAATCAATATTTTAACAGCCTCGTTCTCAAAACAAACACTAAAGTCAAATGTCATGAATTTTGCTCTGCGGACGGCAGACTCAGAATTTGGTCCTGCTGTTATGTTGGTAGATTTAAGTCTGGAAGAAATCTACAGAAGTAAATTCCTTGTAATACACCTAAATCGAGGGTTTACATGGAATGATCACATCGACAACAGATGAAAAAATTCTCATTATGAGCGACGAAGCTCATTTTCATTTGAATGGTTATGTTAATAAGCAGAATTTACGATATTGGTCAGAAAACAATCCAGAAGAACTGCATGAACGACCTCTTCACAGTTCCAAGGTCACTGTGTGGTGTGGCGTAACAAAAAATTGTGTTATAGGCCCATCCTTTTTTGAAGAGAACGGTCTAACTGTAACCGTCAATTCACAACGATACCTGACTATGTTGAAAAACTTCCTGATCCCCGAAATACGCATAAATCGTTCCAACCGCCACAGAATTTGGTTCCAGCAGGATGGGGCAACTGCCCACACAGCCAATGTGGTAATCAACTTCTTAAGAAGCAAGTTTCGTGGCCGAGTCATCTCGCGTTTCGGGGACATTGCGTGGCCACCTCGCTCCCCGGATCTCAGCATCTGTGACTTCTTCTTGTGGGGACTGCTGAAATCTAGAGTATACACAAACAAACCCCGCACATTGGACGAACTGAAGGAAACCATACGCTAAGAAATAGCGAAACCTCTCTCCTGAAATGTTAGGGAAAGTGTTTGACAATTTCAGTGCAAGATTGGAAGAATGCATCGCCAAAGACGGACATCATTTGAAAGACGTTATATTCAAATCTTAAACGGATCAACTCGCCCTTTTTTGGTTATTTTTATAAATGTTCATAAATACCAATCTGAAATCTGCAATAAAACACTTTGTACCACTTTAAACGTTTGAGTTGTTTACATTATAAAACCGTCAGCTCATTTTGCCGCTCCCTGTATAATATGAAGTAATCACTGATAAAATACATTAGGTGTTATTTAGTTTCTCACGATCACTTTCCACATTTCATTATGAGCCAAATAAATTAAATATTTCACCGAGATATCTAAACATTATTTTACGAGTTTCTACTGAAGAACTGACGGTGTTTCAGTTCAGCGCCAGACATCAGACAAGCCAGCTTGCAGACAATCCAACCTCCTCCACTGTGGCTGGCCTTGGAAATCTTTATTTACCAAGTCCAATGTTGATTGTAAACCTGCTAGCGGAACACCAACGTAGTTTATTCCTGGTGTAACCTCAAAACTCTGTTTAGATACACTTCATATTCATTAGTTTTGTAATTTTATGATACGGTATTTGGAAATAATTATTTCAAACCACATTCCGTTATTTAACATTTTCAATTGCAAATTCTGGCTACTGCAAGCAATATAAACAGGTTTATAGTGTTTTTTAAATTCTTTTCATTACAATAATCAAGAATTACAACACATTTAAAACTGTCCTGAGCTTTTAAATACAAATGGCCACACTATCCAAGTTCTCGCAATTCTAATACGATAAGGAATAATGTAGACACAACGCGTACATAAACTGTATAGTGCTTTAGTTGTAAATTGCATGTACTACAAACTGCTATTATTATTAAACCCCATAATACTGAATGACCTTAAGGCAGTTTCAAATGCATTTGATATTAGCTTTACCCTAAAGGGTTAAATTTAAAATTTAGACTTTATTGTTTTACTTCAAATAATTTTAATAGGCATCTTCTTAATTATGTGTGATTCTTTTATGTGTTTATGTTTCATATACCTCGGCATAACTTCAACAACAGAAGTTAAAGCAGTCTATTTTCTAAAACACATTACCTGTTAGTTTTGAAATAGTAAATATGTTAACTACATATTAAACCTAACTATAAACTATATATTAGTATCGTAATGAAGTAATATGTTTTGTTTGTAAAAGTTTGATTTATAATAATAATGACTAAATACTAAGGTAATTTATTTAGTTAAAAGAAGTTTTAATTTCAAAAGTCTAAAGATTGTACTCAGCAAAAATAATGAAAGAAAAATTTTTTTCTCTATTTTATTTCAAATAGATAATAGCGTATATTTAACTTCAATGTATTGTAGTAACAGCGAAGCGTTATAACTGTTGTTAGAGTATTGTGAATTGGAAATATGGTCTGATTCTTCGTCCTCTGCTTCAACGTTGTAACTGTTATGTCCACAACAACAACCGTTGTGTGTATTATAAGCCGCTCTACTCCTGGCCTGGGTACTCTCTCTTTAGCGACTTCACACATTACGTATACACGTCTGGGTAAACGGGGTTTAGTCACGTAAGATGGCTTGCAAGACGTAGAGGATATGCAGTAATGTGTTCAGTAACAGCTTCAACATCGTTTAATGTTGAGTGTTTAAAAATGTCAACAGCTGTCTGCTACCACTTCTAAAAATACAGGCCTCTCCGAATTTATATTTGGGAGCTACAGTGGTAAGCGTAAATCTGAACTATCCACATTTATTTTTAAATTAAAAAACTAAGTATCTAATGTAGAACTTAGATACTAAAAATATTCACAAAAAATATTCCTCAAACATTTTATTGTATCAATAGCATAAATTGGTCTATTTTCTATAACATATTTTTCATTGTAATACATTGTGACGTCGGGGCCCATGTTCCCGCCGTCTGGAGGAGGGGGAAGTCAGCAAGGTGAGCGCCCGAGGCGGTGCGTACGTGAGAGGACTCCGGCGCGAGCGGACGTCCGAGCTCCCTGAGGGCCGATCTAGTGTAGGGCTTAGCCTAGTGATGGTCGTGACGCGTGGTGTCCGTGGGTTCAGAAGTGTTGTTGTTTAAGTTAATAAAGTTGCTGTAATCTGAGCTGCGTTTGGTTCCTGAGTACACCCCCTTCGCCCCAGCTGAGCAGGAGGCGTGACAAATTGGTGGAGGCAGCCGGGTATCCTGAGGTGATCCAGAACCAAAGACGGATTAACGATCCCAGGTTAGTAATATAATATTTAATAGTAATATAATATAATAGTGAATATTTCTTTTTAAAATTCGGATTGTTTTTTTTAAGTAAATTAAGTTGAAAAAAAATGTAGATTGAAAGAACAAGAGAGAAAGTTAGTTTTTGATCCAAATAATTGTAGTTACCTTTTGAAAGCAAAGTGTAATTTGGAGTAAATAATTTTATTTGTTTTATCGTAGCTTGTAAGCCGAACATAATTTTGTAGTTGTTGTAAGAGTAGCCTACTTAGCAGCCACAGTGCGTCGAACCAAGGTACCGGTAAGGGAGGCAACCTACCCGTGATGTAAACAAAGCTGTTTCTTTTTATTGGTGAATAGAATAATTTTGAGAAATAGTTTGTGTTTTTATAAAGTGGTTTAAAAAAAAAAAGAGAGCTTGTCCATGGGTAGGCCAGGTCAAACCCAATTGGTACGACGACTGTCGCGGCATTGAAATGTTGTGGTGTTTTGAATAACCCTTGTGTTCAGGGGAATATGTATATTTAAATTGTTGATTTGATTTGGATTGTGATTGTGATTTTGATTTTGTTTTGATTTAATTTTGTTCTGATTTTGTTTTTATTTAAATCTTAATTCGTCATAGGGTGGAGCAATCGTATGTCGTCCCCAAACATCAAGTTTGGTGTAAAAACAAGAAGTCAGTCAAGGCTGATATCAGTTAGTGAGGTTCCCGAAGACCCAGGACAACCCCAAAGACATCTTGAGGAAGTAGGAACCGTAGCTGAAGTCGATTTAATTCAATGAAGTAGAGTAGTTTGTTACAGGTGAGCGCGCACCATACAGTACGTCAGTTACAATTGTTACAACTTGTTACACGCCTAGAGATATTGAGTCAATGTCGAGAGGGGAAGATCCCGAATTCTATAATAACTGCAGATAAGCTAAGAGAGGATTTAACAAAATTAACAGTTGCATTAAAAGCGGACAGCTATGACCTAGCGATACCAGTGGAGGAAGTGTCTAAATACCTCAAGTTAGAAAAAGCTGATTGTGTAATTTCTGGTAACTCAATCTTAATACATTTGCAGATTCCAATCAAGAAACTTACGTCCCAATGGAGATTGTATACCCCTTTAATAATACCTTTCGCGTGGAATAACCAGACTTGTACCATTAAGCAGGAAACGTCATTTTTGGTTAACAGTGAAGACAGTATGGTGGTGATACAGGGAGCAGCCTTGCAGCACTGTCAGCCGAATATTAATCCACTATGCTATGTCCCTAGATACGCCGGTGACGCTGTGTCCGGTTCACGTTGCCCTAGAAAAACATTTATGAGTGCGACCATACAAGAGCTGAGCTCACTATGTGTATTTTCATGTGTGTCAGGTGACGTGCCACTTATCACCCAGATAGACGACTTCACCTATGTACTAACCCATATTGTTGAACATTTAGAGTTTGTGTGCAGATACACTTCGAACACTACAGTTAAGATAACAGAGCGTAAGAGCCTGGGTGCACTACACGTGAGAGTGCCGTGTGATTGTAGCTTAGTCGCTGACTCCCACATTTTGGTTTCAGAAAGCTATCCGTGTAGACAGGAAGCGGATAAGTTAGCTGTGGCTAACTAACATAATTAACGTAATTATGAATTAAGCGTTGACAAGTTAGTTTCTAAGATTGTAACACCGTATACGAAACCAAATGTTGTATATGGTTATGCTAACCAATGTTAAGAACTAAGTAATTACTTTTGTAATTTGTTTGTAATTTGGAGAATAAAAATAATCAAGTATTAACTTGTCAATGCATACAAAATAACTTATAAGTTGTTCGGGTATAGTTAGCTATTAACATATTCTTGTGTGGTATTGAGGTAGTTATGTTAAAAGGTAGTTAGATGTATGTAAAGAATAAAATTTAAGAGATAAGAGCTTTGTTGAAAAACGAAGTCATTTCATGCTAAGTTTTAGAGCACCGGTGGAAAGTCCAGTAGCTCAGAGCCAGGCCGGTGACCCGAGAGGTCAGGTGACCAGAGAGGCCGGACGGCTACTGCTGACCACAGCTACTTTTGTCACGTAGACACTGCCGCTGTGCACAACTTCAGTTACAAAACTTTGTACCACCTCTTGCACTGTAAAATATCTGTATCCTGTAGTACATGGTTACGCTTATAATGTCCTACTATAGTTTGTTTCACTTGTCTATGTTAATGAGTAGGAAGATGTCAAATATCTAGAATAGCCTTGTCGTGGACTTATAATTACAATTATTTAGTTTGGGTCCCTATAATAATATCCACTTTGTAAAGTTATTATCTATAAAAAAGTGTTTTTGCAATAGTAAGTTATAGTATGGGTAGATAATAAGGATTAATGTACTAGTTAGTAATTTGGTAAATAGTTCTAATAATAATATTATCATGTTTGAATTGGAATATCGTCATTGTACTAGATCATAAGAAAGGGCAATATAGAGATATATGTTTAATATATTTTGTTTTGTATGACTCGCACAGAACAGCTGAATGGTTCCGGAATGTGTCATGAACTCATTTATTCATATGCAATTATAATTTCTCGCTTCAAGTAATTATAAAGACATGTAAAGTAGATTAATGTACTTTTAATATAAAATGTCGAATATACCTACACGTAAGGATAGATGTATAATATAAGGGAATGGACACCACCGCGGGTATTTAAGAGTAAGTTTCTATGAACTAATGTTTCTGTCAAATAAATGCAATTACACCAATAGCAAACATTGCTAACTAGAGTAGGTAGATAGGCTCTCGTAGGACAACATGTTTTTGTAGAAGGCAAACCTTTGTGAGGAACGATTCATTGCCTGTTGCTGGAATAACATTAAAGTTAATAAACTTTCCCTGGAAATGTATTAGTGAAGCGGTACCGATGGGAGCGAACGACTGAAGCTCGTGAGTAGTAAAGAAATGTATCTTCTACGCCAATCTAGATCACATGACGTCATCACTCAGGAATGCAAGATCACTGACCTCGCAAGGTCGGTCACTGACCTCGCAAGGTCGGTCACTGACCTCGCAAGGCCGGTCACTGACCTTGATGACCTTGGATTTCAAGGTCGCCCGATGACCTCGGCCTTGAGTTGTAAGAACATTTCGTCATAAGACCTGTGAGTCGTGATACGACTGTGACAACACACACGGCTGTGCGAGATCATTTGTATGTAGGTGCAAGACATGCGCAGGAAGTAGTTGTTTGCCTTTTCGGTGTTGTTTGCTTCATTAATATTAATAAAGCGGATGACTAGAGTGATTAAGCAACGTGTGATGCGGCCTTGAGGTTTCTTTATAAGCTGAGGAGGACGTTCTTTTAGCCGGCAGTACAAGGTTGTTTGTTACATCAGCATAGGAAGTACCAGTGTGATTAAGCCATGCGTCCAGAGATATCAGGTGATTAAAAATATGTTATTATTATATAAGTATACATTATTGGATTGATATGATTGGTTAAAAATAATATAAATCATGATTCATAAGAATACTTTTTTTTATTGACGTCATAATTTAGTATAAAACGGAGTTATTTGTGACCGAAATCATTAGTAACGAACAACATTTCATATAGTGATTATTTAGTTTTGTGTGTGTGTGTGTGTGTGTGTGTGTTAATACAGGTAATTAAATATGGAACTTCCTAAAGAAAGGTTATTTCAACTTACCAATGTTTTTAAAGTTTTTGTGCGAGAACGTTTAAATGAAACAAAAGTTGTTTTAGAATTAAACAATCAAACTTTCATATTAGATAAGCAACGTGTGATGCGGCCTTGAGGTTTCTTTATAAGCTGAGGAGGAAATTCTTTTTTAGACAGCAGTGCGTGTGTTGTATAATTCAAGACATTTGTTGAAATAGTTAGTAGATTTATCAAACAGCGTGTGATGTATTATTGATGAGTCATGACATTATTGCAACAGATAGTGGACTTACCAAGAGAGATTCAACTATTGATTTTCCTTAATTTACCATTTGATAATGTTAAACTAATTGAATGCTCTTATTTTTGGCAAATGTATTGTAGAAGAATCAATTTAAACAATAAAATATTGGATTTCGATTGGAAAGCTAGTTATATTTTACATTATATGTATAATGATAATTTAGAACATATAATATCTTTGTATAGCAGAAGTTTATATTTTGGAAATTTTTGTATTAATAAATTGACTTCTTCTTTTCTTATTGCTGATTATATTTCAAATGATAATGATATAAGAAATTGTAACTATTGGTATCATATATTTCGTTTTAAATATTTACAATCTGAAGATAGGTTTTGTTTCAAGAAGTGTAGGCAACGGTATGTAATTTTTTTTGCATATTCAAAACAGTCTATTAACAGATGTATTAGTATAAAGTTTGTGTCGGACTTCAATTGCAACGGAGCGAAATCTAGTAAAATTAATTTTATATTACCAATTAAACAGTATTACAGTAATATTCATAATTTTAATTATATTTCAATACACAAATATTTGCCTCAGTATGACATTCAGTTTCAACAAATTAGTGATGAATCACTTGTTTTAGTACAAAAAAGTAACAATTGTATAGGATGTATTATTCCTCATAGTTGTCAATGTTTTTGGAAAGGTTTTTATTTAAAATATTACACTACATGATTTGTTTCATGATAAAATTGTTAATATAACAACACATGACTATACGTAGTTTACTTGTGATGTGTATAAACTGAAGAAAATTTTACAGTGGAGTGGTGATACTATTGATATTAGAAGATCAGAAAGCGTTATAGTATAAGTGTTCTTTGGAAGGTAGTTGTTTACAGAACTTGTTTAATTAATTCCACTTGCAAGAGCGTATTGATGTGACCAGGATATAGCGCGTATAATTATTCCACGTGCTAGGACAAGTGAAAGTCATAGCCTCGTAACTTTGTTGCATCAAATACTAGTTTCATCAACTGATATCAAAATTATGATTTGACTATTTGACAATGTAGAAACTAATAACAGTTTTCTATTACGATTTTATTATATATATATATAATAGTTGATTTGACTGTTGAAATTAAATGTAAGATTTTTACTTACTTACCGTTTGATAGTGTTAAATGTGCAGACAACGATATATAATTTTTATTGGAGATTCAAAATATTCTGTAACCAAATGTGTTAAAATTAAGTATTAAACAAATTGAAATTTAAATGCAGTAACATTTATACGAAATAATTTTATATTGTCAATATATTTTAATATATAAGTACATATCTCAGAACAAAGTATTTTTTAACCAAATAATTATTAATCTGTTATTTTAATAATAAATTTATAAGTTGTGTTATACCGCATATTGGTGATTGTTGTTTGAAAAGGAATTGATTTGAAATATTATTACAAACTGTGTAGATTAAGTACGCGTCAGCCTTGAAGCTTCCTTTATAAGCCGAGGAGAAACTTTCAGTCAACAGTGGTCTCTGAATGTTCACCAAGACACTCCAACATACAGGTGTGTATTTGTTTCAATTTAATTTCATTTTTTGTTAGGAGGCTTTTTTCCTAGGCCTATATTGTTTTTCCAAAAATATATTAACGATAAAGAAAGCTATTATTTTAACGAAAATAAATGTGTCTAATGGTTAATTTTAGTTCGATAATTAACAATTTAGATATTTATCCACTTAAAGTTTGTTAATTGGAAAATGAAAATCATTTTGATTTGTTGATGATATCAAATCGTCAAGGTAACAATTATTACTGTTGAAATTAATTTCAATTGTACTGATTATACTGTTTATTAATTATTTTGTATTTTATATTTTAGAAATGAACTCGGAAACAATTGACTTGACTCTGCGAGTTGAAGAAGAACCATCATCAGCCGCTTCTTCTAAAAAATTACCTAAACTGCCAACTACTACTTTTATCAACAAACATTATCAACATCATCAACAGCAGCTGCAGCAGCAGCCGCACCAACAACCGCAACAACAACCGCAACAACCTCAACAACAACAACAGCAGCAACAAGGACAGACTCCTACTACATCAAATACTGGTAGGTCAACATCACACATAAGGTTTCTAACTTTAATGCAAATAATAGAAAATCTTTGGATGATAGGATTTAGAAATTTGGACACATGGCAACAGTTAGTTGCAGAACTTCAAAGATCAAAGGAGGTTTACATGAATCCCGTTGCTGTACAACTACTTTTTATTTTTCAAAATTTGTGCGATGTGCTTTCAAAACATTATATGATGTCTGGTGATCTTTCACAAGACAAACAATTGTATTACATGTTACAAGATCAGCCTTGTGATGAATTGTTATCAATCTTTTCCGGTGTTGTTGAAAAAAATATAAATCTTTCATTTCCATTAAATATTATTAAAAAAATTCAAGATATTGGAAGAAATAAATAAATTTCACTTGAAACAGGTTATGAGAAAAAAAACTTCTGCTAAAAAACAAATCAAAAAAGTAATTAAAAGATCTAAAAATGAAGCATCGTCATCATCATCTGATACTGATTGTGATAACAATGCTGATTATGATGATGATGAAGGTGATAAATTTGTCAAATTATTTAATCAAAAGAAAAGTAGATCGTTGTTCATTTCTCAACATTTACAATACCAATGTGGGGATAAGAAAAAGAAAATTTCCACACCTGGCGAGTCAGGAACACATTTAATCAAGATTGAAATAACTGATGTTCGAGATCTAAAAAAATGTAAAAAACGAAAAGTTTTACTGGCAAAAAGTTTCCAGAAAAGGTTATTTCTTGTTAGATATTAAACAAAATGTAGAAGATAAGAATATTTTTGATACAATTATTATTTGTTATTTGTTTGTATTATGTAAAAAAAAGTGAAATAAATTTCTTTTTGAATTGAATTAATAATGTATTAACAACAGTAGGACAAAATATATTAAGACTTGAAAACGTAAAACAAGAAACTGTCACTTATGATAAAAAAGATAAGGCATAGTGTAAGTAGTAAATGGGTTTAATTAAATAATATAGTTAGTTTTATTTTTTTCAGAAAATACAAACTTAAAATTTACACGGCTGTCAGAAAACGGATTTCCACCTGAACGTTATTCGTCTTGTGCTGCCGGCTTTGATTTAAGAAGTGGTGAAACTGTAGTTATTAAAGCGTGGGAACGTGAATTAATAAACACTAACATAGCCGTGGTGTTACCAGACGGTTGCTATGGACGGATAGCGCCCAGATCAGGGTTATCATTAAAATATGGGATTCACGTAGGAGCCGGAGTTATTGATAAAGATTATAGAGGAAATATTGGTGTATTATTGTTTAATTTATCGAGTACCGAGTTTAAAGTAAATATTGGGGACAGAATTGCACAATTAATATGTGAACACATATTCTATCCCGAAGTTGAGGAAATTACAATTGACAAATTAAATTGCACAGTTAGAGGAGCTAAAGGATTTGGCTCAACAGGACTAAATTAGTTTATCAAATTGTTTTACAGATAGATAATGGATTCATCTTTTTAGTCAAGCTATGGAAATAGACAGTGACTATGAAATGGAAGTAGATCAAGAGGAGGAGGAGGAGAATTCGTCTTCATCATCATCATCATCGTCATCAGAATTGTTTACTACTGACAATAACGATACGTTAAATTTTCCAAATTTAAAACTAAAAAAAGATCGATTAGATTTAGTTTGTACTAAAAATAAATTTTTAGAACTTAAAAACGCGTTTAAAGGAATATTAAAAACCTATTATTTAAAAAATGATGATTCTAATATAAAAGATATTTGTATAATATTACAAGTTTCAAAAGATGAAATGAAAAAAGTTATTGAAAATTTGTTAAATGAATATGGAGCTTTAAAATTTAATATTCTAGTTGAATGTACTTATGTTAAACCGTTTACAGGCGAAATTCAAGAAACCGCTTTTAAAACATCAAATTTTACAGTGTTTCAAAGTGACTCTCTAAACAATATACTACGCAATATAATTTCCAAAATTTGTAATGAGGAAAGCGAATACTTAGGTCAAGGTAGTGGATGGACACTTAGATCAGTAGACGGAATTCTCTTGCGGTTTAGTAGATACAGACCGTTAGGAGGCTCTTCGTATATTGTTCTTCCAAAAACTATTAAAGACAAAAAAGCTATTATTAATCCGAAAAATATTAATGACAACAAATGTTTTCAATGGTCAATTTTAGCTCGGTACATACAAGGTGACCATAAAGACCGCATTGATGAAAGGTACACATCTATTATTAATAAATTTAATTTTAATGATTTAGATTTTCCATGTCCTTTGAGACAGATTAAAAAGTTTGAGAAGAATAACATAGGAATTAGTATAAATGTTTACGGTATTAATAACAATTTAGAAATTTATCCGCTTAAAGTTTGTGAAACGGACTCTGAAAATCATTTCGATTTGTTGTTGATATCAAATAATCAGGGGAATAACCATTACTGTTATATTAAAGATTTTTCAAGATTAGTTCGATCGCAAATTTCTAAATCGACAAAAAAATGGTATTCTGTAAACGTTGTTTTACCCATTATTGTGGAAAAAATGATAAGGTTAACAGATTAAAAGTTCATATAAAAGATTGTAAAATTAATAAACCGTTAAATGCAAAAATGCCTTTTGTTGACAATGAAGATAATCCTTCAATTTTAAAATTTCAAAATTTTCACTTTAAATACAAAGTTCCTGTTGTTGCATATTGCGACTTTGAATGTATTTTAAAAAAAAGTTAATGAACAACAGTCGCAATATACATTAGTCAATGAAATTCATGAACCTATGAGTTTTTTGTGTCTATTTAGTTGTAGACAAAGATTTACCAGAACCGATATCGTCTCAGTTGCCAAATGATCCTTATCTTCATAGAGGACCAGACGCTGCTTTAAAATTTATGGATTATCTCATATCAATTGCAAACCTAATTGCTGATTTAATTGATGTTAATAATCCAATGATATCGCTTACAATTGATGAACTCAATCGAATTCAATCAATTACTCACTGTGAATTATGTAATTTAGAATTTTCAATGTTAGATAAACCTGTTAGAGACCACTGTCATTTTACTGGTCGTTTTTTTAGAAACATTGTTTGTAGTAAATGTAATCTGAAAAGAAAAAGTCAAACTTTTTTACCTGTATTTTTACATGGAAGTTCCAATTACGATACACATTTTATTGTAAAGCAATTAGGTTGTGATCAACAAAAAATTAGTGTTATTCCAAATTCTTCTGAAAAATATGTTACTTTTTCCAAATCAACTATTGGTAAAATTAAATTACGCTTTTTAGATAGTTTTCGATTTTTAAATACCAGTTTATCACAATTAGCAAATAATTTACCTAAAGATCACTTTTACCATACTCAATTGTTTTTTAATCATGATGATATGCCTCTTGTTACTAGAAAAGGGGTATATCCTTATGATTACACTGATTCATGGACTAAATTAGAAGAAACACAATTGCCACCAAAAGAATGTTTTTTCAATAAAATAACAGAAGAACATATTTCAGATGAAGAGTTTGATCATGCCAAAGAAGTTTGGTCAAAATTTAATTGTACAACATTAGGCGACTATTCAGATATATATTTACGTACAGATGTACTTTTATTAGCAGATGTTTTTGAAAATTTTAGAACCCTATGCTGTAATAATTACGATTTAGATCCTGCTAATTACTTAACGCTTCCCAGTTTAACATTCGACGCAATGTTAAAATTTACAAAAGTTGAATTACAATTGCTCCCTACTTATGATATGTATATGTTTATTGAGAAAGGTATACGAGGTGGAATAACGAGTTGTGTGAAAAGATATGCTAAAGCAAATAACAAATATTTAAATGATATTCTCTATGATGTTAATACACCTTCTAGTTATTTAACATACATTGATGCAAATAACTTATATGGTTGGGCTATGATTAGACATATTCCAAAAGACGGATTTCAATGGTTAACAACGGAAGAGATCATTCAATTTGATGTGGAATCAGTTTCAGACGATAGCCCAGTAGGTTATATTGTTGAGTGCAGTATCGGTTACCCTTCTTATTTGCACGAAGAACATAATGATTTACCGTTTTTACCAGAAAAAAAACCACCTCCAAAATCTAAACAACCTAAATTATTGTCAACGCTTTTAGATAAAGATTACTATGTTTGCCATTATATTAATTTGAAACAAGCAATAGAAAACGGATTAGTATTAAAACGAATACACAGAGTTTTAAAATTCAATCAAAGTGAATGGTTAAAACCATACATAATGTTTAATACTGACAAAAGAAAACAGAGTAAAAATGAATTTGAAAAAGACTTTTATAAATTACTCAATAACGCTATGTTTGGAAAATCTATTGAAAATGTACGTGATAGATTAAATCTAGAATTAGTGAATAACGAAAAAAGACTAACAAAACTGATATCCAAACCGAGTTTTAAGAACCGAATAATCTATTCTGAAAATTTAAGTGCTGTAGAATGTGTTAAAGATACTGTATTGTTTAATAAACCCATTTATATAGGTTTCACTGTGTTAGAGTTAAGCAAATATCACATGTATAATTTTCATTGTAATATAATGAAACCTTTTTATCCTAATAGAATTAATTTACTCTATATAGATACTGATTCTTTTTTTTACGAAATTTTTACTACTGATTTTTATGAAGATTTGACTAATTTATAAATTAAAAATTATTTTGATATGTCAGACTATCCAAAAGAACATAAATGTTTTTTTGAACACAACAAGAAAAAATTAGGTTGTTTTAAAGACGAGTGCATGAGTGTTCCAATAGTTGAATTTGTAGGATTAAGAAGCAAATTGTACACGTATAGAACGATGAACGATAATTATTTAGAAAATTGTAAAAAATTGAATTTAAAAAAAGCGAAAGGTGTAACTAAATCAGTAGTAAAAAAACATATTAATTTCTACGACTACAAAAATTGTTTATTTATGTCTTGTAATTTAAGAAAAAAAATGAGAATATTTCAATCAAGAAAACATATTTTAAGAACAATTACAATAAACAAAATAGCGTTAAATGGAAATGATGACAAAAGATTTATATCAGACGACTGTATTCACACATTAGCGTATGGCCATAAATTATTAAAGTTAAAAAAAAGTTGTTAACAATTGTTTTCTTGTTCATTATTGTATGTATATATATATTATGTATAATGTACTAACCTTATCGTGTTATGTAACCATTTATTATTGTTTTTTATTTGTATTCCAAGGGTAAAATAACAACATCATATCTGTATGTGTATATATATTATGTATAATGTACTAACCTTATCAAGTTATGTTTTTATTAAATAAATTATTTCTATGTAACCATTTACTATTGTTTTTATTTGCAACCCAATGGCAAAAAATAACAACATCAAATATTTATTAAAAAAAAATTTCATTTATTTTTACATAATCTTTTTTACAATTCCTGATAATGGTGTGTATTGTACAATTGCATCATTTATAATTAAACAATAAACTGCAATTCCAGTTGGAAAGTCTTCGTTCGCTTGTAATTCAACTCTTATATCCAATGCTCCAGTTTTTAGTGTATCAACTTGCTTTGAACAATCAATAACAAAAAGTGGAAATTTTTGTAGAAATTCATTTTTACTCAGACAAGGTTGGTTATCACTTCCTACATAATATGAAGACTGAAATCTTGAATACAATTCATACATCAGTGCTTTGCATCCATTGAAATTATCATAAGGATAATACTTGCTATTCAAATAAAGTTTTACATTTTCCAAATTACAAAAATCAAAATATGATGAATTTTTATCTTTTCTACTTGTTTGAAAGCCTATTATTACATATCGAGGTTTTTCCACCAAAGATGTAGTTTTAACAGTCCAAGTCTGAGCTTTAGAAACAGGAAGTGAAGGATATTCATGTATTTGCCATCTTCTAAACGCCATTGTTATTGGCTGATCAGAGTCAGTAATTTTTAGAAATGACAATCTTATATTATCATCAACACGAACATAAGGAACTTTCCAAACAATTTTATTTATTTGAAATGAACACTCGTGAAGACTTGGTGTAGCTTGAAAAAATTGCATTCTTATCAGTTGAAGCGCGTATCAGCACTAATTCTTGTTTTACATTCAAAAGTATTTTTTTATAATCTTCTGCAAAACCCAATAATAATTGGAGCGGTACACAAAATGAAAAATTAGTTTTATCTGCAAGAACGTCCATCGAAGGTAGATTCCAGCCTGCATTTTTAATCCAGTTTTCATCTCCCGGTTTCAGTGTAAGTATATTTTTCATAGTACTAGTTATACCAACATTTTTTACACGATCAATTTCCGTTCCACAAATTTCATATCTAATTTCATCAAATAAGAAAGCCATACAGTCATTAACTAGACTTGAAGTACTATCATCTTTTAAATCAGCAGATTTAATAATTTTCCCTTCAATTAGTAAAAAACTTTTATTAGGACACGTATATGCATCTTGTTGATGAACAGGAATACGAATTTCATCGCTATTTTTAAAAGAATTAGATGTGTATGGATTGTGAGAATGCCATTCCCATTCTATAAGCGATTCATCAATTTCTATATTTTCATTAACGTTTAATATATTACTCATTTTTAATTCATTTAAATTCCGGAAGATTTTGTAGAAAAATTAAATTTTTCAATGTTAACGGTTTCAAAGATCGAACGTGACTAATATCTTTTTTAAATTTATTATTTCTTATACTAGAAACGCCAGTTGTAATACTGTTATTATTATTTTCTCTGATCGGAAATACAATACCCATTATTTTTTTCTTATATCAACTCTTAAATTAATTTCTTCGTTTCTAATATTCACTAAATTACCTTCTTGATCCTCTAATGTTATATAAAATTCATCTAATGTTGATTGTTTTGTAATTGGTAAGTATTTAACAATATTTGGTTTTTCAACAATTTTATAACCGGGTGCTACAGCAGGATAAAACTCATGAAGCACATGGCCTTCTATTCCGTTTCTATAAGATCCTTTAACAATATTACAAGTGATTCGAATGATATCCACTTTATTAATGGCGACCTGATTAGGTGATATATGCCATTTATTTGCTTCTATTTTTTGACTATTTGTAAATCCTAATAGATTCGCTATAGAATTTGGAACTGTAAAGTCTACAACTTGATTACATAATATTTCACAATTAAGTGTGTTATTATTCGCAACAAGATTAAAAGTGGTAGAAGATTTTTTTTCTTCTAAATCTTTTGTAATATACTTCTTAATATCTTCTATCTCGTATGCACCAGTTGGTAAACTCAGCACGTCTGTACCAATCTTGATTTTATTATTTATATCTTCTTCAATATTTGGAATTGAATTATATGTCATTAAATCTAAAAATCCCATTTCCCATTCATCGGACGAACTCAAATCCAGTGGTGGAAAAAGAGAACATTTTAAATTTGAATATTTTCCAGTAACACAAATCATCTTCGCACGGCTAGAAAGTCTAAACACAAATGACCACAATTCACTGTGCCGGCTCGTTGTCTAGGAAAATAATTATATTTTTATATTCACTTTGTTACCGTCAACACTTTTTAAATATTTTTGAATTTCAATTGGTGGACGTAAATTCCCGAAACTATCGAAATATTCAACATTTAAACCTATTTTGTGAAAACATACCCAGTGTGTACCTTGTCCTGCATAACTGTCTAAATTTATAATTGCGGATTCTTTATTGCGTATTCTAATTGGTAATAAATCGCGCATAAAAAACTCCTCTGAAATGCGGTAGTTTAAGTTTTTTTGCACATTTTTATTATATCTTTATTCGTTAATGGTCTATTACCTAAACGATCGATTACTTTTGACGAGTACATTGTGATTTTTTTTTTTTTTGAATGACCAGAACCTATATACGGTCTTAATATATAGACCTTTGCCCTTTTTTTAACCGTTTTCTTTTTATTAACTTTCCTTTTTATTTTTTTCTTACATTTAGAACAATTGTTTGACTTTTTCTTTTTTCCACCTCCTCTTCTTCCTCCTCCTAGTTTGGTTTTTGCTTTCATGATATTAGTAACTGTCCATGCGGCTGCTTTTTCACCTAAACTTGAATCAGATGCTTTAACTCTTTCCCAAGCGCCTTCAGCTAATATACGATCCGCAATAGATCTATGTTTATTGTCACTATACTTTGCATACGCTATATCATGTTCACGGCACAATGAATCAAGTTTATTAATTCCTTTTTGACCTAATGCAAGTCTCTTATTCAAATTAGTTCCTGGCCACAAAATTGGTAATTTGGTAAGTGTATTTCCGCCGGTAAAATATCGATTGCTTTATTTAAAACTGAACCTGCTGCATTGGCAAGTGATGTTATCAGTCCCGAGCCTCGATAACTACTAGCACAACTGTTTTTTTTCCTAGCCATAATATATATAATTGTACTAAACTTATTTATCGTTGTCTTCCAGTTCTTCTAATATTTCTTGAATCGTATCACGAACATGTGATTTAAAATTATAATAATCATTTTTTAAAGCTATAAAATAGTTTTTAATAAAATTTTCAAAATCGTTTTTTTTAAATCTAAAGTGTTTATTTTTATTTCACTATCGGTTTGCTCTAATTTTTCTCTAGTTGAGTTTAGTTCTTGTCTTATCACAACATCGTTATCATTAATACTGGCACTAACATTGACGATCCTTCTTTTTTTAACCAGCGCAATGTAATAATTTTGTATATTAAAAATCGATTGCTCTCCATTTTTTATTTCATTTTTCAATTTAGTTTCAAGATGTTTAATTAAATCGCTAACTTTTCCTCGAAAATCAGTTTTTAATTCTTCAACTTTATCATTTATTATTGTAAGACAATTTTGAATAGCATCGCTGAAAATACTAAAATTTATTGCATCATTAGGTTTTGCCGCATCACCTAGATTACAAATTCTCTTATTTAATACATCATAGTTTCCATCACCGTCGATATGGAATCCATCACCCTTAGGTCCTCTCAGATTACTACTAGAACTACTACCAATACCATTCGAAAAGTGACCAAACTTATCAACACTCATAGCTACTATCAGATACAAAGGTTGAAATAAAAATGAAAAATTCAAGTATTGTAATCATTATTTATTAAAATAATTTATCTCTTAATTCATACAACTCTTCTAATATTGAATTTATTTCATTTGAATGTGCTGTATTCCCCGCCTTTTGAGAAGCCAATAACATTCTCAACCTATCGACCAGTTCGTTAGGATCATCATAGTAAATTACATCTGGTTTTAAATTAGATAATATTATTCCACTGTCTGCTGCTGTTTCCTTGTGATTAATTTCATCTGTATAAGTGTTCATCATCATCGCAGAATTTGCTTTTCTTTTCTTAAGTATTGGAAAATTATTATCTTTGTTTGACTGTGATTTGTTTTTTTCTAAAGAAGAAAAATTAGTCAATACTATTCCACTACCTGAGGCCGCTTGTTGTTGTTGTTGATTGCGACTTTCATCGGTATTAGTGGTCTTCATTGATTTCGGTTTTCTTCTCTTTAATATTCGAGAAATAATATTTTTATACTTGATGCCTCTATTTGATCTTATTTTTTCCTGAAGACGAATAATTAGATTTATGTACATTGGTTTGCAATATAATTAAATAATAGTTTTCTAAATCATCTTCAGAATAAATATATGCATTAGGATTGTTCATAAATATTAATTCATAAAGTCCTCGTGTTCCTTCATATCGTATTCCATCAATAATTAAATCATCACCGTCGATATCTACAAGTTTATCACCGATTTTCCAAGTATCACCCTCAACATGTAACCCGTAATTATGATCAATATTTTTAGTGCCTGTTATTAATTTAGAAAAATATTCTTTAGCTATTTTACCTGTAAAAGTTTTTTCAAATTATAATATTTAGCAAGTTGTTTTCCTTCGGGTGTTTTTAATAATTCCTCACCCGTAGGCCGGGTTTGATATATTTTTTCAAAAAACGTCTGATCTTGCTGGAGTAACAGCAGTTGTTGTTGTTGATGTTGTTGTTTCCATTTCTTCCTCTTCATCCGTTCTAACTGTTTCCATATCACTGTTATCATCATCATCCGGAATTTGAATTGCTCCTTTTTTAGATTTTGGAATGTCTAAAGTACCATCATCGTATTCATAATCACTTTCAAAATCATGTTTTGTTGGTAAATTAATTTTTTGTTTTCTTTTTAAAACTCTTGAGGAGGATTTACAACTCGTACTTTTACAGGAACTGAATCAGATTCAATTTCGGATTTAAATAATTTTCGTTTCCGTTCAATTCTTTTAGTATTATCCTCTTCTTTTTGTTGTTGTTGTTCTTCTTTTATTAGTTGTTTTAATGGTTCTGATACAGGTTTCAATTGTTTTTCCCACAATTCTTCCGTGTCAAATTGTTCTTGTTCAATAGATCTATGTTTATTTTTTATATTTTTTCTTAATTTATGTATTTCCTTAACCACATCGTCTTTTGTTTTGTTTTGAAACCAAGAATCACCAAATTTCTCCATGATGTTAACTCAACAAAACATGTGACTACAATAATGGAATTGTAGCTAGTTTGAAGCTTTTATTAAAATCCTGTTATAAAAATGTCAAAACCCGAACGATATCGTCCATTATTTTAAACTTCTATCCTTGTCAATCACTACAAATTTATTTTTTCCTCGATTCCATACTTTGATACCCATTTCTTTGAACTGTTCAAATGTCATGTCTATATTTACATGATCATTATATACATGGTGTAAATTTTTATCATCTTGTTTAAATAGTATTATCAAGTTTGCATTATCTCGTACTAATTGTTTTGGTATAAAGCTATATGTTTGACAAATATAAAAAGTGTCAATCTTACAATGACGTCCCATTGTAAAATAATTTTTTTATGTTTTTTTTGACTATCGCAAATAACATCGTCAAAAATCATAATTGAATACGGTTTAATTTCACTAGGAAATGGAACTTCATCTTTATCAGAGAAAGAAAAATATCCTATTTCGCTTATATTGTCCAATACACATTGTAAAAATTTATACTTTTGTTGAAATAAAGATTTTGAAAAAATATAAACATTAGAAAAAAATAATCCTTTTGACGAAAATAATAAGTTTAAAACTAAATTAGTTTTACCACAGTTAGAAGGTCCGCATATTATACATCTTATTGTATCAGGTAGTAAATCACCGTGTCGTTTACTTTTTTGCATTTCACCAGAATTTCCTTCTACTAACTTATCCAAATTCAATATCTGTAACTGAACAGTTTGTTTAATAAATTTCATTTTAATAATTCTTTTTTTATTAATCCAACTGTCGTGTGATTCATCAAATCCTAACCAGCGTACTAAAACTTTATCACCTTTACGTCTTATTATCTTTTCTACTAAATAAATATATCGTTAAATTTAGTTTTTTTTACTTAATTCTTGTTGATAAAATCCGCCTTGTACTATTTCTCCTCTATCATCTTTCAAAGTGTAAGTAACAGGAAATGTAGATTGTACTTTCCATATTCCAAATTTCATTGCTCCATTTTGGTAAATAACCTTTTGCAAAAATATTACGAACTCTGCTTATCCTGACTCGATCACCGACCTTAAATGTTTGTTTTAAGTAAAATTTTTTTCTTGCATTTATAATTCTAGTTAATACCTTTCTTTCATTTTTACTATTAACTTCAATTGGTTTCATTTCTATTGTACGGTGTACAGTATTATTATATTGTTTTACCAAATTAGGTACAATATTTAGCCAACAATAGTTACCTTGTATACTAAACGAAATCCACATTTTATTTTTCAATGTGCGATTCCAACGTTCTACGATACTTGCTTTTAAATCAGAAAAAGATTTATAATGATTAATATTATATTTATTGAATAAAGATTGAACTTTCACATTAAACCATTCTTTTCCTGCATCAGTTTGAATATGTTTCATTGGAAATTTGGATAAAATTGGATCTAATGCTAGCGCAACATCAGTAGCGCTTTTTTGATTTTAATGGAACAGCTATTGCAAATTTGGAAAAACAATTAATCATTGTCATTATATATTTATAACCTTTATTACATTTAGAATAAGGTATCATTTCAACTAAATCCGCTTTTAATCCCTTCAATTCTACATAACGTCGAGGAAAATTTTTACGTGCTTGTCTGTGCAGTTCTCTTGCTATTTCCTCTTTTACACTCATAGCTGATATGAAAAAAGTAGATAACACTAGTTTATATTTGTATGCTCTCTCAGTATTTATAAAGGATAATTGCAGGATAAATACAAAGCAAACACTTATTTTTTCAAAAACACACACATTTATTTATTTACTATATACAATTTTCACCATAGTTACAAAAGTAACAGTCCTTTATTTTCGGTTGTGGACCATCAATTTCACAAATTTTTGGAAAAAAATGCTTTTGACAACGTTGTGATTGTAATATGTCCTTGTCATTTTTCAAATAAACTGGTAATTTATCATAAATACAATCAATATTAACAATGTGATTTAATATATATCCTTTTGGTAGATATTCTAATTGATCTTTTGACAAATTTGTGTAACCAATTGTGGAACAAAGTTTAATTATGAATTATGACCAAACACACATGGCTTCAATATATCTACATTCATTTGTTTTCTTAAACTACGTAAACTAGGACAATTGAGATTTTCAAGATTAATTACTTCAACATTGAATTCGGACAGCAATTTTTTTATAAACGTTTCTTTTTCACTGCCTTTTACATAAATTTTACCTTGTATTTTTTATATTTTTAAAAACATCTTGCAATTCAGAATAATGTTTAATACCTGAACTCCATTGTAAACCGTGATGTTGTTTCTCTAGCCAATTAACTTGTTTTTGTAAATGTGTAGGGAGTTTATTAAAATTACACGGTGGTTGAAATAACTGCAGTTGGTACACTTGCTCGTTCGTTGATATTAGAGCAAGCTCTTTTATGACAAAGTCGTTGATAATGTTTTTGAATCCTTGAAAGTCCAGTATAAACTCCATCCTATAAAACAAAAAATTAAAATAATATATTTTAAGTACTATATTGATAATTTAATCTCTTCCAAAATTCACCATCAATAGTATTAATTTGTTTTTTAAATTCAGTCCATTTATCAAGATCCATATAAGCAAAATTATTTTTATTATCTTTATTTACAATACAAATTTGAACTTGGTTTTGCCAGCCGCTAACAACAACTTTCATATCTCCTGTAACAATAAAAGTTTTACTGTAAGAATACTCCATATTACCTGTTCAGTTCAACAAGTAGAATGAATATGAACTAAATATTATCACTCAAGCATATTTAACCAATAACAGTAGCAATTCATTGAAACTAAAAAACCAACTACGTTTTGATTTTCTATAAGTAACCATATTAAATTATTCAATTTTTGTAAAATGATATTATTCATTGGAAAATTTTTATATATTGATATATAACAATATTCATTGTGTTCTGAAAAGTCTATAATTCTAAGATTATCATAAAAATTAACTCTCAAAAAATCTATTGTAACACTTCGTAATATATTAATATCTAATAATTTAGAAACACTAAATTTAGTATCACCTAAAAATATTGCATAATTTGTAATACATCCATCTTCAACATAAACAATTTCCTTTTTTATAAAATATATGTAACCATTTATATAAATGATTACCTACGTAAGCTACAAAATCTGAAGAAATTTCGTGCGAATAAATTTGACCTAAATACAATCTAGATGCGTAAAAAGAAACTACATGCGTAGAATCTTTATTTAAAGTTTTATTAAGAATAACATTACTTTTCCAAGAAAATATTGCATGTTCTTTTTCAATACAGTGTTCTTTACAAAATAAATACCAAAAATAATCGTTTTCTATAAAATAAACATCTTCGTATGAAACATTAAGCAATATTTTTAAATTTTATCTCAAGTGGAAGTGAAGAAATATAATGGTTTATTAAATCACTCATTACTATTCACAAAGTTGGCGACCTTAAGACGTCATTAAATAAGTTTCACAATTTGTCTTTTATTAATACACACACACACACTCACATGAAAGTTTTCCACTCACATTGCACTTGGCTTTTTCAAAATTGATTTAAAAACTTCTTCAAATTTAACTATTCTTTTTCTAAAACGATCTCTGTCTCTTGCAATTTGTTCCCATTCGGATTTTTCTATCTTCATACTCTTCTAACATATAACATTTACTAACCACAGGATTGGAAAATGATACTGTTCTATAATCAAATCAATCAGTTATATCATCATCATCATCATCATCATCAAAATTATTATGTCTCAATCTAAATTCAGTATATTTTTTAAACTTTTTCCAATTATCAATATCTAATATGAAAGTTTGATTGTTTAATTCTAAAACAACTTTTGTTTCATTTAAACGTTCTCGCACAAAAACTTTAAAAACATTGGTAAGTTGAAATAACCTTTCTTTAGGAAGTTCCATATTTAATTACCTGTATTAACACACACACACACACACACACACACAAAACTAAATAATCACTATATGAAATGTTGTTCGTTACTAATGATTTCGGTCACAAATAACTCCGTTTTATACTAAATTATGACGTCAATAAAAAAAAGTATTCTTATGAATCATGATTTATATTATTTTTAACCAATCATATCAATCCAATAATGTATACTTATATAATAATAACATATTTTTTAATCACCTGATATCTCTGGACGCATGGCTTAATCACACTGGTACTTCCTATGCTGATGTAACAAACAACCTTGTACTGCCGGCTAAAAGAACGTCCTCCTCAGCTTATAAAGAAACCTCAAGGCCGCATCACACGTTGCTTAATCACTCTAGTCATCCGCTTTATTAATATTAATGAAGCAAAAAACTCCGAAAAGGCAAACAACTACTTCCTGCGCATGTCTTGCACCTACATACAAATGATCTCGCACAGCCGTGTGTGTTGTCACAGTCGTATCACGACTCACAGGTCTTATGACGAAATGTTCTTACAACTCAAGGCCGAGGTCATCGGGCGACCTTGAAATCCAAGGTCATCAAGGTCAGTGACCGGCCTTGCGAGGTCAGTGACCGACCTTGCGAGGTCAGCGATCTCGCATTCCTGAGTGATGACGTCATGTGATCTAGATTGGCGTAGAAGAGACATTTCTTTACTACGTGATCGGGCCGTCCCAACGCCAGAGACTTTATGTGTGATCGAGCCGTCCCAACGCCAGAGACTTTATGTGCCAGTGTAAATGACTGTCCCTGAGAAGTGGCTGCCGCAGTGTCGTTGTTCCCCATGTGTTTCCTCCACATCTAAAGACAACTATTGACTGTTGGAGAACCCCGACCGCTAGCCACACTGTTAGCGATACGCGGCGAAACGTGAGGGTAGACGCCATGGTAACTTGTGCACGTGACCTAGCCGCCCAGCTGAACACAACCAAGGGATCAGCTGCCAGGGCCTGGAAGAATGAAGAAGACGAACTCCTAGAGGGCATCCACCCCAACAACCACCCTTAATTTGGCTGGGGGTGTGTGACGTCGGGGCCCATGTTCCCGCCGTCTGGAAGTACTGGAAGGGGAGGTCAGCAAGGTGAGCTCCCGAGGCGGTGTGTACGTGAGAGGACACCGGCGCGAGCGGACGTCCGAGCTCCCTGAGGGCCGATCTAGTGTAGGGCTTAGCCTAGTGATGGTCGTGACGCGTGGTGTCCGTGGGTTCGGAAGTGTTGTTGTTTAAGTTAATAAAGTTGCTGTAATCTGAGCTGCGTTTGGTTCCTGAGTACACCCCCTTCGCCCCAGCTGAGCAGGAGGCGTGACAACATTTCCATATCTTTGCAGTAAGCTTTCTAAAAATCTTGTTGCATATGATAACATAATTCTAAACTGACCTCCGGAAGTGTTTAAATTTTGTTATTCATCTGGATAATAAAAATCATTAATATTTTTATTGAGTATTTATGTTATCTTAATGAGCAATATTTTTATTATACAAGTTGTCTCTATGTAAATTCCATCTGTGAATCTACGTTTCGAGATGTCGCATTGAATCCAGACTGTTTTTTTTTTATAGGTAATTAAAACTAATATCGGAATCACGTTGAAATAAAAAGTTTTATTTCGAAACATGAGCAGTAAAATATTAAGTTTAGTGTTTTGAAACATAATATTTCCTATTTTATTAACCACTTTGGTGTAAACTATGAAAATATTTCTGTATTTATATTAACGAAAACTTATTTATTTAAAACAGTTGTGTTTGCAAATACACATAAAGGATAAATCTCGGTTGTTTCAGATAAGATTTAATGTTCAATTACAGGAGCTGTCAATGCGACAATAGCTCACGTAGATATCTGTAACCAACATAGGTCAAGTCTTATTTGACCCATCCATCTTACAATAGAGAAATGGTACTCTGCTTAGAACATCTATTGCCCAAAGATGACAGGGATTAGTTTAATTCGCTATCAACTTAGCTGTGATAAATGCCAGTTAATACTCTGTTCAGTACTTCTGTACGGCCAACTCCATTAGAGCGTTGCGTCACGTCCTTCGTATTGGGTTTGAAATTTTAGTCACACACTCGATATCTTTGCTCCAACAATCCGGCCTGTTCCTACTAAGGAGATTCTTTTATCCTATATTTTACTGCTCAGCCAATAGCAGCTTAATGTTGCATTTTGCGAGAAAAACGTTCGAAATAATCATAGACATTATTGCTGAATCTTTTATTGCTTAACTTTGTTTAAATCTGAGAAAAAGCACAGTTTCAAATCGTCGTAACGTGTCCGAATCCATTGTAAGAATCGTTTTATCCTTTCCAAATACAGTTCGCAGTTTCGCCGGTGGATTCTCCATCACAATATAAGGATGTCGAGATAGATCTGCTGCTGAACATGCTGATCATATTTGATATTAATAAGGTAAGAAGTCTAGCGTGATATATTTTCTGGTGATAAGCTTTGAGATTGATAAGGTAAGGTGTTTATCGAGACAGATTTGCTGGTGAACCTGCTGATGAGATGTGGGATTGAAAAAGTAAGAAGACTGGTGGGATATATATGTTGGTGAACCAGGTGATCGGCTTTGAGATTGATAAGGTAACGAGTTTAGCGAGACAGATTTGCTGGTGAACCTGTTTATGAGATGTGTGATTGAAAAAGTAAGTAGACTAGTGGGATATATATGCTGGCGAACCAGCTGATCGGCTTTGAGATTGATAAGGTAAGGAGTAAAGCAATATAGATATTCCAGGAAATGTGTTGAATTTTTAACATCTGCTTGTGTTGCTGGTGTAAATCAGTATATGCCAATAAATGTCACGGGGAATATAAATAAAGGATTTCTTGAGTATTTATATGATGGGGAATTTTTAATACAATCATACTCCTCGAGGTTGCTTGGATGATTAGTTTTATCGATATAATCTTTCAAGTTTTTAAAGAGAAAGTATGAGCTGATTGCAGTAGGAATGTCAAAGTTGTGCATGATTAGTCGGTGGATTTAAGAAGTCTTTATTTGCACGTGAAGTATAATAATGTTCTAAACAATATAATATACAATTTGAAACAGAAGAATGGAGTACAAATTATTGTCTCAGCTTGTAGTTGTTGTTTTAATTTGAAACAATTTTTATTTTAAAGTTCTTGCTTTTTATTATTTTTAATTTATTTAATTTTTTACGTTTAATTGTTTTACGTTGACTGTCTCTGAAAGAATCACGATACAAATAATTGATAATTTCTTAGTAATTTTATCCCGGATTTACAGATCTGTGGGATAAAGACTATGTATATGTGTAATATAGTGTGTTTATAGAAATCTTTGAAATTTGACAGTGATCAAGGTTATCAGGGCGAATAAGAGCAGTAAGTTTAACTTAACATGACTGTCGTATCTTACTCACTTTAAGTTACGTATAATGTGGTTTCTAGTATTAAAACCCATTTATGGAAATTGGAGTTACTGCATTATAATTTCACAAAGGAACTATTATTATAATACCCTAGTTAGTTAAAGATTTCCGATTTAAAAATGAAAGCGTATAAAATTTTGTATTAAATTTTTTAGCGATAAAACCGATCAAAACATGAACGAAGTTTCCAAATTTTGCTAGACTTGGACAATATGTTAAAAATTAAATAGTTTTGTTCAATTAAACTTAAGTTACAAGTAATCTTACCTCACATCAGCCTGTAGAGTATTGCTAACATAAGATCGTGATGTAGGTTAGTACACCGTAACGAATTGTTCTGTTTAGGTAGGTACCAACATGAGAGTGTGGGGTAACTGTAAAAAAGCAATAACAACAAAATTTTTACATTGATGGTTTGAAAGTAATGGGTTTCTCATAGACATAAAGATTGTGTTTCGTTATTTTTACTATACCAATAAATGAATTAAGATATATTATACTTCAATGAATTAAAAAAATAAATAGGTTTTTAAAAAAATAGAAAGCGAGGTTCAATTATAGTTGAATGGATATAATGTAGTGAATATATAATTGGAAAAAATGTTCTTTGTCCCAGTTTATTGCTAATGCCACATTACGCATTCCGCTCAGATGTTTTAATTACTTCAGGAGTAATTTATGTTCCTGGCTTTTTCATGCAAAATTACTTGACATCTCATTTATCACTCCTCCCTCTCATTCTCTCTTTTTTCTCTCAAATGAAAATCTTTGGCCTAACAGTTCTCTCTCACCCGACGTATGTCCAGCGTGTGGTAGGAGATGACTCTATGGAAACCCAAAATCTCCTCTTATCTGAGCTTTACGTTTGAACAGAGATACTTCGTCTTTGCACTAGTGTTTTCCAAAGCTTTGTCCAATCTCCCGTAGTAAATATTTCTCCCATTGGATGAATCTATTATTGGGAGAAAAAACATCCCTCTTCTCTTTTAAAAGCCACTTTTAGGCATTAAGTGGTTCTTACCAGCAACCATAGATTGCTGGTGGAAGGTAAAGTCCCAGGAGAATGTCCTCCGATACCTGAATGATGGATTATCGGAAACGCTAAGAACCAAATCTTCCTTAGGAGATTGTGCTTACCCGTCACTGCCAACGAAATATGCTAACGAGTCTCAGAGCTTTCAAGAGTTGGTCCGTAAAAATTAGTTTTTGTTCTACTGTAAAACACTGATGAGATATGAGGATTAGGGTAACCTGTGCATCAAACCTACGATACACGTAACATCTCACCTGATACAGCTAGATCTTGACTCTACCACTCTGCCGGTCTTTACAGAGTTTTTTCCATCCGTCTTGAGAACTTATCGGCAGATAATTTGACAACAAGATAAATCTTCTCTCCAGAAATTTGAGTAGCCTGTATGCCAAACCTACGATACACGTAACATCTCACCTTATACAGCTAGATCTTGACTCTACCACTCTGCCGGTCTTTACAGAGTTTTTCCATCCGTCTTGAGAACTTATCGACAGATAGTTTGACAACAAGATCAATCTTCTCTCCAGAAATTTGAGTAGCCTGTATGCCAAACCTACGATACACGTAACATCTCACCTGATACAGCTAGATCTTGACTCTACCACTCTGCCGGTCTTTACAGAGTTTTTCCATCCGTCTTGAGAACTTATCGACAGATAGTTTGACAACAAGATCAATATTCTTTCCAGAAATTTTCCTTCCACTTATACATTCTCGTATTATTTTAAATTTTAACTTCATTTTTTAATGTTCTCTTGAGATTCACATACAGTTTTCCCTGTAGGTTCCACTTAAACACCTTATCTTTGACCCTCATGTTATTTAAATCTGACCATGAATTGTAAATCATAAGAACCTCAGCAGCGTAATAATAATAATAATATATATTCTTTTTTATTTATTTCATTGCTTGTAGGAGCTATAGTATAACTATGTGCTATAACTGTAATACAAAGTATTAGAAGGCAATATAATGTAACATCGCGTCTTAGCTTGGGGTAAGTTGCCGAGTAAATAGTAAGTATCTCAATATACTGTTATATAAGAAGATGGAAGGTGATTTGTGGTTACACTATGTCTTAGCTATGTGGCAAATTGTTATGAGGCTAAAGAGTGTGTATGAAACTGTATTGTTTTAATGAATCATTAGTTTTTTATATTTAATCTGTCTAATAAATGTTACACAATGATTCTTATTATATACAAAACATTCTTTATTTTTTGTAACCCACACTTCAATGCTGTAAATCAATCGATATTATTAGCTTTGTATTTATGTATGAGGTGTATGATGCTGTATTGTAAAGAGAACAGTGTAAAATACAGTCCGGGCAGACATGAACAGATTACATTGTGTTTAATCTGCGATAACATCTGTATGAGGCAGACATTGCTTCTGTACCATAACTGTTACAGTTGAGAGGAACAGTGCCAAATGCAGTCCGGGCTATTTAGTACAGATTTGAGTAGAATGTATTGTCTTTCATCTGCGCTATCCACTGTATGAGGTGGATCTTTCTTCTGTACTATAATTGTTACAGTTGAGGGGAACAGTGCCAAATGCAGTCCGGGCTATGCAGTACAGACAATTATTTTAGACACACTTTGCGGATTTCTCGACAAACTTGACTTTAGGCCAAGGAAGTCAACAATTAAGGTTAACATGTATTTATTTATATTTAAAAACCATGTAACACGTAACTCTGAGATAGCTGAGATCTATATGTCTGACATGAGGTATAAGATTTAACACCGAGGTGCGTATCTCTCTGAACGTGCCTCATATTGTTTAACCGACAAGCAATAACAACCAAACAAAAAGAGAAATAAAGTGATATGTACCAACGTACAGACTCCCTACTCAGGGAAGTTATGCTATGTCACAGTTACGGGACAGATAAAGTTTATGTTACTGTAGATTGTAGTGATCATCTGTATGTGCAGTTATAAGTGCAGACTCCCTACTCAGGGAAGTTATACTATGTCACAGTTACGGGACAGATCAAGTTTATGTTACTGTAGATTGTAGTGATCATCTGTATGCGCAGTTATAAGTGTAGACTAGCTACTCGGGGAAGTTATACTATGTCACAGTTACGGGACAGATAAAGTTTATTTTACTGTAGATTGTAGTGATCATCTGCATGTGCAGTTATAAGTGTAGACTAGCTACTCGGGGAAGTTATACTATGTCACAGTTACGGGACAGATCAAGTTTATGTTACTGTAGATTGTAGTGATCATCTGTATGCGCAGTTATAAGTGTAGACTAGCTACTCGGGGAAGTTATGCTATGTCACAGTTACGGGACAGATCAAGTTTATGTTACTGTAGATTGTAGTGATCATCTGTATGCGCAGTTATAAGTGTAGACTAGCTACTCGGGGAAGTTATACTATGTCACAGTTACGGGACAGATAAAGTTTATTTTACTGTAGATTGTAGTGATCATCTGCATGTGCAGTTATAAGTGTAGACTAGCTACTCGGGGAAGTTATACTATGTCACAGTTACGGGACAGATAAAGTTTATTTTACTGTAGATTGTAGTGATCATCTGCATGTGCAGTTATAAGTGTAGACTAGCTACTCGGGGAAGTTATACTATGTCACAGTTACGGGACAGATAAAGTTTATTTTACTGTAGATTGTAGTGATCATCTGCATGCGCAGTTATAAGTGCAGACTCACTACTCGGGGAAGTTATGCTATGTCACAGTCACGGGACAGATAAAGTTCATGTTACTGCAGATTGTAGTGATCATCTGCATGCGCAGTTATAAGTGCAGACTCACTACTCGGGGAAGTTATGCTATGTCACAGTCACGGGACAGATAAAGTTCATGTTACTGCAGATTGTAGTGATCATCTGCATGCGCAGTTATAAGTGCAGACTCACTACTCGGGGAAGTTATGCTATGTCACAGTCACGGGACAGATAAAGTTCATGTTACTGCAGATTGTAGTGATCATCTGCATGCGCAGTTATAAGTGCAGACTCACTACTCGGGGAAGTTATGCTATGTCACAGTTACGGGACAGATAAAGTTTATTTTACTGTAGATTGTAGTGATCATCTGCATGCGCAGTTATAAGTGCAGACTCACTACTCGGGGAAGTTATGCTATGTCACAGTTACGGGACAGATAAAGTTTATTTTACTGTAGATTGTAGTGATCATCTGCATGCGCAGTTATAAGTGCAGACTCGCTACTCGGGGAAGTTATGCTATGTCACAGTTACGGGACAGATAAAGTTTATTTTACTGTAGATTGTAGTGATCATCTGCATGCGCAGTTATAAGTGCAGACTCACTACTCGGGGAAGTTATGCTATGTCACAGTCACGGGACAGATAAAGTTCATGTTACTGCAGATTGTAGTGCTCTTCTGTATGTGCAGTTATAAGTGCAGACTCACTACTCGGGGAAGTTATGCTATGTCACAGTCACGGGACAGATAAAGTTCATGTTACTGCAGATTGTAGTGCTCTTCTGTATGTGCAGTTATAAGTGCAGACTCACTACTCGGGGAAGTTATGCTATGTCACAGTTACGGGACAGATAAAGTTTATGTTACTGTACATTGTAGTGCTCTTCTGTATGCGCAGTTATAAGTGCAGACTCACTACTCGGGGAAGTTATGCTATGTCACAGTCACGGGACAGATAAAGTTCATGTTACTGTACATTGTAGTGCTCTTCTGTATGCGCAGTTATAAGTGCAGACTCACTACTCGGGGAAGTTATGCTATGTCACAGTTACGGGACAGATAAAGTTTATGTTACTGTACATTGTAGTGCTCTTCTGTATGCGCAGTTATAAGTGCAGACTCACTACTCGGGGAAGTTATGCTATGTCACAGTCACGGGACAGATAAAGTTCATGTTACTGCAGATTGTAGTGCTCTTCTGTATGCGCAGTTATAAGTGCAGACTCACTACTCGGGGAAGTTATGCTATGTCACAGTTACGGGACAGATAAAGTTTATGTTACTGTAGATTGTAGTGATCTTCTGTATGTGCAGTTATAAGTGTAGACTAGCTACTTGGGGAACTTATGCTGTGTCACAGTTACGGGACAGATAAAGTTTATGTTACTGTACATTGTAGTGCTCTTCTGTATGCGCAGTTATAAGTGCAGACTCACTACTCGGGGAAGTTATGCTATGTCACAGTCACGGGACAGATAAAGTTCATGTTACTGCAGATTGTAGTGCTCTTCTGTATGTGCAGTTATAAGTGCAGACTCACTACTCGGGGAAGTTATGCTATGTCACAGTCACGGGACAGATAAAGTTTCATGTTACTGCAGATTGTAGTGCTCTTCTGTATGTGCAGTTATAAGTGCAGACTCACTACTCGGGGAAGTTATGCTATGTCACAGTTACGGGACAGATAAAGTTTATGTTACTGTACATTGTAGTGCTCTTCTGTATGCGCAGTTATAAGTGCAGACTCACTACTCGGGAAGTTATGCTATGTCAAAGTCACGGGACAGATAAAGCTTATGTTACTGTACATTGTAGTGCTCTTCTGTATGCGCAGTTATAAGTGCAGACTCACTACTCGGGGAAGTTATGCTATGTCACAGTCACGGGACAGATAAAGTTTCATGTTACTGCAGATTGTAGTGCTCTTCTGTATGCGCAGTTATAAGTGCAGACTCACTACTCGTGGAAGTTATGCTATGTCACAGTTACGGGACAGATAAAGTTTATGTTACTGTAGATTGTAGTGATCTTCTGTATGCGCAGTTATAAGTGCAGACTCACTACTCGGGGAAGTTATGCTATGTCACAGTCACGGGACAGATAAAGTTCATGTTACTGCAGATTGTAGTGCTCTTCTGTATGTGCAGTTATAAGTGCAGACTCACTACTCGGGGAAGTTATGCTATGTCACAGTCACGAGACAGATAAAGTTCATGTTACTATACATTGTAGTGCTCTTCTGTATGTGCTGTTATAAGTGCAGACTCGCTACTCGGGGAAGTTATGATGTCAAAAGAAACCCCTATCTTTAAAAAAGACGACCCTTTACTCAAAATAACTATGGGCCTGTCTCTATTTTGCCTATTTTAAGCAAAATATTTGAAAAGTTGTTTTTAGTGTGTGGATAAATTCCCATGCACGCGTCCAATCATAACTCGTTGCATTAGCCCTTAATCTTCTCCTTATCTTCTGCTTCAATTTTTGAACATACACAATCACCTCTCAAAGGAACAATTTGGCTTTTGGAAGGGAAAAACGATAATACATGCAATTGTGGGTCTTGTCCATATGATTGTATAGGGATTGGAAAGTCTAAATCACTCTTTAAGTGTGTTTCTCGATTTATCTAAAGCTTTCTATTGTGTTGTCCATATTACATTGCTTGACAGACTGGAATCGCATGGCATTCGAGGCGTGCCTCTCACATGGCTTAGTTCATTTCTAAATCATAGAACTCAAGTTGTCCAAATTTCTAATAATATTTAATATTCTGTGAATATGAGTTATGGAGTCCCTCAAGGATCCATTCTCAGTCCAATTCTTTGCCTGCTTTATGTTAGACATAAAATCATCACTGCCACACGGGAAAATCGTGCAATATGCTGATGATACGACTCTTTGTTTCAACGAATCTTTGAAATGAGATTTAGAACAATACGCATTTGTTGGAATGAAAAATTGTGTCCAACATTTTCATAGCCTCAATCTAAATACAAATTCATCAAAATCTAACGTTTTAAATTTCAATTTAAACCCAGTAGACTTTGAGTATGGACCTAGGATACAATACCACTTGGTATGTTAGCGGATAAAATACTATAAGAAGTCTATTCCTCAAAATTCCTTGGAATTTACCTTGATGAAGGTTTGACATGCAATAGTTCATATCGATCACGTTTGCTCAAAATTAGCCTCAGGCATTTATGTTCTGAGGTCTCTAGCCAAATACTGCCCAAGTCAAGTTCTGATAACAGCGTATTATGGCTTGATTTATCCACACCTCACTTACGGATTGGTACTGTAGGGTGCCTGTGCAAGTAACCAATTTTCAAGAGTGTGTAAGTTACAGAAGCGAGCGATCCTCACCATTGCAAAATTGAAGTTTAGAGAGTCGTGCAGGTCAACTTTTAAAAGGTTGCAACTGTTAACTCTGCCTAGCCTATACATTTTAGAAACAACGTTGTATTGTATGTCTAAATGTGCCTTGACTACAGACCAAGACATTCATTCGTACGGGACTAGAGGCAGAGACAACTACCGAACTGGGTGACACAGGACAGTGGTTTATGAACGCTTGCCTTCACAGGCAGGGGTTCATTTTATTAACAGATTGCCTAATGAATTAAGAAAAGCCTCTACGCTCAAGGCGTTAAAAACTCGTTTAAAACGCTGTTTAGTGTCAAGTGCATTTTAAAATTTTACAAAGAGTTTCTGGAATATGACTGGGAGACCACACAATAACAAGACTGACTCTCGAACGAAATGGGAATTATTGGTGATGGATGAACGTGGAATGAGTGATGAAATGTATATGTCTGAATGATAGCTCGATGTGGTACGTATGTCCAAATTTTAACATATTTGATGTTTGCTATACAAATTTATTTAGTCTCCGCAATAAAAAAATTTACAATTGACTATTAACTATTGACGTCGAGTACAATTTTTACCAGATAATAATATTTAGGGAACATCTCATCGGATAATTCCTGACGGACAAGATATCTGGAGCGCTGAATTCCAGGTATATATGGTACAGTATACTAAATTCTATGGATCCATTGGCGTCTTGGTTTTACAAAACAAAACCAAATATTTCTTTTTATATACTTTGTTTTCAGGAGGATAAATACCACCGGCCATCCAGGTAGTATGTGAATCCTTGGCAGTTGTGAATCCTTGGCAGTTGTGACTACATAGCAGTTGTGAATCCTTGGCAGTTGTGACTACACGACAGTTGTGACTACATAGCAGTTGTGACTACATGGCAGTTGTGACTATAGGGCAGTTGTGACTCGAAGGCAGTTTTGACTACACGGCAGTTGTGACTACATAGCAGTTGTGACTCCACGGCTGCTGTGACTCCACGGCGGTTGTGACTACATGGTAGTTGTGAATCCAAGGCAGTTGTGACTACAAGGTAGTTGTGACTACATGGCAGTTGTGACTACAAGGCACTTGTGACTACATGACAGTTGTGATTACAAGGAAGTTGTGACTCCACGGTGGTTGTGACTCCAAGGCAGTTGTGACTACAAGGCAGTTGTGACTACATGGCAGTTGTGACTCCAAGGCAGTTTGTGACTACAAGGCAGTTGTGACTACAAGGGAGTTGTGACTACATGGCAGTTGTGACTACATGGCAGTTGTGAATCCTTGGCAGTTGTGACTACACGGCAGTTGTGACTACAAGGAAGTTGTGACTACAAGGCAGTTGTGACTACATGGCAGTTGTGACTACAAGGAAGTATTGGATAAGGAGAAGATTAAGGGCTAATGCAACGAGTTATGATTGGACGCGTGCATGGGAATTTATCCTAATAAATATTACATACGTGCTGTATATTTGGAATGATCACGTCAATCACTGTTTTTTTGTTTTCACAAAATCAGGAGAGGATTAAGGACTTGTGCAATTTATTTTTATTGCCAGTGTTCACATGGATTTCTTCCAATAAAAAGTAACTGCGTTGTTCAAACCAAAATGTAAGCCCTTGGGCCTAATATAGCTATTTTGTTTTAGATGACTACATTTTTATTTCATCCAGTAAACAATCCTTACTAATGTTATAAAATGGGAATGTAAGTTTGATTGTTACGCTTTCACGTGAAAACTACTTAACCGATCATCATTAAACTTTGTACACATATTTTGGAGGTATTAGAGGTAACATAGAGTACTTTTTATTATTAAACAAAACGTATTTTTTACAAAAAATAAAAAAAATTGTCAACAAATCTAAAAAACCAACTACCTCATCGCCATCTACCATTCCAGTAACGAAGTTGCAACCCTGAGCACTGTAATACCGTCACACTGTATTATCGATAGTCACGTTAACATCTAATCCAATCCAATCGATCCATCCAATTGATTATAAATTCCGCTGTTTGGAATTCTTCTATATTTAATGTTATTTTCTTCTGTAATCCAATTGAATATAATTTCAGCTGTTTGGAATTCTTCTATATTTAATGTTATTTTCTTCTGTAATCCAATATTGAATATAATTTCAGCTGTTTGGAATTCTTCTGCATTTAGTGTTATTTTCTTCTGCCATTATTACATGTAGTGTTAAACTAGTTGAATTTTTTAGTCAAAGTGTTATTTTTGTGGCTGGATGCCACTAAGTATTTTAGATGTTACTAGCTGATTCCAATTCTTACTCGGTTCTTCTTTAAAAATGCCTCGGAAGCGGAAATGTGGTTTATCCAAAAGGTCGTCGCGGGCTCGTGGAGAAAAAGTTGCACACAATCAAGAATCTACCTGCGGTTTCACGCAGAGCTGAGAAGACAACAACAAGTACAGCGACAAAGTGTTCTGAGAGAAGGCGTTTCGGCTGCGGAAATGAAGGAGGATGCAATTAAGGATACGGAACTTGTACTTCATATCCTGTTGAGTTTTTAAATTCACTTGAACTGTCGGTGGTGTACCGTCACATACACTTCAGTTGAAACTAAAAGTACCAGTAATGGTTATGGGAAATCTAAATCCTCCTTTGCTATGTAATGGAACTAGGCTTCGGATAACGAAATTGGGGCAGAATATACTTGGTGCTACTATTTCAACAGATGTCGGTAAGGGGGGAAAATAATGTTATACCTCGGATTGTAAAAAATATATTCTAAATTGATACTCTGCTTTTTATGTTTTTAAATTGTTGGAACTCAAAATTATTTATTTATGTTGCAGTGAAATACATTTTAACATATGTTGTTGTATTTTAGTAAAGCATATTTTAAGTTTTTGAAACTTCATTCTGTGTAGTAATTTTTGAATTGATAATCCTAGCCAAGCAATAAAATATAGTTATCATATTAATTCACTTGTATAGTAATGATCTACGATGCTTATTCAGTAGCTTAAATGCGAGCGAAGCCGCGGGTAAAAGGTAGTATATAATAAATGAAACCCTGTTTATATTGTCCCAGTCAAGTAGGCAGATTCATGTTTTATATTATAGAGATTGCATTCCATAAATGTTTCATATTCATTGGTAAAGACATAATTAAGCGACCATTATATTATTTCAAATTACAGTCAAAATTAAAGCTGTCGACCGCTTATCTGAGACATTGTGTTTAACATGGGGCTAATGATTAGAACTGCGTTAAAATAGAAGGTCGTCTCAGAATTATAAGTGTTTTACTGGAGGAACACATTCTTTAATTATAATACAGTTATTTGCTGATACTACTATTTATGATTTCTTTTGTTTTGCCAAAATAAACTCTAGTGGTATTAACATTATTAACAGGTAAAGATTATTTTTACAATGCGTTAGAACCAAGACATTAAAATCTAAGATTATATAGTGAAACATTTATGGTTTTGAGACGAACTCCTACTTACGAGAGAGTTTTTAATAGCTTTCTACGATAAAAGCGGAGCCTCAGATGTGCGGCCAGCAGCTAATTAGCGTGCAATCTAACATTCAGCGTTGCTGACGAACTCTAATAAATTCAGTTTATTTTGAAACATATATAATTTGAAAAATTTCATTCGTTAACTCACGAGAGAACCAAGCAGAGTCACGATACGCGCCAAATTTCTCAATTGGTACACGTTTTATGTAGATTTCTTGATTAATAATATGTACAGTTGGCTATTCACTATATAAAAGAATACCTCACTACAACATTGGCAGAGTTCAGTATGTATCTCAAGACGACTACAAGGATTAACGTAGAAAGTTATGAAGATATCGAGAGTACATCGATTAGTGATCATAGACACTCCGATATGGAGAGTAGGATGAGCTGCTTCAGCATGTAAGGTTCAATCTGCAGCAAGAGAGACATTCGTGTGATAATTGTTTGCTAACGATAACATCGAGCAGAACACCCTGTGCGTTAAAAACTTAAATACTCTGTGATACGGTACATCACACAGAGGATTCTACCAGTTCAAGAAACAAGTATATAAAAGAATTATGTTGCAAAATAATTATTGCCTGCAAATCCGTGATAAAACTGTACCTAAATGGTTTGATTGTTTTAAGTGCAAAACTTTAATTTAATTTTAATGTTGAGTGTTTAAAGCTCTGGTATGAAGGCAAACACTGTGTGTTTAAAAATAATTGATAGATAATTTCTGAATATAGAGTAATGCTTCATTTGTATGACAGAAAATTACTAGAAAAGACTAGTCTTAACGTTACACAATTTGATGCTCATCGAAATAAAGCTGCCTGACTGAAAATTAAGAAAAGTTTTAAAAAAGAAAAAAATCAGCGTGAAATGAATAATTCTATCACACTCCAGAATTTATCTAAATATCTCGATATAAAAATATTGAATAAAATAAAAAAATCATTCAAATAAAATAACTACCCAAATTTCAATCTATGTAACTGGTATGAACCTGGAAAACAAAGCTTTATCTGAATAGTTACACTGAAGTTAAATGAAATTGATAAAATCTAATGATTTTAGATTGGAACAAAATAATTTTAGTTACTATAAAGATGGAGGATAGACTGCCATGAAAAAGGTAGTAAAGTAGTAAGACGTATAACCAATGGAGAAAGAGCAGTTGATTTCATGTTAATGAATTATTTCATCGACCCTTTAATTAATCTTTCACCAGAACACCAGTAAAGGCAAATAAATTGTTAGAGCCCTCATTTTGCCTGTTCATTAAGTTAGATGTTTTGATCATGTTGTGACCCATTGGGGGAAGAACTGATATGATAAGGCAGTCTTAAATATCATAACTAACAGGGGATTACGTATCTTAATAGCGAGTGTGTCCTTGTGTGTGCGTGTGCGTGTGTGTGTGTGCAGGTGTGTATATATGTAAGTACGTGTGAAATACGGAAGATTTTTGTACCGTAAATTAGGTGGTCCTACAAATGTGAAATTTTCGCAATTTAAAATGTTTTTCGTAGAACAAAACTGTTATATTTTCAATGGAGTGTAGATTTTTTACATTTTTGTTGCTTTCTGCACATACACATATATACAAACCGGGATATCGTTTTTAAATCATGTTTTATAAACAAAGAATCAATAAACTTATTACTAATTAATAGAAATATATCAATTAACACATTAATAAACTGATCATAGACATCAGACATGATTCTCGCACACAAGTATGACCTATGCGGGACCTTTTCTAGGCGTAGAAATTAATGTGCTGATGTATTTTTTTATGGCTGGAAATAAATGTATTTTCTTCATAAAATATATAAAAATGCAATAGAAAATTAATAACAGCGTTAGTAGTTACTCCTGAAACAAACGCGTTATTTAAAAAGGATTTTTTGATATTTCAAATGAGTAAGGATTAAATTATTCAACAGGTAAGCTTACTGAAATAAAAGAATGCTTTTCACATTTAATGCACTGAAAGTACTTTTTTACGAGCTGTATAAGCTGAAAGGCAGTGTCTTATATAATTAACCAGTCTGTTTGCTTCAGTACTTTCAAAGTCCCGAGTCGCTTCTTTGCTTCCACTTTCACTTAAATAAAAGGGAACAAAGTTAACTTTACTGTTGATGATCAATGTGCGTAGTCACTTTGCACAATATTTGACTTCACTTTGTAGAAATGGGCTTTTATAAGATATTATCAACATTTCGACTGAAATTCATGCCAAGTGCACAATTTTACGTAATCAGATTCAGGAAGTGGCCGACAAGATAATCAAGAGTGTCAATTCATTATTGTTCAAAAGTACGAAATGAATTTTATCTTGGAATATACATTTAATTGGTTCTTATAAAAAATGAAAATACAAGTGAAAGATAAACTATTTAGAGAAAATTGTATAAAACAAATATAGAATGCCCGTTATTATGTAGTACTTTAGATTTAAACGACTTAGTAAGCTGGGTTTAACGCTGAAATCTATTTGCACAATTTATAAAGAATTTTCAGATTCAATTGTGGATCCAGCAGGTGTTTCTGTAGAGTTTATTTCAGTAACTTCGTTAATTTCATACTGTCGTACTGTTCAAAATTGTCAGTGGTGTTTATTATTTTTTGTTTGTTGTTGTATTGTTAGATTAATTTAACCATGATAATATCATATTACTAAATCGTATTAATTAATATGATCTTTAAATATAAATTGTAATAATTTATCAACAACAGAATTCTTTACAAAGGTAGTTTCCACTTTTTAACCAAAAAGACATTAGAGCTTCATTGCCAATATTCTTTTGTTATGAGTATAACTGGATTCTGACATTCTATTGATGACTAAGTGTAACGAAGGCAATGAATTGACTTGAAATGTTTTTCTATATTTGGGTTTGAGTTTGTCTCAGAGGAATATAAAATTGCAGTATTATAAGAAAAGTTTACCGATACTGCGAATTTCTATACAGAATTTTGTATTTAATGAGTTTGCGCCCAAATAAATACTCGCCTAGATTATTCGTCTAACAAGAATAACATTTAACGTAACTGCATTACTATGAATTTAAAATATTTGTATTAATTTTAAAACTAATACCTAAAAAGTTTTCTGAAAAAACTAAATGTTCTTTATTGTACAAGAAACGTAAAAAGAAGTCACAACCTAAATTAAAATTTTCACAATAATGGCGTATTAAAAATGTTGTGTAAACAGCGAATATTCCATAACTTTACTAAGGTCAGTATCATTTATTAATAGAAAGCGATAGTTCATTACACAATATCTAAACATTCGAGAAATAAATAAAAAATTGTTATGAGAGAGAATCCGTAAGCGGTCTTGGGAAGTCCTTTGTGAAGAACTTTAGAAACTTTGAGGTCATAATAGGTCATAGAGTCATAAAATGTCGAGAGATGAGTCTATGTCTTCAGATAATACTTTTAATATTTTATTAACTGTTCCTAGAAAAATGTGTTTCCAATCATGATAAGATTGCTTTATACAATTGTCCAATTTATAATAATTTCACGCATGTAAGTAACAGATACTGTTAACGACGTAAAAAGGGAACAGAACTGTCAAAGATTAATTTTCTTTTATAACTTACCTTAATAATGCTATTAGAAATTGTTCGTTTTAACGCCTTGGATTGTAGATATTAATATTCAGACATCCAAGACGATATACAATATTTTTTGATTAGTAAGCTCCGAGTGAATATTCAGTAACATTTAATACTAGTGTTGTTTGACTGTTAAATACTATTTGGTTTGTCTTAAATAAAAGCACAGTTCTAAATAAAATAATGGATTTATTTTAAACTGGCAAATTATTAAAGTTCAAAGTTTCAGAATTTTCATCACTCTATTTTCTACAAAGAACTGACAAACCGTTTAGTAATTTTAAAAGGTCCTTTGACAAGAAATATAAATTTCAGTCAAATATATTAAACTAAGAATCAGAGCTCTCTCCTGAAATAAAATAAAAAAGTTTTCTAATACAAATCAAACACCCCTTAGAAATAACTAAAATAAACATCAACGTTCACTTATAAATTCACTAAAAATTCAAAAATAAAAAATCTAACTTCTATCCATTAGTTGGACCTTAACTTTCAAGTCTTTGCAATTCGGATACTACTCTCTCAAACAATTATTAAAGTTCAATTAATTTTTAATTAACAAACAACAACAAAACAGTTCGAATTAAATATTAATAAATTACCAAATTTCCAGAATTCAATAAAATTTATCAACAAAATTCAATTTAAATTGCACTTTTCTTGCAAGTTTGAACCAAATGTAACTTGTTTGATTCTATTGTGTTATATTGTTCATCAAGAATCAGTTATGCAGATTGCTCTGTAGTTTCTATAAATTAATTTTTCCTATAAAAAGACATCAAAATTAATTTAATATCAGATCTTGAAGACTATTTCAATGTAACGTACAATAAATTTGATGCTTTCCGGAAAAAAAATTAGAAACACGGCGCACTGTAATCAACTTAATTCACAATAATAACCAAAAGAAGGGAGAAAATTATGAGCTGGCGGTTTTATAGGTCCCCTTCCTCCCCTTCTGATGGACGGCGTTCTCTCATTGGCTCAGCCGTATCCAACTCAAGAACAATAGCCTTCTCAGATCTAACGTAACTGCAGAACAAGACAAGTTCTGATTAACTCAAGGCAGTGAACCGCCTTCCTAATAATTTAAAATTACCAGCACTAACTTGCCAAAGGATTATATGTTCGTTTTTATCCTTACGTAAGTTAATTATGTGATTCAACATGTTTGTAAACTATGTATTTCAATACTTCCCAACGTTGTGAATACTTTATGACTGTTAATTACTCGTGTAACAATCAAAGTGATCACATATAGTTTCTGTCAGATGATACAACCTTATATAAATTTATCAAAAAGTTTCCTAAGCATATTTGACGTTCTCCTCTTAATCGAAATCTTAATTCTATAAAACTTTTACCTGATAGAGTAAATATTTGAAAATCCATACTTATAATAATTAGTTAGTTTAAGTCCGTAAATCTTATATAGCACGTTAAATAGGACTTTTTATATAAATATTATTTTTAAGTTTCCTATTATATCTTCGAGACTAAGTAAAGAATGCATGTGTATAGAATACATTTAGATCATGTACACCAGACTAGATGATGAATACAAACCTTTGAAACGACAACACAGAAGGCCATATTACTAAAACCTTTGGGTAAATCCTCCTACACTAAATTTGAAAACTTAAAATTTGGATGAACTACAATTAAGTTTTAACTGCGTAGACAGGCTGTGTTATATCTTAAATTGAAGATATTTTGAAACTGAGCAAATTTTTCTCATATTTTTGTGTTGTTCCATTGGGATGAAATGCTACTTCATTGTTGAGCACATCTAGAGATTTGAGTTGGTGTATATCGAGTCCCTTTACATCCCCATCAGCTTATTACAGACTGCTTCACTTATCTGGGCGTTGTTGTTAGAAATTTTATTGAATTAAATACAGTCTTGTTTATTATCTTTATTATTTGCATTACACTTCAATACAAATGTTGAGTTTAGCTCCAGTTCAACTTTGACTTCAAACTTCAATTCACTCCTGCAATCTAGTCATTTTCATCTGAAGGGACAAAGGGGTCGGTGACGAAGAAGCTTAAAATTTTAACTCTTTAATCGTTTCGAAATCAGAGACACCTAGACTATAAAGCATAATCATTCAAAATATCTCATCAAGTGTACAATTGGTGCAATACGATGATTTAAACAATTTTTATAAGCATGTTGGAGCATCATTTCAGACGCTGCACTAATAGGAAGATCAACTGGAGTTAAACTAAACATAAAAAATTATTGAACTCTTCCTACCATATATAAGTTGTGTGTAGAAATATACTTTATGCTTTTATAATTTAATTATATACAGTTTAAATACTTGTACTGTGAACAATAAACAGTTAATATTATAAAAATCATTTACAAAGCGATACAGGGTAACATTTCCATTCAGTAGTGTAATCTTTATACGGTACATGAGTAGTATAAATACTATGGTTTACACTATAGTACAAACTAAATTCACATGTAACTCATTCATATATAGTATTTAAATATTTGTAATCTTAGTTTCAAGTTCAATGGACCACTCTTGCGGAATAAAACCATTAGATATATAGTGTAATAATACACTTAAACCTATATCTGTAACATATGACATTCATGAATAGTTAATTAGATATGTAATAAAATTATTGTATCTATTATTCCTAGTACCCTAACAATAATACTATATATTTTGTAATATAAAAGCTTGCAGAACTTTTAATTAAAAGACAATTACGTATATAAAAGTTAGCTACGGTAATTACCCCAGTTCTCTGGTAAAAAACACATTAAAGAGATAAGAAATGCTTGTTCACCAGCTTGCAACATGAGATATATTTATAGCATTTTACTAAAATAACCTTTCATTAACTTTAATTTATTGAATAAAAATATTATTCAGTGGAACTAAGAGGAAAGGACACATTTATCGTGTAGAGTATATAATATAAAACATCCTAACAGAAATTAAAATCGACCACGCTATATTTTTAAGTGGGCTTTTAGTGTTACTTAATAAAATTCTTGGAAATGCCTTTGGTGTCGAAGTTTAAACTTTATAAATTGGTGATCAGTCAACTCGATTTTTCCTAAGGCGATTTCAGGGCAGGCCTAAGCTAGTGCGAGCCCCGTTGTAAACTTTTACTATGGGCTCTTTAAATTAGCAATTGTGTTGCATCCTCTCCCCCCTTCCCATCCATAACTGCATATCACGTAAGCTTATTGTGACAGCCGATAACAAGAGAATACATGGCATATTATTAATAATACTTAACTATTGATTAACATTTGAAAAATAAATTAGATAATAATAATAATATAAACTGCACATTTCTATTTGTCCATCATCAATTTGGGCATTTATTTAATTTATGTAATTATCATTAATAAATAAGTAAAGGTTTTTGTTGGTTTGTAAACATTGTCAAATTTAAATCGTTTAAAAAATTACTGCATTTATATTTTGTATAAATTTACAACTTACTGTACATTATGTACAACTTTACAGCTGGTTTGAAACCTCTTTATAGAAAGGTTTGCTTACTGTGTTTGTGAAGACTATGAATGCAAACTAACAACAATTTGTGGAACATAGTTGCAGACGATCTGCTCGTGTCTTTGAACTAGAGTACGCGGATGACATTGTGATTCTTGTGAGCGGCAAGTCCAACGCAACAGTCACGGAACTGACCAATACTGCTTTAAACATGGTGGGAAATTGTTGCGGTAGGATGGGCCTTAGTGTCAACCTCACCAAAACTGTTATGGTTGCCTTTACCAGGAGGCGTCAATTGGAGGGTATTAGTCCATTCCATTGAGGCTCATCCATTGAGTTGAAGTCTGAAGTTAAATACCTGTGTGTAATCCTTGATAGGGTCCCCACCATCACTGGAAAGGTTTATCACCAGAGGTTAATGGTCTTTTAAGCAATGCAGGCGAGTGATAGGTGGTTTGGGACTGAAGCCGAGTCTGTTGTATTGGCTTTATGTATCCGTGGTTAGACCTGCACTAGTGTTTGGGGTTGTTGTCTGATGGCCAAACACGGACGCCAAGATGGCAGTAGCTGATCTAGCTAGCATCTAAAGGTTGTCTTTCCTTACTTTCACTGGGGCTTTTCCAAGTACGCCGAGCGTATCTCTAGACTGTTTCCTCAACCTCGCCTCGCTATACATTATCATTCGGGCTATGGCCAGAAGTATTACCTACTGTATTCCGTAGGTGGGGCTTTGGTCGTCCTCGGGCTGCAGCGCGGGGCACTGCAGAATTAGGATTTTGATTCAGGGGAATGCTCTGTACATGATATAGGATCAGATGCAACAAAGATTTTTCTTCGACAAAACCTTCAGTATTGTCATACCTTCTAGGGAGGCTTGGTCGGAGGGAAAGAAACCTTTTTCACCAGCGGAGCTTGAATTGTTTACAGAAGCTCCTAAACAAAAGTTGGACATGCGCCGGAATTGTGGGGGTGACACCATGTAGTCTATGAGTCCTTATTCCATAGTATTTCTGGCAGAAGTCACAGCCATTATGGAGTGAAAGTCTAAAAGCATAAAAAGCGCGTTTTATAGGAGTAAGACGACTAGCATTTTACAAGATACAGACATTAACAGAGGTAAAAGAAAAGAAAAGATTATGATACCAATCTACAGGTATATGTATACAACACTTTATACTAGCAGCTTCCCGCGGCTATGCACACAATTTTATTCTGAATAACAGGGAAACTATTTTTTAAAAGAACACTAAACACTCCTGCGATAAATGATTATTGGAGGATTTGCCAATTTCTTGATCCGTTTCAGAATAATTAAACTTTGCTGTATTATTCTAGCTGCGATATCGTGTGATATTAAATATCCGTTAAGTTAAGCATATCAAATGTGTTACGTTATTTACTTATTTATTTGTTGTGTTTTGTGTTGTTTGTAAATTTCAAACCATTACAACTCTGGATGGATAATCCTTGCTTTCAATACTTACTATTACCAGAAGCATTATGCGTACTATTTAAAATGTTTAACGAATATATGTGTTGATTTTTTTCTTGTACTAATTTAAAGAGCAGTTTTTCGGGCTCTGAGGTCTGAGAGTGAAACAGTGTTTAAAAGCACAGATAAAGTATCTCAGACTTCTGAGCATTAATCCATGTTACTTGATTGAATAGCACAAACGATTTCAGTTACTCTAGAACTACACTATGCTACTAGTATATACCGGTGTGTGTATAGGTGTTGTGGAGATAAAAATAACAAGAAGCTCATCACTAGCTAATTCAGATTTGTCAGTTTGTCTCATAGGGATGGAATGATTGAGCAGATTTTACAATCGAAACTTCTGGTTTGATTATTTTGGAGCACTCTAACAAATAATCCATCTAAATAATCTATTATTTATTTACGTGTTGATAAATAAACTAATTGATTGGAAAATGTTTAATTATTTTTTTTTTTAAATAAGACAATTGTCATACTTTAAATTCTCAGATTTCTATCATTATCACTTGCTATACTCGTACATCTATATCATTATACATACTGTAAAACAATGTAGATACATACATATTGTATATTTTTAAAAGTATAGTTGTAATTGAAAGAAAGCATATTCAAAGCAAATAGTATAAATTTGTTTTGTACAATCACAAGAGCTTAGTACTGATTTTTGTATTTAGCTCCAGTACTTCTTCGTTTTATTGCAGCGTGTGTTTTCTGACGCTGTCTCGGACTCGAATCCTGGAATCTGGATCGAAAGAAAGTCGACGACGAAGAAGCTCAAAACAAAACATTTACATCATTTCGACATCAGAGACACCTTTAAATAGCTGACGTGATAGTCTCATTGTTTCATCAGGTACATTGTTGATTCGTTTGAATTCATTTGAATCATCCCTTCCTACCATAGATACGTTAAGCTTCGTACTGTTTTGAAGTGTCAGAAATAAGCCTAACAAAATCATATACAATGGCACTCCAAAAGAAGTGTTCAATAAATGTTTTAGTAACAGAAATATTTCATAGAAAACCTTCTCAAAACTTTAAATGTGACTATTCGAAACAATCGACCATAAAATTTCTTCGAACGTCTTCAATAACGTTTAAATAATCGAACAATTCAAGTCTTTAAACTAATCATGGCTGACATTTTAGTTGCCGTTTATCATATGACGTTATTATGAAATTTATTCTAATACAAGTAAAAATATATTTTCATCGCATTTCAAAGCTAATATAATAGTTAACGCAGCCAAACATATATTGTAAACAAGCATGGACACAACTTTACAAAACAATGGTTATTATTACCTTGATATCTAAATAATGAATGGATAATTTTATTGCATCAGAGAATCATTCCTTGTGCTTAGTTTATTTTCAACCATTAAAAAAAGAACGGAAAATCTGAAGTCATTGATTAATCGATTATATATAACTTTCGATAACTAATTTCTAATGGTTCACGTGGTTCAGTCTAGAATCCATTGTGTTAGAGAAAACATAGCCTCTTTGTCCATAGCGCTCCTTATTTAAGCTCATATCAATAGCTTCTTTGTTACTGCACATTTCTGCCAATCTGATTTATTAAAATTCCAACAAACAGCTTAATTTCGATTCACTTCAACCGTATATTTTCAATCTGAATATTTTCTTACAAGTATTCAGTTACATAACTGCTATCTTTATCTCCCTTTATTTTCAGGAGGATATCCGGTGTTTATAAATAAACGTACTTCTTATGTCTGAACTGCTGGCCAACTTTAAGTTTTTACTTTTTGAAAAAGAGATAATTATTAGAATATAAGGATTATTATTCAATCAAAACAAGCTACTTATGGAAAACGAGTTTCAGAAAATTGTTTGAGCCATGCACTCACTCATTATCATCCCATATTTATATTTTAAATGTTGTTTACAAACGTATTAAGTACTTATGGAAAATTTTCAAATTGTGTACTTTCTTAAAAGAACTAAATCAAAATATGTATATGTACTTGGATATAAATATTTTATTATGTCACATGCTGTATTATATATAACTAAAAATGCATTGAAAATACTGCAAAGTGACACCCATTCCAGCTCTATAGGTCAATTTGGAAAGCTCCTAGAGCAACTTACGAACATCTGTTCATGTTTTTGGTGGATGTTTAGACATTTTAGACAGCTTTACTTCGAATTTCGCATTTGTATATATTCATGAGATAATTTTGAATTATTATTGTTCCGTCTAAATTTTCCATTTGTGTAGCAAAAGATGTTCTTACATTTTTTACATTGTTTAAACACTTGTATTTATTTATGCCGCTGTTTTGTTTTCACATTTTCTTGCCACATGAAGCATTTTTTTAAATATTGTATTGCACGTCGTTGTTGTTTTGTTGTTGCATTGTCCAGCCACTTTGGTTGTTATAAGATTTAAACTTTTTGCAAAATTGGCTTTTCTGTTAACAAATTAATAAATTAATAGAATACAATGGTAGTATATGAAAGGAAAATCATGTTTTTATCAAAATATTAAGGTGTAACAGGAATAAAAACTGAAAAACCTAAGTAAGACCATGGACATGTACGCGAACAAAGCAACCAGACCGTGTACGACGGCGCTCAAGTCAGCCTTACGGTTATCTTTTACCACATTTACAATTTGTTTTACCTTGACCACCAGCCTAGGCGAACTTTGAATTATTTTATTACGTTTTAACTATTTATGTGTAAGCATATATTGACAATGCCGGAATCGTGCTAAACGCGTCACAGGTAAGAATATAATGGATTGCTTCAAGCTGCAAATACATAATATTAAATCTGTGTGTTTTCCAAATATCCTTTGTTTAAGTAAGTATTGCAAACATTGTTAACGAATTAATATTTTTTAATTCGCCCAATCAATGCTTAAATAGTTTTATGTCTATTATTCCTGTGCCTCACTAAACCAGGTTTTATTTTCTGTTGTGTGAGAAGTGTACCTACCACAAGGCAATTTTATATATTGTTTTATATACTGCCATTAAACAATTCTCTTTTACGAGTATTTCATTTGCATCGGAAAAAATAAATAATCAATCAGTCATTGGCTAAGAGGGCAGACTAATAATATAATTTGTGTCACTCTCTCGTTGTGGGTTAGGTTATTCCAGAAGTTAAAATTAGTTCAATTTCAAATACAAAATAATAACAAGTTATATAGCTCAGTTGATTCATATTTTGACCACATCAGTGAAATGGGCTATGATACAAATTGTGTATTACAAACTTACAGTTCTCGCGAAGAAAGTATGAGAGTGTATTTGGAAAGTTTGGATGTTTGGGAACAAGTGAGATAGTATATAAAAGCATAGTGATAAAATTTATAATTAGGATTTTGTTGAACGACATGGCGCGCCAGCTGCACTACTGTTACACATATTAGAGTAAAAGATAAATTATAGTTCAGTTTATCATTAATGGAGGTGATATAAAAATACTAATCTCATATTATTAATGCTAAAATTCTCAGCGGTAATTACAATGCTATCACACTATTTGAGGCCTGAACAAGTTTGTTTTCACATATAAGTTGTAGTCATAGATAATAATCTTTATTATATAATATGCTGCGTTGTATTAATAGACATCCGTAGTATGATCAGGTCGAGTCAACAATAGCGGTACATCTACCTCACTCTGTAATTGTAACTGTGAGGATGATAAGGGTACCAAAACTCCAGAACGCTTAAAAAATTAATTTATAATTCCCAAAGAGCAACATATTTCATGATAACAGATTATGAACATTCGCTGTTTTAACAAATTAATTATCATAAAAGAAGTTAATAAGATAGGTTTTTACACTTTTAATAATGATAATTAAAAATATCTTTGAACACGACTAGCTTTATAGTAATAAGTAGCTATAATAGTAATATAGCTTTAAGCATAATAGCCCCATATTAAATCTTAAAATTAAATTGCTCTACATTTCAAATGAAAATGTATTTACAATTAATATTGGGTTGTGGTAATAAAGAGAATATTTCACTTTGCTCACATCACAATTCATGAACATTCCAGTTTTTCAATCAGAGAGGAGAAGACAAGAGAGTGACAAACGACAATCTCCAGTTTTCAGCACACGCAGTCTCAGACAAATTTAGCTCAGAACCTTAACGGCTTCTTCTGATGGATGATAACGGCGCTGTCTAGGTCTAGGACGATAACGGGGCAATTTCTTTACACCCAAGCCCATCGTGTACTCTTTAGGTCATGCAATTACACCGCGCTCCACAATTGATTAATTCTGCAATGGCGTGACGAGTCCTATTTTCCACCTGTATAGGGATAATAAATAAAAATTCTGACATTATGAACGAAAACAAATTATCTGGGCATTTTCCAAGGTAGAAGAAATCAGAAACAATCTAGAACTGCAATAATGTATGCACTTTTGAGCATTAATATAAGCATCGACTTCGTCAAATATATACACGACATTTCTTAAAATATGAGGTTTCGCTCTTAGGGTTATTTTTTTGTCCTGACCATGTCTCGGTGCCGTTAGGATCGGATATGACGAGTTTTTACTATACAAACTATTATTTTGATTAACTGGTAGGGAGTGTTTATCTAGTTATGATAATCAAAACATTGATTAAATACATTAGAGGAGATAACACAAGGGAATCACAATCGAGTTACATTATTAATCTGATTAGATCTACTGATTGACTTTTGATAATGACATATCTGGATTCGGGTGAGTTTACTTTACCCTCCACTGCGGAATATTTAAACAATAAACAAGGTGTTGTGTACTGAGTACGTTAAAGTGAGGAGACGCTTCTAGTCTCCATGCATAGTTTCCTTTCTCTACAGCAGAACCGTTTTCAGTAAGGTATGATTCTAGAGTGTTTACAGTTTATTGTGTTATATATCACGGGCATAAGCCAGAATATGTTTGTACGACTCCTTTTTATTTTTGGTAAAAAGGTATTAAAATCAAACTGAATTATATCGCTCACAACAGGTCTGCGACTGAACTACTGGGAACTGACCAGAGGTCAATTGTAAACTCCAAGCACACTAATCTATAAAACACGTACTTAATAAAAAAGCTATTAAAATCAAACTGAAGTATATCGCTCACAACAGGTCTGCGACTGAACGGTGCGCCTGAATTAGCACCCCCTGGACATAGCACCCCCTCGCTACTGACGTCATTTTGACGTCACGAAAGGGGGTGCTAAATCAGCACAGTGGCCGTGTCCAGGCCCTGAATAAACACCCCCTTGGAATACGGGGGTCCTAATTCAGCGCCTCGACCGTGTTCATGTGCTGATTTAGCACCCCCTTCGAATAGGGGGGTCCTAATTCAGCGCCTTGACCGTGCTGATGTGCTGATTTAGCACCCCCTTGAATCTGGGGGCTGCTAAATCAGCGTATTGATGAGATGAATAATTACTCCAACGGAATATAGTAATAAACGTTTAACCATATTGCGATTTATTTTTCAATAAAATAAAATTATATATATATATATATAATTATTTATATTATATATATATATATATATATATATATATATATATATATATATATATATATATATATTGCAATGACTATATTTACTGCATTGCTGTGGTTTACTTAAAATTTCAAAAACAAACAGTTCATTACCAATTATAAAAATACTATGCATCAAATATACTTAAGTAAAAAACTAGGTTCTAGGCATTCAAATACAGGTTTATTTTAAAGTAAAATTAATTTGAAATCGTGGTACGAACAACGCAGAGGAACTGATATTGCGTAAATCCGGCATGTGTAATAAATATACATGGTCAGAGATTATATCAACCTATTAACCACTTTAAAAACAATTATTTATTTATTTTAATTTTTTTCGAATACCAATCAAAAGTGGGAAAATTAGAACCGTGAAATTGTAATTTTGCGACGGCTAAGAGCCAATTATTTTTAAGGACGCATCATAAACTGAATTATACTATTTAAACTGAATAGTATAATTCAAACACACACTTGGACAAACAATTTAAATATTATTTTATATCTATAAGAATAAATATCATTCAGTTATATCCATATCAGTTAGTTCAACTATAATTAAAAAAAAAGTTGAAAACAATGTTAAAACACGTAGCAATAAAATAATATACTACCGTATTTTCAAAAGCGTTATTGCTGTCAAAACATACATTTTATATACTGAGTATTATGGATCTACATTGTTTAATTTCCCCTCTGTCGGTTAGTGTGCGTTTTTTTTTTTTTTGTTGTTAAAAATGGAATATCTTGGAAAATCTCAACGAGTAGGTCACAATACAAAAATCGAGTAAACGGCAGCTCCAGAATATCTTATGCCAATCGTGCTCACATCTTAGTCCCTTCATTTAAAGTACAGGAAATACATTACTGTTGCCAAGCAACTTTTTTTCTAATAAATTAAAAAACTACTAGAGATATTGCAAATGTATCAACAATGAACGCCTTTATGAACAATGAAGGACAAAAACAAATGTCTTAATTAACAATAATTAACTGTTGTATTTATCATAAAGCTTCAATTTATTCACAATATATGTGAAAAAAACTAAATAAAGTGACTAGGTTATCTGTTATATATTAAGAATAATAAAGAACAAGAAAATTCATACAGTAATATTCAGACAATAATGCTTTTATAGATGACAAAATCAAAGATAAGCGGTTTTATTGGAAATACATCTGATTGTCGCTTGACTAAATTTTCGTAAATAAATATGTCCTAAAACAACAGATATTAAAATAAATTCATTAAACATGAAATATATGATTGTATTCTATCCTTAGATAGGCCTGAAACATGTATTTCAAATGTTTTGCATAATATATCACAAAAATAAAAGAAATAGGGATAAGATACTCTAAAGTTGATATTAATTTATTTTCACGAACCATGTTTTTTTTACAGTAAAGATGCTCTTAATGAGTTATTTATTATTAGTTTGAAATAGTATTTGAGTAATTAGATTTGTGATACAATCCACGATCAGATTTATTCTTGTATACCTGCTGGATTTTAAGACATTCAAAGTTAATCAGATTTAATGGCCGCCATTTCGAAAGTATTAATGAATATTGTTTATAACTGGCCTTATTACCACAAATATTTGGTCCAAATTAGGTAGGATTTGTTTATTCGTTTTAAGATATTAAAGCGAATTTGTATATAAAAAACACATACAGACTAACGGATAGGAAACTAAGCACCAAAGATCTATTTCCATATTCTGAAATGCGTTTACCATGACCTGAGCAGTTGCGGTATATAGACTTGTCCTAAGAATTACAGGACACTCTGTACATAAAATTATTATAGAGAGTGTTCCACAATCTCTACCAATATTTTCAGACATTATTCATGGACCAAATGCAAAAACAATCATATTCACCTTTCTAAAACTCAATAATTACTCTAATAGCCACAATTTTGTTTTGTTTTTGTCTTTTTACTTTACTATTTATATTTGATGGATTGTTTAGGTTAAAATTTTGTATATACCTTTATAACCTTAAGGAAAATCAAAAATTTAAATTTCTTGCAAGCTTTATTTTCAAAATAGTGATTTCTAAAAGATCTTTAAGCGTAAAATATCTTAAAAGCGATATATGGTAAAAAAAATATCTAAATTATTACACAATTTAATAATAAAAAATCTAACGATACCAAGTTTTAAAAATTGGTTGTGAAATAAGGGAGATAGTTTGTTTTTTAAAACCAATTACTGTTTTTTTAAAACCAATTACCAAACAATATCCGCCTTTATTATATGACTGAATGTGGGCTGCAACAATCAGCTGTTTTGATTTTAGCTGCTCTAATCAAGTGATTTTAACATTACATTGCTGAACTGTGGTCATAATATTCTTAATTATTTCTAAACAAAGTTTCTTTTTGATTGAGACGTCAGAAAAAAACACTCTAATACATGTTGATTACCTAGACCAAAAATTAAAAATGTCTTTGTAGTTATTATATGTCTATTTAATATTTTGTTTTTAAATGGAAGACCTAAGACCTACTTTTGGCTTGTCAATTTATACGGAGTTTGTAGATATGCTATTGATTACGGTGTTAAACGTAGATGCTTAAATGTACCAGTAAAGATTGCTATTTGTTGCAGTTGTTAAGTTTGTTCTAACCGAGGTTTGAAGATTTTGTTCTACCCGGAAAATAAAACATTAAAAAATATAAAAGTTTACTGTATTCAAAATGAAATATTATGTATATTTGTGTAGTATTTTTTTATTATTAATGAAGTAATATTTATGCTTCTATACATCTGTTTACTACCTAGTTTACAAATCAGTTATAAAAATTACAACGAATTGAAAATTAGAGTGTAACAAAATTCTCTACACTTTCCGATATAAATAGCCTTAAAATAAAAGTACAGCTAAGCTGAAGTGTAATTTTAAATTTTACCTTTTTATAGACGCTTTATTAAAGACTTCACTGAGATTTCACTCTTCTTTTTACAATATTGTAAGAATGTTCATTCTTAAGTTTGACACTTCCAGATATATGGGGTTAGAAGTGCACGTCTGACTAATGTAACACACAATAGTTAAATATTCTTTAACTGCATACAAAAGGGCGATGATTTTCAGTTTTTGTCCATACATCATTACCGTGTTCTAGTTTATCTTTTCTCTTTACTCGTGTAAAAGTATCCGTTACCTAGAGAGTATAATATGCTACACCTTGGCCCTGTACACTCAAACATTGTTTGATTTCTTCTTATATTTTTTAGGAAATTTCATCAAACAAATTCACTATACATAATAAGTTATGTATTAATATAGGAATAACAACTGAGAATAACATCGATATTATTACTCAATCACTCGATACGGCCACATCAGTTTGAAAAGTAGGGTCGGTAGTGCACGACTTCGTCAAAATTATGTGTGGACCTACAGTCCTACAATCGATATTTGCAGGTTGATTTCACTCTGTATATTTCATATTTGGTAGACGGCCAATATATAACGAGCAACGATGTTAAGGCAAAAATAACGAGTTTCAAGTTTTTAAATGTTTACTAGCTGATACCCGCCCCTTCGTACGGAAGTTTTCTAGAATAACTGGTACGTCATAGACATCTCCTTCATGTCTTTAAAAAAATGGCATACTACTGATGAAATATATTATGGTCATTGGAAAATATTCTAATTTTAATGTCAATGCGACATTCCATGATTTTTTGAACTGATATTCTAAAGTAATTAAAAATCACGATCCCTCCTTTCCTAAAGTACTGTAGGTAATAAAAGATTTATGATCCACATTTGAAAATAGGGTTACTCATAAAAGGAGCAACAAAACATATATGTGGGAATACTTTACATGTAATAGTTGATATCACTTAATATGAAAGTCCCAATATGAATTCTATTATTCATTCTCGTAATATTACACTAATTATCATCGATACCGTTAGAAAAAGTAATATAATCGAGGGTATAATCCTTTACCAGAGGGATATATCTGCTAGAAGTAAGATGGACAGAAGTCGACCAAACATGTTTTTACATTAACTAGTTAGGAAGAAACCTTTGCGGATTAATTTACTTCATCCTTAGCTACCAATGCCTCATCCATAAGTTTTTTATCACAGTGTTAAGTTCATAAACTAATAATGTATCTTCAAGTTGTAGCCTCATGTGAAATGTATTTGATGTTTCTATAATATATTCCTTTAATCATGAAAAATAGTTAGGCATGATTCTATAGAGGATATTTTACACGTAAGCAATAGTAATACTTATGGGCGTAACCTTGGGATATTTTTGTGAGTACCATTCTACGGATTTTTGTGTAGTGTTAAGTCTATGGAGCTGTTTCCATTGTGCAGATGATTCACTATACGCCTAATAGTGCATAAGATAAAAAATTATAATCTAGTTTCTTACTGCAGATAGTTACGAGTAATTATTTAAGGGCAGGTACTGAAAAATTATTTCTGTAATAAATGACAAGTCAAAAACTATAATTTTCATACTTCATCTGTTTCATTCTATAAACCTAATTTTGAAATTTAATTAAAATTAAATATGAAACAAAAATGCCGCAGAGAAAAATTCTATACTGTGTGACAGTGAACTATTTTGCCTAAAATACAAGCCTAAATTGTTTACAAAATTATTTGTTGTAATTGTTTTTTACATTTTAAACTAAAAAAAGAAGATTCCATTTCCGTGAAGCTATTAAATGAAATAAATACTTTAATTATGGATTCATATACAAATAACATAGATTTAATTATATGTAGAAACATGTTTCATTGAGTTTTCACGATTGGGTTAAGTTTGAACTGTTAATGCTCAGTGAATACCCTTAACTAGACTATGAGTAGACTAGATCTTTCATTGGTATGGACGCCCAGTACTCAATACCTGTACAATAAAAATGACACAGCAAAGATACTAGACTAATTGTGTATAAAAACCATAATTACATTTTACCTTCCGTAATATTCCAAAAATCTCAGAATCGACGAGAATTTTATGTTTTTTTAAAATATATATTTAGCAGTGCGTTAATTAAATTTACAAACATATTAACTGAAAGAATAAACTGAAATAGAATAAATGAAGGATATGATTTAATTTATTATTTTAATAGGTGATATATAGAACAAATTAGGAAAGCAAAGTCATGAGTGAAAATTATTACACAAATATGACAATGCGTATGAGAGGGAGGAGTTCTAAGGTCTATTAGCCTTGTTAGTCGGAGCATTATTATGTAATATTAAGTCTATGGTAATTTTTAAGAGAAAGTAGCCATATTTGATTATTATATTATTTAATCGTTCATCGGAAATTGCAAAACAATCGTAGATAGTAGCTTATAAGAGGCAGCGTCACAAAAATCCAGATAACAACTATTATATTTATGATTGAATTGAATATGTAAAAGATAAATACCCTTTTTGCTGGTTGAATGCTAGGGGGTGCTAATTCAGTGACTGAGCCACGTCCATGCGCTGAATAAGCACCCCCTTGGAACAGGGGGGTGTTAATTCAGGGCCTCGACCATGTTCATGCGCTGATTTAGCACCCCCTTGTAGTCGGGGGGTGCTAATTCCGTGCCTGGTCCGTGTCCGCGCGCTGAATTAGCACCCCCCTGCCGTGACGTCAGAGCCCGAGGGGGTGCTTATTCCAGGGGGTGCTAAAGCAGCGTCCCCGACTGAACCACTGGGAACTGACCAGAGGTCAATTGTAAACGGCAACCGTCAAGGCAGAAGTTGGGGATAACAAAGGAAACGGAAATGGGTCTCTTTATTATTGGTTCATGTTCGTTTTAAAGAGATGAAGTTTCCGATGTATGACTTCATTTCAATTCGTACGGAAGCCAACACAATATGTTGAAATTTAGTTTGTGGTGCTTCACTCTCAAACGTGTCTAGCGTATTCAGGGCTAACTTTAAGGTGTATGGTATTTTTAAGACACAAAGACAAGGCAGCAGTAGTATCATAGGTTTGTGAAACTTATTTACATGATTTCAATATGTTCTATTTTTTATTGCTAAAAATTAATTCTATAAAATAAATATAGTTTTGCGCTTTAAAATATGTAACTAAGTATTTTATTGCTGTTTACTGTCGTATTAATCGTTTCGTTTTCCATCTATTTAATTATTATAACAGTTCTATATATTTATTAATGAAAATTTTTCCTTTTAGTAATGAAGCTTGCTTTCATCAAGAAAAATATCCCACCTAAATATTTCTTTTCTGTATTTAAGGTATAAAAATATTACGTTATGTAGACATATTAATGTTATTCCTTTAATAAACACAAATATCAGTGTTTTTAGAGGATACATCGTACATGCTAAAAATAGAATGATTTAAAAATAATTTCTATAACTATTGAATGACGACATCAAACAGTGTGTGTGGGGTGTGGAGGGGATCAAGCATAATGGGCAACACACTATATCTTTACCTATGATCTAAACTTAACGAAAGATTGCATTATATTTTGTTAATAAAATTAGAATGGAATCAAATTAAAAGATAATAATTAATAGGGTTGAGAAAACTATGGATTAGGCAAATGTACAATTACAATTGTAAACATGTGCTCGACACCTTAAGTATGTAGGTTAATACTTAAATAATAATAGTTGTAATCACCAGATTAATGTAGCAAAGTTTTGCAAGCAGGACGATCAACATATTATAGGAATTCTCGATTAATGTTTTCTCATGAAGCATGTTGTTTAGCAATACAATAACCCTGCCAAATATATGAATTAGATTTTAATCGTTGAACTTTGTTTGCAGGATTGTTTGTTTTTGTAGGATTGTTTGTAATTAGTAAAGTCACGTGACTATTAAACGAAATTCGAATAATCTTACATTTTAGGCTCAACCGGCTATCGTCTTGACTCTCATTTAAGTTGACCCTCTACAATAAGCCCGAAATAAAAAAATTGTATTAAATCTTTTGTACCAAAATTAAGGTTTGATATCGGAACCGTAATTTCCTAGACGATACTCATAATTTTAGTTATAAAATGCTATTATATTAAATTATGACAATGTTAGAAAATTATAAGGGCAGCTAGAAAAGAAATGCCTATTTAGAGATTCCAAGCGTTGTAATTAATGTGAAAATGAGTATAATTAATATTTTAAAACGAAAAGTTAATTCTTTTCATAAATAGATAAATTTAATTTTACATCTGTTAGAATCCGATTAATAATTTGTTTGTCTCAAAAAAACAAACAAAAACAAAATTTTATGAAAAGTTAGGTGTAGTTTTGAAACAGATAAATGCTCTTGGTCATAAAACATACATGACTATTATGGAAAAAGTCTTTAGATTATACATCTTTAGTTTGAATGAATATTGGATTCATATTAGTCTAGCTAGTTCTGCACCAGTAAAACAGTCCATAATCAAATACTCTGCTTTGTTGCATTGTACAATAATTTTATAAAAACAAAAACAAATAGTCTTATGGCTATTTGATTTTTCTTACATGATTTTCTCATTTATGTTTTGATCAAGATTAATTCATAAGTATTTAGTATTGTTAATATAACCAAACTGAGCACAATATGTCTTTTAAAGCAACAATCAGCACATTTGTGTAGAATATTATTTGAAACATGTACGTCCATTTTTAAGTTGATAAATTTAGTTTCTTCTCGATACAATAGCATATGGTTCGTTATCACCATTGAATGGCACATAAATCTTCGTTCAAGAGGTGAGTTAATTAATTCCATGCATCGTCGGTAAAAAACAAAACTCAACTATCGGCAGAAGAAGTAAAACTGTAAATGAAATTTCCATTACCTATATCGGTTTATGCATGTAGTTACAGTGCTGTGTCGGCGGCGTTCAGATAAGAATAGTCGTGAGATCGTGCTCCTGTCTTTAACCTATAAAGCCTTTAGTTTTTGCGATCAGGTCAAATATATTAAGTGGTGGGTTTTGAACCTTTTCACTTTCATCACCTTTTATAAAAATGGCCAATTGTGGAATTTTGTATGAAGCCCCTTAAACAAAAGAAGACATTGACATGCTGTAAGTGCGGTAAGGAGTTTCATTGCACTTGTCTAGATTTAAACAAAGCCAAAATGGAGCGTATAACGGCTGATACTAGGAAATGTATAAACTGTCCTGAGCAGAAAAGGAAGCGCCGGCGAGTCGATGTAGATGGCCAGGAAGGTAAGCTTTCCCTGGAAGACATCACTAAGAAAGTATTCAAAATTGAAGCAAATCAGAAAAGTCAGGAAGAAAGTTTTAACAAAAAAATTGACTTGTTAATTGAAAACCTAGATAGCAATAGAAGGTTGATCAAAGTAGAAAATCACGCGCTCAATGGGATTTTTGAATACACTGATATTCTTCTGAAACGTAATATAAAGCTGAGCAATAGGGTGGGTTTCTTGGAAAAACGAGTAAAGGGAATGGAAAATACTAGAGAGTGAATTTCGTGGAAATATATGGTGTCCCTATGCAACCTCAGGAGGACGTATTGAGTGCAGTTAAGGAGGTTAGGAAGGCCTTGGGCATGGACGTCGTGGACTCTATGTTTGATGCGTATCATCGGATGGGTAACAGGACGGCTCACAACTATATCTACGTGAACGAGGACCTAACACCAGCAAGGAGGCGGCTCTTGGGGATGGGGAGGCTGCTAAAGGGTGACAGTGATGACCGGTACCAGTGGGGTTGAGGGGAAAGATCTTCCTACCAAAAGATGACGATCCAGGTGACTAGTCATTGTAATAGTGCGTACGGCTGTTTAAATTTGGATTTTTTAAGTCGAAAAGGCTTGTATAATTGTTCATGTTTTATTTCAATTTCGGTTTCTTATTTCAAAATCGGTATGAATGCGTTTAATCAATTTCCTAGTTTAAATAATTTTACTAACTTTATCACAAATGGAATTTATGACAAGAAAGTAAAAAGGTAAATAGTGTAGAAGATATATGTTTGAAGATAATTTATCTGTGGGCCAATTATTATACTTCTTCCAAAATTGAAAACAAAAAACATTTTCTAATTATTTAATTACCGAAATAAAAAAATCCAAAGGAATATTACATACGTTTTAGAAACGAATTAAATAAAAACTTAAGCAATTGAAAGATACCGTTTACTAACACTAATTTGATTTGATTTCGTAATATTTGGTTTCACATATTATAAAATGATCCCCAGCCTTATAAACCTTATTAACACTGTATCAAACTTACACAGTTCGGTATTCAAAAGAACTATTTTTCATTTTGCATAATCCATATTTCCCTTATAACTATTATTGCTCGAGTTAAATTTGCCTTGAATATTTCAGCTAAAATATTATGGAAATCTTTTCTTATTCTTCTTATGTTTTGACGTACCATATTGAAATTATCATGATTATTTAATTATTTAATATTTTCTCAGTGTTTTTGTTTATATCACGTAAAACGTTTAAGCACAATAAAAGATAAAGTAATCTAGTTTTAACTAAACATATATACATGTTAATTATATCTATTTACATGAAAAAACCAAAATCTAAACAATACAGTGAATTCAAACATAGATTATTTGTTACCCTTGTGGGGTTTAAAGTTTACTGAAATCAGCTTGATCATGTACTAGATATACGGCTGCATTTTCTCCGAAAGAAGATTTGTGCACTCCGGACCTAAAGAACTTGTATTTTTTCTTTGCAGGCTGCCCTTGTCATGGTGAGAATTCTCCGACAGCGAGTTGTTCTCGTATGTGGCCCATACCCGGATTACGTTCCTTAGCAGTTTTTGGATGAATTCCTCTTTTGCCGCATGCCTCACGAACTTTACTATTGTTCCGGATGGATTGCCTCAATTTAGCTTATTTCCCACTCTGTGTCAAGCGTCAACCATCGAGTCAGAAATGTTCAAATCCAGTTCCTTCTTGCCTCTTTCACTGCACTTACTATATCTTCATTTTTACATAGGGACACCATACATTCCGAGTGCGATGTTTTGTGAGTATTGTGCCAAACCAGGTGTGAGTTTTGTTTTTACACACGCTTTAACTGAACATGACGAGATTGAAATATCTTAATATTTTAATTGTGTAAAATTATTTCAAAGTGGCAGTGGTGTGATCTAGTAATAGTAAAGATTTAAGTAGGTATTCCAGTGCTATAATATTAAATGCACGCTTTGTATTATGTATTGAGAATAATTGATTGTATTAATAACATTTCCTTTTTTGTGTTATACTAATGAGTTGGTTGTGATTTAAGTATCTTATTTTTCTTTTGAAATAAATAACTGAATATAATTTATTCACATGTAGTACTGCTTTTGTTGTTAATTGTTTTTAGTCTTTGTTTATACGTAAAGGTTGTATCTCTAACGTTTTAAAACTTAAGTGTCTCTGTCAGCGATTCCTGTATTTGTGCTTTCAATTTTAATAGTACTTCTTTGTTAATTATACAAAATAGTAAATTAGTTTAACTGTTCAACGTTGTCAGGAAAATATTGTATTTAATTTTTTAAATAAAATAATGTTATTAGCATTTGTCATAGATAGAAGTTTGTTCTCCAAACGTTCAAACGTATCAGCGACTTTATATCCGATTCTATTTTGCCATACGTTTCTTAGATGCAATTCTCCTGTCCATCCTTTTTATGTATAATATATTGTCAAGCGGAGTTTGCAGTTTACAGTGTATAATTAAAGAGTTTTGGAATGCAAATAAGCATAGAAATTCAGACATAAAATACCTGTCACAATCCACCATCTTAAACAAAATAAATAAACAGACCATCTATTTTATGAGTGTAATTCCATACACTATATATTACTTTACTAACAGACAGTATTTAAATTTATGGTTGATATTTAGAAGCAATATAATAATTTAAATAATTCCGAGTAATTGATTATAAATAAATTATGTGCTTTGTAATTTGGCTTATTGTAATTTTATTGATCAGCTAACAAATAGCTACTCAAAATAATTGAGTAATTGTCTCAAAATAGCTACTTATATGTAGCTAACTAATAGCTACTCAAAATAATTGAGTAATTGTATCAAAATAGCTACTTATATATTTTTTGTGAAGTGGTTTAATGTACTTACAATTTATTCCATTATGTATGTGTAAAGAAACAGAGTATCCTGCACCTGTACCTGAGGTTTGTGTATGAATATATATTATTCTGTATTATTATATTGGGAGACAAGATTTATGGATAAACAATTTATTTTGAATTAACTATGCCTTAAATAAATAAAAATTGAAATCTAATATAAGTCTTAGTATACTATCTGTTCATTTATGAATGTACTTTTACTTAGAAAAACGTGGCTTCACTTCGGTCATATTCAACAACATCTGAAAAAATTCCATATTCTCATCTTCAACCATTTCCAATGAAGAGATTTCCATTTTTTCTCCTGAAAATATTTTTTAGAAGATAATCTCTAAATAGAGAGAAGATTTTAATGTTTCCTGTCGTTATCGAAAGAAAATTGAGTAATTTTTATATCTATTCGTTTTATATATATTTTTATACCTATCCCGTGGTGGTTTTAATTCTACAGTGTTGAATGAAAACAAAACCCAACTATTAATATTCTTATCTTGCCAATCGCAAAGGATGCACTCAAATTTGAAAATGAATAAAATTAAAGTAAAACTTACACTTTTATACTGTATTGTAGATTTTTCAGCATGGTAAATAAAATACATAGCCTTAATAGAAATGAATTTGAATTCAGGCTGTGTCACTTTGAAAACTATCTCATGTGGCCTGTCCATATACTGTGAAAGCAGCTTAATATGGTTATGGTCACTCGTATCTCAAGTATGGGGCGGTATTTTAAGAAAATTCCGTATTTAAAATGCAATAATTTTGATAGGAAACAAATTATTATTCTGTACACCCTTGTATGTAAATAAATGAAGACCTTCCTCTACAGCAGAACCGTTCTCAGTAAGTTGGTGTTTCTACAGTGTCAGAGTTTATTTAGTTAAATATCACAGACATTAGCCAGAATCTCTTTGAATGACTCTATTTTATAAATACCGGATGAAAGTCTCTTCATTTGTGAACGGTTGAGAGTTTAAAATTGTATTTGTATTTGTTGTGTATTGGATTTCTAGTAACAACAATTAATTCTACGAAAATTTTCCATCATTTTGCCATCATCGATATCTGAAACAAAAACTCTTGCTCAGGTGAACTACTAACCTGACATGTAATTACAATGTACTTAAAAATAAGCAAATCATACCAAAGCTTTTGACACGCATAAGTCAGGAATCATAACAATTATGTTGTGTGTCAACTCCAAGCCCACTTATCTATAAAACATGTACTTAATAAAAAAGCTGTTAAAATCAAACTAAAGTAAATATCACAACAGGTCTGCGACTGAACCACTGGGAACTGACCAGAGGTCACTTGTAAATGACAACCGTAAGGCAGAAGTTGGGGATAACAAAGGAAACGGAAATGGGCCTCTTTATTATTAGTTCATTGTCCAATTTCCTTTTAAATAGATAAAGTTTCCGTTGCGTTACGTTGACTTCATTTCAAAACTATTGATTAGGCAAATTGCTGTTTATTAGACGTCATAGACTAATGCTCTCCAGAAGAGATGACCTAATTCTATAGTAAACAGAGGCGTCTTTGAGTTGTAACTTTGTTTATCATCCTAAGAAGCAATTTGAAGGGTGTTGGTACAAGATGTTGATAACATCAAGATAGAGGATAAATGCAATATCAGATTAACTAAATTTTACTCATCTAACTCTAATATAAAGTCCACAATCTTTTCTATTAAACTACGTTAATACAACTTTTAATGTAGCAAAATAAATGAATAAGGAAATACCCTTATCCACTGTCTATAAAAAATGAGCAAGTTTAAGTTTTATCTGTAGTGAGCCAAGTGATTTCGCAGGTAGTAGGACCGATGACGCTCACCATTACAACAATTCTTAAGGAGCCCTGGAGGAGACCTTGGTGCTCGAGGATTCGCTGCTGGAGGTCCTGTCAGTCACGGACCCGCTGGAGACTCTAACAGTTGTCACTTCAGACCATTCCCACGTTATTACGTTCGGTGGACTGTCCACTCCGCTCGGCAACCCCATACTAGGTACAGATTGATACTGGCAGTTGTTTCTTTGTAGTGGATTCATTGAATGTGTCACGAAATATCTGTGTGATTTATTGGTTTATATCACATGAATCATGTGAAATATATTACACACACGAATCTAACATATGGAGAGTACAGTCTTAAATCTTATAATATATTTTGGTACTAATTATAAATTTACAATTATAAATTATTATAATGGATAAACAGATTTTTAAAGAGGTAGATTGAACAGTGTTTTAATATCTTGGTGAGCTAAACTTTCAATACATTAGAATGCTATACTGAATCACGAATTCATAACTTTCTGAATTAAATCGTCAGAATTTTCTTGGACTGCAGTTGTTCAAATGAATGCTATTTGTGTAATCATCGCCTAATGTTGCTTTTTATAACAGAACTAATTACGTCTGATGAAAGAGATCTGAATAAGAAATACTAAGGAAATTATACTTTCTTAAAATATAATTTTAATGTGATTAAATGATAACACTAACCGTGACGTGGGCAATGTTATTAATGTAATACTAAAAATATGAAATTTTTGAGATTAAAATTGATTTAACACGTATTTTCAAAATAAATTAATAACATTAATTTGAGTAAAGCTTCCAGTTTTTAACTGGGTACAACTAATCATTTGAACGTGGATGTTTTACTTCAGTATCCACGCAAAACGCAGTCTGTTTGTTTATTCCTGGGAGGAAATGATTTTTATGTGATATTAAGGTTAATTTTCAGTGGATGCAAAAACATAGCTTTGTAGTGATTAAATGAACAATATAAATCCCTAAGCGCTGACTGATGCTTGAAATATGTAAGAGCTATAACAGTACGAAAGTAATGGCTGGCAACGTATAAAAGTATAGCGTTGTGTTGCTTAACTACACAATATCTACCAAACAAGGCGCTGACTGATGGCTGAAATAATTGAAAACTTAACTGCTAGACATGGATAGGAGTCTAGCCTTTACTTTCTTAACTAAACAATATGAATCGAGCGAAACATGTACGCTTTATTGAGATACCTTAAATATATGTTTATCTGTTTAATCATAACTCTTAATCTGTTAGGGTTTCTTGTAATAAGAATTTCATCTACGTCAAATGTAATAAAACTTTAATACAATGAACGTAATTTAAATAGGTAATAGACAGTTTATATCTAGTTGTGCATGATACTTGAACATCACATACACCAAATGTCTGTGTAGTGATGACCTTCTTTCTGCAGGAACCGACACCAAGGTGTCAGACATAGACGGCCTGCCTTACTCTACCCTGCTGTATGGTAACGGTCCGGGCTACGCTGCTCCAAGATCGATCCCCGCCAACACCACCAGTGTCAACTCCGTCCATGGGTCCGCAGCGCATCGGCAATGGACGACCCACGCCAGTGAGGATTGTAACATAGGATTGTCTACTTGTATATATGGTATCTGCTAGAGTGAACAATGGCCGCGCTGTTTTCGCCGGCCCCGAATTGTAACATAGGATTGTCTACTTGTATATATGGTATCAACTACAGTGAACTATGGCCACGCTGTTTTCGCCGGCCTCGAATTGTAACATAGGATTGTATACTTGTATATATGGTATCTGCTAGACTGAACTATGGCCGCGCTGTTTTTGCCGGCCCAGAATTGTAACATAGGATTGTCTACTTGTATATATGGTATCTGCTAGAGTGAATAATGGCCGCGCTGTTTTCGCCGGCCCCGAATAGTAACATAGGATTGTCTACTTGTATATATGGTATCTGCAAGAGTGAACTATGGCTGCGCTGTTTTCGCCGGCCTCGAATTGTAACATAGGATTGTCTACTTGTATATATGGTATCTGCTAGAGTGAACAATGGCCGCGCTGTTTTCGCCGGCCCCGAATAGTAACATAGGATTGTCTACTTGTATATATGGTATCTGCTAGAGTGAACTATGACAGCGCTGTTTTCGCCGGCCTCGAATTGTAACATAGGATTGTCTACTTGTATATATGGTATCTGCTAGTGTGAACTATGCCCGCGCTGTTTTCGCCGGCCCCGAATTGTAACATAGGATTGTCTACTTGTATATATGGTATCTACTAGAGTGAACAATAGCCGCGCTGTTTTCGCCGGCCCCGAATAGTAACATAGGATTGTCTACTTGTATATATGGTATCTGCTAAAGTGAACTATGACAGCGCTGGTTTCGCCGGCCTCGAATAGTAACATAGGATTGTCTACTTGTATATATGGTATCTGCTAAAGTGAACTATGACAGCGCTGGTTTCGCCGGCCTCGAATTGTAACATAGGATTGTCTACTTGTATATATGGTATCTGCTAGACTGAACTATAGCCGCGCTGTTTTCGCCGGCCTCGAATTGTAACATAGGATTGTCTACTTGTATATATGGTATCTGCTAGAGTGAACTATGGCCGCGCTGTTTTCGCCGGCCCCGAATAGTAACATAGGATTGTCTACTTGTATGTATGGTATCTGCTAGACTGAACTATGGCCGCGCTGTTTTCGCCGGCCTAGAATTGTAACATAGGATTGTCTACTTGTAAATATGGTATCTGCTAGAGTGAACAATGGCCGCGCTGTTTTCGCCGCCCTCGAATTGTAACATAGGATTGTCTACTTATATATATGGTATCTGCTAGACTGAACTATGGCCGCGCTGTTTTCGCCGGCCCAGAATTGTAACATAGGATTGTCTACTTGTATATATGGTATCTGCTAGAGTGAACTATGGCCGCGCTGTTTTCGCCGGCCTCGAATTGTAACATAGCATTGTCTACTTGTATATATGGTATCTGCTAGAGTGAACTATGGCCGCGCTGTTTTCGCCGGCCCCGAATTGTAACATAGGATTGTCTACTTGTATATATGGTATCTGCTAGAGTGAACTATGGCCGCGCTGTTTTCGCCGGCCTCGAATTGTAACATAGGATTGTCTACTTGTATATATGGTATCTGCTAGAGTGAACAATGGCCGCGCTGTTTTTGCCGGCCCCGAATTGTGACATAGGATTGTCTACTTGTATATATGGTATCTACTAGAGTGAACAATAGCCGCGCTGTTTTCGCCGGCCCCGAATAGTAACATAGGATTGTCTACTTGTATATATGGTATCTACTAAAGTGAACTATGACAGCGCTGGTTTCGCCGGCCTCGAATAGTAACATAGGATTGTCTACTTGTATATATGGTATCTGCTAAAGTGAACTATGACAGCGCTGGTTTCGCCGGCCTCGAATTGTAACATAGGATTGTCTACTTGTATATATGGTATCTGCTAGTGTGAACTATGCCCGCGCTGTTTTCGCCGGCCCCGAATTGTAACATAGGATTGTCTACTTGTATATATGGTATCTGCTAGACTGAACTATAGCCGCGCTGTTTTCGCCGGCCTCGAATTGTAACATAGGATTGTCTACTTGTATATATGGTATCTGCTAGAGTGAACTATGGCCGCGCTGTTTTCGCCGGCCCCGAATAGTAACATAGGATTGTCTACTTGTATGTATGGTATCTGCTAGACTGAACTATGGCCGCGCTGTTTTCGCCGGCCTAGAATTGTAACATAGGATTGTCTACTTGTAAATATGGTATCTGCTAGAGTGAACAATGGCCGCGCTGTTTTCGCCGCCCTCGAATTGTAACATAGGATTGTCTACTTATATATATGGTATCTGCTAGACTGAACTATGGCCGCGCTGTTTTTCGCCGGCCCAGAATTGTAACATAGGATTGTCTACTTGTATATATGGTATCTGCTAGAGTGAACTATGGCCGCGCTGTTTTCGCCGGCCTCGAATTGTAACATAGCATTGTCTACTTGTATATATGGTATCTGCTAGAGTGAACTATGGCCGCGCTGTTTTCGCCGGCCCCGAATTGTAACATAGGATTGTCTACTTGTATATATGGTATCTGCTAGAGTGAACTATGGCCGCGCTGTTTTTCGCCGGCCTCGAATTGTAACATAGGATTGTCTACTTGTATATATGGTATCTGCTAGAGTGAACAATGGCCGCGCTGTTTTTTGCCGGCCCCGAATTGTGACATAGGATTGTCTACTTGTATATATGGTCTCATGTCAGTACTATTAAAGTTCCAAAACATTGTAAAAATATTTTTTCTTTCATAGCTCAAAAGCCTACATTGTTATGACTAGGATTGTAAATACTTTAAAGTAGCGTTTCCAAGTGTTCTATATATTCTAAATATATTAATGATGAAACTGCAGTCCGTAATACGAAATAGTTTTCTAGTTTTCCTGAAATTCCTAATTATCCCGTAATGGACCATTTTCTGTCCAAGTAATTCTAACATTCCAATATTTGAGTTTTTTTAGTCATTCACTTGTTTTAGTTAAACTATGGTTTCAATAATTAAATCAATCTATAATGAATTTAAAACAACGATTTGGTTCGAGAAAGGAAACAGGAAAGACACGGAACTGTTTATAGAACTATTGCAGTCTATTATTTTAAGGAAAGGCCGATCCCCATTTAAGCCTTATTCAGCACGCCCTCTTGTGTCACTAGCCTGTGCCAGTATCTTATCAAAAGTGGAAAGGTCTCTGACGGGATTTGAATCTGCGTTGTCTCTGACTCAGATCACTACACCATCGGCACTCCCTATAATACTTATTGGACTTGTCCCTCCTGATTCCTAACTTATCCTTTTATCAAACTTCTACGGAAATAAAATATTAGAAAACTAATAATTTAAGTTGGAAATGTTTTAAGACCGGGAGTTAGTACTGTTTGGATACCAATACATGAACATATGCCAATTAAATGTATCTAAACTTGAGTCGAGTTTCAAGTGTTCAAGAATGTTCATCTAAACTTAAAAAAAACAAGAAATGCTAAAAAGCAAACAGCTGATGGATAAAGCAGATCCACAATGGTGGTAAATAGTGGTGATATTGGTTCTATTTATTGGCTAAGACAACTTTTATGTTAGCTGCATATAACTTCTTTACAAAGACATACGTAGAGTACAGTGAATAGTTCAAGCGTCCCAAATACATATTTACACTATACATTTTAACTTATAAAATATATTTGATTTGTAAAATATTTGATTTACATGTCTAACTCTCGTTGCTAAAGCATTAAACATGGATTTTTATTTTTTGCTTTTGATATTCATCTCTTAAATCACTAATAGAAGAAACTTCAAAAATGATTTATTCAAGTGTCTTCATAGATATCTTTATTCAAAAGTCACTAATTCAAAGTCTTTCGTGAGCTAAATAATATTTCCATGAAAATCAAATTAGTTTGGGGTGTATAATATTTACATAAGAATGAAACAAATATAGTACCGGTACAGGAATCTGCCAATGAAAAATACATACATGTGTTATGTATTTTTCTTTAATGACAGTTAGAAATCAACAATCATATATTGAAATTAGAGATTTTGATTATTTTATGTCAGCTATAGAGTTTTGATTGTTATATGAAAAGTAGAAACTAAAATTTTATGTCTAATATGCTGGCATATTATATATTTGAGGATGTTACGCATACACTCTTCAGTATTACAAAAAGCCTGGAACCCCAAAAAGCGGGGTTTTATCCTTGGGTATCAGCGAAAATGACTATGATAAGTGACTTTGTTAGTAACATATCGTAAAAAAGGGTATATCGAGGGTCATAAGGCCCTGTCTCAAAATTAATCCTAATGTATTAATAAGATTTCTGAAATAAAGTAAAACTACTAAAATGCATGGAAAAAAATAATTTTGTATACAGGGGTTTTAGTAATTAAATAGCAATATCTCATTCGAACACACATTCCTTACCACAACATCCGACATCCAAGACAAACCCGAACTAAGCCATCGATGACATCTTTTCCAGCAGTTAAGTTTTCAATAAGGCTGAATTTCTGTTAAGACATGTTACCTTACTGACACTATGGTTAGGAAGGGAATTATATTCTCAACAAGCAGTGAATATAATAATGATGTATTGTAAACTGAGTTCGGCGGTGAGGAATAAGAAGCATTGATGTGGCCATTCTTGTCCCTCTTGCCCTTGTTTCGGAGATAAATTAATTTGTAAGCCATATAACTAGGCTGATAGTTATTAGTAGTATGGCTTTTGTCTCATACTTTATACGTACGTACATCAATCACTTGTCATAGAACATCCATACAGAATTAAATTCTCCCCAAGAAGTATTTTGTAGGCTTTACACATAGTTAACAGGTGCAGACATTTGAAACCTACCTTGCTACATTTTCTGAACGCCAACTGTGCGGTTACGCGATCACCTGTTTTGTATTTGAAATTCTCTGAAAAATGGGTTGTTTGCGCTAGCCTCCCACAACACCAAACCGAGAATGTAAAGAGAATTCTCATAAATTAATTAAGAAGGAAAAAACTTTGTAAAGACAGTATCAGATTATCGAAACCTGGCAGCCTATGAGAAAGAAGCCACTTGATTGTTCACATCAATTAGTGATTGTTCACTTAGGACAAGAAGCTTATAGATTGCACTTAGTCATGTAAGAACCTTTGCGCTGCTTCCGGAGTGATAGGATATTCAGGATGAGTAAGGTTAGGGAGTAGGGGCCGCCTCATATCAAGATACATGAGGAAGAATTAGGGCACTAAATCTCAAAGTCATCCCGGAAGAAGGGGAGGCCAGCTCTGAACCAGCCTCTCCAGTCAAAGTAGGCAGGGGGTGGCACACCGGAGGGTAACAAGACCCTCTGAGGTAAGGGAACAAACCCCACCAACTCCAACAGTCATTTTCCACAGTAGACTAGACCTATTGAATTGCCCATGAACCCCAGAAACTCAACATTTGCGGTTAGTGTGCCGCTACTGGACATCCATAAGGTTGCCCAGATTGAAGTGGCACATCGGTTTTTGCTGTGCCCAGTGGTGGGTTCAACTGGTTGGTATAAACCATCCAGAAGTGATCCCTGCTGGGTATCGATTAGTGATTGCTTTGACCTTTATCCAATCAATTGGCATACTGCACCATCTCTTTGTAGGTGTGTATTACTAAGTACTACCAGTTTTCGGTTAACAGTTTTTCCATGTGGTATTCTGAGCCAATTCGGTGATAGTTGTGAAATTAGCCGTAGATTCCTTAGAATTAAGAAATATTGAAATGCTCATTTTAATAAATGTTTTATCAAGAACCACTGACAACGGTAAAGTGTTAATAGCACATCATGCATGTTCCCAACACATGATCTAATCTCTTTTGACAGTTTTAAATACTTAAGAACTAACAAACTGACAACTTACAGCCCTCACATGTTAAGCAGATTTTTTTCCATACGATGAATCTCTAACTGTTTTTTTATTTGAACAAAAAAAATGTACATCCCCTTTATAAAGAAAAACAGCAATAAAAATTGCCTTCAAAACAATTTTTTACAGAAACACTAAGACCAAAAGTTTCCATCCGAACAAATAATTGAAGTTTATTGAATTAAATACAATAAACTTTAACTTTAACTGTCTGGGACTTCGACATACGCCCAGAATGTTGGGAAATTATTATAAGGACTTGTCAAAGAGGTAAAAAGTTCGTACAATAACTCTCATTTATGGAATAATCTTGTTTTACGATATAATGAGTAATATAAAACAATGTTTTAGATACTTGTCACAAGGTAATCTCCTCGTGGATGACATAGAGTATACATACGGAGGACATATAAAATAGAATGATGAGTTAGGATTACTGTCTAAAACATTGGACCTTTTGTGTACCAATAAAACTTTAACCTTTGATGAGGTTAAGTAGATTTTCGATATGTGAATTGTGGACTCACAAAAATTAAATGTATACACTGTTATTTTTAGGTAAACAGCAATTTTCATTGTGTTATTGTAGTACGTAATTAAAATTAACTTTTATGATTTACTTTAAAATTAACTAAACGACACACTTTTCGGGTGAAAAATGCATATATTAAATTAAATTTGTTTGAATTGAAAAAAGTGTTTATATCTTAATGACATACAATAAATTGATATAAAGCCTTCCTTTGTATTATCAAACACCCTCCCCCTATCACGTTTATTCAAAATGAAACCTGAAAGAAAAAGTGAAATATGTGTTCTCAAATACCTAAAAGTTAGTAAGTAACAGTAAAGCATGATATATATCTCCAATCTCATCTCCAATCTATCAAGTGTCGCAGTGTCCGTGGTCAATACAGCTATCTCGGACCACTATGGCCAAGAGGCCATAATTAGTGGAGTAAAAATCGAGAGGGAGCTAAAAAATCACGAAAACAATAAGAGACTTAAGGCCAGGAAACATCGCTCTTCTCAACACTTCCCTTTCTAAAGAAAATTGGAAACACCAAGATTCAATTCATTCAGTAGATGAGCATTTTAAAAGGTTTAGTGATACACTCAACTTTCATCTTGACATGTACTGTCCACTCAAAACCATAAAAGTTTGTCCCAAAAGGGTAAACAACAAATGGATAACTAAAGGAATTTTGGTTTCTAGAGAAAAACTAAAGATTTTCTCAGAAATCCAAAAAACGTCCCAAAATGAAGAATTCAAGCGGTTTTTTCGAAATTACAAACGAAATTTACAGAAAAGTTATCCAAGCTGCAAAGGCATATGATGTTTCCAAATCAATTATATCTTCCAAAAATATTTCTAAAACTGCATGGGACATCATCCACAATAAAAACAAATCAAGTAACAAACAAATCAAATTAAAAAGTGGTGATAGAGTTGTGGAGGACGCGGTGGAGGTTGCAAATAGGTATAACAGATTCTTCGGATCTGTGGCTTGTGAGCAAGGCCCTTGCCCATCACCCCCACAAGGAATCACAAGACGTAGGCAGTGTCCAGTAGCCTCCCTGGCACTGGCACCTGTCGTTGAGGAAGAGCTTGAAAAAATAATTCAGCAGCTCCCAGCCAAAAAAACAAATGATTTAAATTCAATGTCAACGTGGCTCATAAAAAAATGTTCAAAGCATATTGTGAGACCATTAACCCAATTAGTAAATTTCTCTTTTGAACAAGGAGTTTTTCCCTCGCTCCTCAAAACCGCTAAAGTAACCCCTATTTTCAAGAAAGACGATCCCCAATCCCCTCAAAATTACCGGCCTGTCTCAATTTTGCCAGTTATGAGCAAAATATTCGAAAAGCTTTTCTTGACACGAATGCTTCAATTTTTGAATAAAACACAACCAGCTATCGGAAGACCAGTTTGGCTTCAGGAAGGGCAAGTCGACAATAGACGCAGTTGTAAATCTTGTCGACATGGTTGTAGAGGGACTAGAACGTCGGGATCACACATTGAGTGTGTTCCTGGACTTATCGAAAGCATTCGACTGTGTTGACCATGTTACAATGCTTGACAAACTTGAATCTCATGGCATCCGAGGCGTGCCTCTCCAGTGGCTCAGATCATTTCCAAGCCATAGAACTCAAATTGTCCAGATCTCAAATAAATTATCTGAACCAATTCACCTGAGTTATGGTGTCCCACAGGGCTCAATTCTCAGTCCAATTCTCTTCCTGATCTATGTCAATGATGTAGGTTCATCACTACTGCACGGAAGACTAGTGCAGTATGCTGATGACACGACTCTCTGTTTCACTAGCAAATCAAAATTGACTTTGGAAGTGTTGAAATTAACATAGTTGACATAGTTTTAGTAGTCAAATGGACATAGTTTTTGTTGAAATTAACAACTGTGTCCAAAATTTTAACAGCCTCAATCTTAAAACAAATTCTGCAAAATCCAATTTTATAAATTTTGCTTTACGACCAGTAGATAGTCATGATGAGCCAGCTGTTTATGTTGGCTGACACTATGCTGGAAGAAGTATATTGTTCGAAATTCCTGGGAATATACCTAGATCGAGGGTTGACTTGGAACGATCACATCGACCACGTTTGCTCCAAATTGGCCTCAGGCATTTATGTTTTGAGGTCTCTAGCCAAATACTGCCCGACTCAAGTTCTGATGATGGCGTATTATGGCTTGATTTACCCCCACCTCACTTACGGGCTGGTGTTGTGGGGAGCTTGTGCAAACAATCAATTCCTGAGAGTGTTCAAGCTGCAAAAACAAGCGATCCGCATTATCGCTAAGTTGAAATTTAGAGAGACGTGCAAGGAAGCCTTCAAAAATTTGCAACTGTTGACGCTGCCCAGTCTCTACATCTTGGAAACAACTCTGTTTTGTATGTCTAAGTGTGCCATGACGAATGGCCGAGACATACATATGTATGAGACTAGAGGCAGAGATAACTACCGAACTGGTAGACACAGAACGGTGGTTTATGAACGCTTGCCTTCACAGGCAGGTGTTCAATTCGTCAATAAGTTACCATATTCAATTAAAAACACTTCAACACTCAAAGTGTTAAAAACTCGTTTGAAACGCTTTTTAGTGTCAAAAACATTTTATAATGTTGACGAGTTTTTTGCTTATGATTGGGAGACCACCAATTAAAAAGACTGACAAAATTCGTCGCTGGAAGTGGGAATAATTGGTGAATGAATAGATGTGGGTACGTTTGCAAAATTGTATGTTTGAATGAGATTTCTTGTGGTGTGTTTGACAAAAATTTTAGCCAGAAAAAAAGTAAAAATATGACATTTGCCATGCGTTGTATAATGTTCCGGCAATAAAAAACTGATTTGATTTGATATATATATATAATATATATATATATATATATATATATATTTATTTATTATTACCTGAGATTCAGTTTTTTACTTCCCTAAAGATGTCACGCCCATTGTTTGACAAGTCAGTGTCGTTTCTGAGTATACAATGCCATTAACAATCCTTTAAATAAAAAGATTAAATGTAGTGTGTCAGGTGGAGTAGGAGGAACCCCACGAGACACACTTTTATTTTTCAACACACTGTAGTATAAGCAAAATATCATCAATACTTTGCGGTTGTTACGTGAGAGATTGAAATAAATAAAAAAAACTAAAGCTCTTGTCCGAAGGACCAAACAATGTAAAGTTCAAGAAAGAGAGACATCCAGCTCTGGTCAACCAAACAATATCGTATGAGAGAAAATAAATAACGAGACAATGTAAGGGCAGGATAATGAAATGTGCAAAAGATGTCACTTACTAAGATAATTAGTATTTTCCGAGTACCCACCAAAAGAGGAGTCCTGGACGCGGTGCACGACATCAATGGGAGAGGAGCCAGAGGGAGTTCCAGGGGGGGCTCCAGAGTTACACATCAATGGATAGTCCACGATCGCGGGAGAACATACATTTTAGCACGCACAACAGGACACATAAAGGGTGATAAAGGTATAAAAAATAGGTAAAAATATAGGAGAGTGGTGAGCTAGATGGGATGAGACGAGACAATGAGCAGAAAAGTGAATATGTAGTGGAGAGTTAGGTCGAGTCGGAGAGTGACATCGACCATGCTATCGGTTCTAGAGCTGCAACACTATTGACTAAAACTAGAGATAACATTAGAGGCGTATGTAAGTTTCAGTTAATTTAACGTGAGTGGGATACGTTAACTATAGGGCGTTGAAGATGACCAAAAGGGAGGTCTTAAGAGTGACCACACGTATTACACCGTCTGATCCCGGTTGAATGGTGGTAACTCTGGCAAGAGGCCGAGTGCGAGGGGATGAAGTTGTATGGATCAACATGAAGTCCCCTGTCTTGAGGTTTGTGGAGGCTTGGATCCACTTGGACCGTTGTTGGAGAGTTTGCAGGCTCACTGTTGAAGGCCTTGGACGAGCTGCCAGTATTGCAAGCAGTTGTTCGGGACATCTGAGAAGTCCAATTGTGGAACTGCTGATAGGCAATTTTAAATAAGGTAGTGGCCGAGGGTGAGCGCAAAGATATGGAAAGTGGAGTATGTGGGAGAGAAGCAACGAATATCCAGAAACTCAGCAACGTGCTCGGAGAGTCAAACACACTCCCAGAGTCAAGTAGCGCTCTCCAAACGTGAGTAGTGCCGTGCGGTGAGGTAAGTTGCACTAACTGGTGCCTGTACAAGCACTAACAGTAGAGTGGCCAGCAGAGGGCTGATATTCAGATTGAGACGCTAATGCAACTGATGTATTTTTGTTTCAGGTATAAGCGTTGTTGAAGGCAATAGGAAGCCTTGCCTCTTGATATGGCATAGTTTAAAAATGTAACAAACTGTGGTGAGGTTTGTGACAAGTTCAGCACGTTGACTGGGAATTATACGGGTTAAAACTGTGATTTCCTGAACACAATACACAGCGTTGTTTTTTTTACAAATTGGTACCTTTCTTAAGGTGTTTTGGTTTTGAAATTTCTAGACTTTTGCTCTTTTTAACACAGGCAAAACATGGATGTTTAGAAAAAGAGGGATGTTGTAAAATGTAGAGCTACAGTTGTGTTGCCTGAGTCCCATTTATAGGGGAAGTTTTAAAACTTTTTTGTGAATTTTTATGGAATTTATTGACTATATTGAATCTTCATAGAGCTTGAAGTATGTTGTAAGGGGCTAGACTCAGAAGCGACGTCACATTGAAGAGCCTTGACACCTTAAGTGTGCTCAAAGAATAAGTTCATGAATGATCTTATGTTTTAGTTGAGTTGGCTGAGATTTTTCGGGCAAATCCACTATCTGATATAAGGAGAGGGATGTCAAACTATAAAGTTTTTGATAACGATCACGGAAATGCTATAATATTCAGCTGTCAAGAAGAGAGATTACACTAACACCAGCGGTTCACCACTGAGCGTAGAGAGAAGATATTGCATCTTTGCCACATTATAGAACGACGCATTGCGATGGACAGTCATGTTGTATAAATCTATGTAAGATGTCCATTCAGTGAGTTAATAACCAACTTCGGGAGTTTAACTTGAGTGGCCATGAGTGGAATCTGCGAGGGTACTTCACTGCGCGTAGCAGCGGGAGGCAACGGTTCCCCCCCCCCCCACCCCCCCCCCCCCCCACCCCCCCCCCCCCCCACCCCCCCCCCCCCCCACCCCCCCCCCCCCCCACCCCCCCCCCCCCCCACCCCCCAGGGGGGGGAAATACGAAGAGACGCTCGGATTTCTCTAGCGCAGGATGATAGGTTCCGCTTTGGATTGCTCTAGCGGGGAAAGACGAAGAGGCGCTCGAATTTCTCTAACGCAGGATTATTAGGTTCCGCTTGGATTGCTCTAGCGGGGAAAGATGAAGAGGCGCTCGAATTTCTCTAGCGCAGGACGAAAACGATCCGCTTTGATTGCTCTAGCAGGGACAGACGAAGAGGCGCTTGGATTTGCTCTAGCGCAGGGTGATTTTTTTACTAGATAGTGGCGAAACGTGGTCGGTCTCAGAGGAACGGAGAGCTTCCTGTGGTGGTCTCCCAGGAACGAATGAGAACTGTACCCGTGGTGCACTCCAGAAACGAATGAGAGAGCTGTGGCTATGATGGTCTTCGTTATATAGCAGCCGGATTGGGCGCATGCAAAGGACCCTCAATATTGTCTGTCAGCTCCTAGCTGTGGTGTGCCGGCAACATCTTTTCCGTAGGTCTGCTTGTTCCAACCTGTTTTGAAATGGCGGCGCTGCTGTTTCTGAAGACTCGACCGGTATTCTTTATTGCTGGGATGGGGTCGTTAGGGGTCCGTCGGCATAGGGATAAAATGTGCCGACTTGTGTATAGCGGCGCTGCAGGACGTATGGGATGTAGGGAATTAGGTGGGCGTGTAGGGGTGTTTAGGAGAGGGTTAGGTCTATGGGGAAAGAAGCGGAAAGCGGTAGGGTAACGGGAAGATTCATCGGTGGCGCAGGGTCAAGCCAAGTGACTGAGGTGCGGACTGAACGTGGGAAAATAAAACAGGTCTTATTGTTTATATCGGAAAGCGAAGGACAAAGGAATTGTAAGAGGAGGTGTGTATAGGGACGATGCCGACTACCTGAAGGCGATGTCCAAAGCGGGATTAGTAGGACACGAGGAGAGGAAATTGTGTTAATGGTAAGCGGAAACATGGTTAACCGCTGGGTTCGGACAAAGGTCAGGGTACAGAGAGGTACGTGGAAACTAGGACACGACGCAGGGGTAATTAGGATGACGGTGATTGTTTACGGATAGGAGAAGGAGTAGAGGAGATGTATTAGGTGAAACGGAAATACGGATTTTTTTGGTGGAAAGAAAATTAAGGGTGTAGATCTAGAAGACGTAGAGGACCATGGGAGCGGGACGCTAAGATAAGATAGGCTAGGAACAACGGGACGTCGGTAATAGCAAAGGCGGGAAATAAAAATGTCGCGGGCAATAAGGGAATCCGAACCCCGGCAAAACAGGGTTTCAATTATAAAGGGCGATGATTAAGGACGGAGACGAATTAGGGTCGTTTACAACATCAAGGTTCTTTAGTCTCAACGAGGAGTACATTTTCCTCAAAATTACTAATTTAGGTTAAATTCTCCAATAACCATAAGAAAGTATTTACTAAATTACATAGTACATACTTATTTGCGACAGCGTATTTTAGACAAGCTAATTAAAATTGAGTTCCCGTTAGATGCTTAGTTATGGAAAGACTAAACTTTGATTCACAAAAGAGTAGACGGAATAAGATTAGTTTGTCAAAAGACAAAACACAAGGAGATTAGCGCCTGAGTCTGCTACTAAACACTGTTATGTTACTGTTTCTCTAACTTCTATACAATTTATCCTTAGGTATCCGAGATCTGAGTTGACGTATTATTTGTAATTTGGAATAGATGGTTTAGCTAGAACTTTTAAAATGAGTGATATGTTAAATTATTTGTGAAATATATTACTATTACGATAAATGTTCTTAAGCATATCTTTTAACACCCAAATTTATGTTTGTTTGTTTTTCTTTTTATATTAATACATAGTATTTAACAAAAATCCGTGGTGTGTGTGTGTGTGAATATACATGAAAAATAAATTTTACGAGGAAACCTGGCGATATTGAGCTGCGCAGGTACTGTCACTAAGGGAATGGGGATCACGGTGCAATTGCTTAAAAACACAGTATTATGATGTGTATCATGATTATTACGATGATATTAAGTTACATCTAAACTTAGTAAAATTTTGTCTAAATGTACAGATATCCGGTGTCATTTGCGTTATTTTAGATTTGACGCAGTAGTTTCCTTAGTTTCTTATACTGTATAATTGAAATTAAAATTAAAACTTTTTTTATTCAAGACTAAAAATTTTTTTACAATCCAGTTATTTTTCATCCTCTATAGCCGAAGCTATCTGAGAGGAAATAATACATAAACACATACTACAACTATTAATTTAAAAATACCAACGTGGAGATGGAATTCGTATCCTGAATTTAAATTCCAAATACATTGTATCAATTATAAACTAATAAAAAACGTAATAAAAAACTTAATAAATAACCGAAACAAACATTATATATATATATATATATATATATATTCAATATAGATTTTACATGTAATAACACATAACTTTACTTATTTTTACAATTTGCTATATTATATTTTACATAAAAGAAAGCACAAGGAAATAAAGCATGAACATCTGAGAAATATATGAAGAAAACATTAATCTTAAAATTAAAAAATTGATTAGAGTATTCGGCCCACCTTAAATTACATCATGACTGGATTGAGTATTCACTCATATATACTTATATGTAATGTATATTCTCTCAATGTGATAACTGAATACAAAAATAAATGTTACAAAACAGAACATAACAGAAAAACACGAATTTTCATAACCATAACTATCAAATCAAATAAACAAGATAAATAATTATTCCCATGAATATATAAGTGTTTGTACATAAATCAAATAAACATATAAAAAAATACACATGAACAAAGTGTAAATTATAACATGTACTAATGTGGTTATTATATTTTATTAAGCTGCTTAGTAGCCCTTATAAATTAAGTAAGTTAATTAGTATGAAGTATAATTAATATGAGTTTTAAAGTCACTAAATGATCATAAGGGATCCTCCATCAGTAGAATACAGGTTACTAGAGAGCAAAATGTGTCTAGACATTTTACTTAATGTCTCATATTATAATCATTATTGTGTAGGTTGACCCAATTTGAAATCAAAATGTTAGTATTATAGATTAGATCATAAATGTAGAAACAATGTGTTTTATAACAATAACATTTTACACTTTATTAATATAACAAATATGTTAAGCTATGATGAAAATTGGAAAACACAACCTGAGTTAAAACTGCTAACATTGTTATTACCAGTGAGGATGGTGGAGAAAAATGTTATTACCGAGGTTGAGTTTTGTTAAACTTACACTTCTACCGATGTTTTTGCGGCTTCACCCTCAAAAAATAAACCGCTGCATTAGCTTTTTAACTTACAATCCTTGGATTTTAAGTGTTTATATTTTGTTTTCTCCAAAACACTGGAAACAAAAAGGGAAGTGAAAATATTTATTCAGGCTAGCTATTGAACTATTAAATAATTTTGTATTAGGAACAAATTATTTCGAGAGTGAACATAATGTTTATTATATTTTGTAATTTATTGCAGATTAAATCATCTGCTGAAATATTTTTGTTCATCCAAAACCTAAATTTTTTTTATAATAATTAATTTGACAGGACTGCTTCTCGAGATGTATTGATCCTGGACTCAACAAATGATTACAATTTAATCATTATTGTGCCATCTATGAAACACAATAGTCAATGAAGCAAAAGAGCTGTGGTAGAACTCGGAGGGTTTTTGCTTGTTGTCTGGATGGTTCAGACAATTATAAGATATAAAGGACGAAACAGGAACTTCTTAAAAACCATGTCATTGTCGGATTGTCCTTATGTGTGATAACTCTTAAGAGAAAGGTTATAGAGAATTTAAGCTTGTAACAGAGATTTCTCTTGGTCCAAAAATTGATTTTGAAAGTTAAAATGTCAAAGAGCAGCGAGTTGCTACTTACTCGGGAAAGAAATAACCGTGTATTCACTTCTTTCACACTTAGCAAACAAAGCAACAGAGCCAGTGAATCAATCTTCCAGTGACATCAAGAAACTTCAGTTCTTCGTAAACTCCCCAAGTGAATAAATGTGTTTGACACCAAGAAATATTTTAATAGAGCGCTGAAATAATTTTAATTTTGCAGTTTCATATTCTCAGGAGTCAGTCATACACCAAGCTGAGAAGGAAGTTTCTCAAAGACAGTTGCTCAATGTTGCTGAACCCATAAAGTTGTCCCTACCACTATTAATGTACCAGTGGAAAATACGTAGTTAATGGCATCTGAACCTGCAGTACATGGTTACCTCAAGAATATGTTGGAAAGATAAGGTCAATAATTCCAAGCTCATAAAGACATCTCGTTAAGATCCTTCATATAAGTCGGCCAACAGAAAAGTTTAAAGTTTAATTTACAAATAAAGTAACCAGTAGCTTAATATTAATAAGTTAAACATAAGAATTATATTATTATTCAAAAATAAAGTTACTAGAGGCTATTTAATGTCATGACTTCCGGAGAGTGACTGAGTATGTATATATAAAATGAGAGCTATCTAAAAGGAATATAAATATGTACTAATATTTATTTTGCAGTTTTTATACACCGGAAGTACACTAATTTTTTTTTTAAACAAAATATGAGTAGACTTTGTACTTTTCAAGTACAATATATACAAATGTGTCTAATTTTAAATCATAATATTGGCATCAATTAAGATTGGTGATAAGATATTGAACAATTTAAATAAGGTTAGAATCCATGATTTTTGGCTATTAAGATATGAAGCAGATTCTTGCAGTCCTGTTCCACGCGGTTATTTATTTGTTACTTATTGTATCTGAATATAATATAATCTAGATATTGTTTAAAACTCATTATTGTTGATAGATTTGAAAGTATACAAGGATTTCAGACATTGCCATAGTTATACGTTACAAAAATAAAACAAAATATAAAAAGCTGGAATTGTCCTATTTTCATATGTAAAAAATTAAAACATTTGGGATTTTAAGTTCAAGTACAAAAACCATAGGGTTTGTCAAATGTTTGCTTACTATCCAAACCATCGCTATCCTATTTCTTTAGGTGCGATGATGACATGACCTGAACTTTACCGATATTGATATTTTCCGTGATTTCCGCCCAGTGTCCTACATTTTATAGTGTATGGAGAAGTCTTAAGAGTGTACCTGTATTGTATAGTGACATGGTTTGTATATTTCCTTTCGGTTGCTGGGTCTTTAAGGTAACACTATACAGATTTTAATAAATAATAATGTAGCATAAACCAATCATCACACTGAACTCCCCATATTTATAAGCGGATGATTTAGACACTCACTTCCGGTATAAGTTTCGTGATATCCGTTAGACAAAATTGGTCTGCCTCAGCCATGAGAAAATCCCCGCGAGCTCTGACCGTAAGTATTAATGTTGTATAGTAAAATTTTATTTTAGCCTAGAATATGTTGTATATTGAAATAAATCATAAATTGACTTAAAGTAACATAGTTCGTGTTATCCATGATGATTTATAGCCAGTCTTGAAGATGCACGTGCTAACCCTTCTGTTGCAGTAGTTTTAATTCATATTAAGTAGTGTCTCGTTTCAAGATTGTTAGTTTTGGGGTTTTAGGCGGGTTCGTGATTAACATTTCATGGTAAACAAATTAGTGGTTGTCATGTTCCATGACGGCGTTCTCTTCATGTTGATTAAAACCATTTCGTAGTTATCAATTTTCGTAGACATCTTGATACAGTTAAGTAAATTATTTTTACGTGGAAAATTCTTGCGAAAAGTTTGAGGTGATGTTAAGGATTATGATTGTGGTTTTTTACTAAGGCCATGTCAGTTAAAATGTCAGTCTGGATTAGACGGCACAAGTAGCACCAGAGGGTAAAAGTAAAGTATTATTATAAGCAATGAAAGGCTAGGATTTAGTTGTTATTGTATATTCCTGTATTCGGTATAATATGATTGATTTTATTGAACAATAACTTTTTATCAAGAGATTCAAATTTAGCTAGTATATCGTTACACGATTTAAAAAATGATTTCTGTACATGATCAACATTATGCCTTACTTAACTTTGATATTTAAACAAGAAAAAAACCTGATTGAGAAATGCCGTGTTCTATTATTTTTAATAAACACAGATACGAAAAGAGTGGTGTGAGAAGATTAGTTGTAAAACACGTAATGTAACCTCATCTGTCAGCTGACTGATCAGCTGTTTCCTTAACACTGTCAAACTCATATCCTGTTCGCTATGTGAGGTCTAGGTTGGTGTATATATTAAATATATTGTGTACACTTAAATCCAAGGCTTCAGTTTCATCCTTCTTATATATAGGTCAAGCACTATTTCCCCCATAACTGTAACAGAATTAAGACAAGTTTTGTCAAAAGAAAAAATGTAGGGATATTAGCAGGAAACAGGTACTCTTACTTTAGCCGTCAGCTGGTGAGTGAATCAGCTTTGTTTTAACACTACTGTATTAAGCAACTGTACTTTATAAAATGTACCTGGCATATCCTATGCACTATGATTTAATATGTGTACTGCCGTAACATATTGATGATAAATAATAAATAAATAAAATTATTCTTATCATCAAGTATTCTAATTGACTTGTCATGAACTGAAGAAGGTTTTCACCTGGATATTTAGAATAATTTGCAAATGTCATTACTAATCTGATACCTACTTCTATGTTGCTGACTGCATACTACCAAGTTAAAAGTGCACAACATGGCCTGCTGCATCTGCCACTGATAGGTTTCGCGGTTAGTGATATTTTAAAACTAACGATCTTTCGATTAATTAATTAAAATACTATAAATGATATGTATGCCATCTGTATAATCTTTGTATGTAATGCTATTGTACTCTAAAAACACCATTTGGGAGTTAATAGTTAATTCGTACACATATTTTTAACGGGTGTATTTAACATACCTGTACCACAATGAGTTAAAGCTTCCCCTTAGAACTAATCTGTAGAAAGGATTAAGTAGAAGTTAGCGTGGAAATTACATATGTGCCTGACACTTTACGACAGCTATAAATACACAGCGTGGACGTGAACTATCGAACATGACATACCTCTTGAGTAGACTTGATAGAGGTGCTTTAGGACAGCTATAATACACAGCGTGACCGTGAACTATCGAACTTGACATACCTCTTGAGTAGACTTGATAGAGGCGCTTTAGGACAGCTATAATACACAGCGTGACCGTGAACTATCGAACTTGACATACCTCTTGAGTAGACTTGATAGAGGTGCTTTAGGACAGCTATAATACACAGCGTGGACGTTAACTATCGAACATGACATACCTCTTGAGTAGACTTGATAGAGGCGCTTTAGGACAGCTATAATACACAGCGTGACCGTGAACTATCGAACTTGACATACCTCTTGAGTAGATTTCATAGAGGTGCTTTAGGACAGCTATAATACACAGCGTGGACGTGAACTATCGAACATGACATACCTCTTGAGTAGACTTGATAGAGGTAATAATAATAATAATAATAATAATTCTTTATTGCAGTAAAACAATTTACAAAATTGCATTGCAAGCGTCATTTCAACATTTGGATTTAAAAAATCTATAAACTAAAACCTATCTTAACATAGGCACAGTTAATTCCACATACTAATGTGGGAACCTAACAATGTATTGTATTTTGCACGTTTTGCATGTTTTGGATATCAGAAAAGGATAAATATAATAATAATAATAAAATATTAATTTTCATCCCAGCGGCCCATCGTAAACTCATCAACGGAGTAAAATGCCTTTGACAACAAAAAGTGTCTTAATCGAGATTTGAATTGTTTGGGTTCATTAATTCGTTTGAGATCTCCAGGGAGCTTATTGATTAACCTGACACCCATTTGAGATGGTAAGTGTTCGAACATAGCCGTTCTATGCTGTTCTGTCCTGAAATTGTTCCTGCCTCTGGTCTCGTACTGATGGACGTCCCTGCCCTGAACCAGTTCACATTTGAATCGGCAGTACAGGGTAACGTCGAGAATATAGAGGCTGGGTAAGGTTAGAAATCCAAGCTCCCTGAAGGCAATTTTACACGACTCTCTGGGTTTTAATTTCGAAATTATTTCGAACAGCTTTCTTTTGTGTTCTAAATACTCTGTCAAATTTGTATTTAGAACAGCTGCCCCATAGTCTCAAACCGTAGGTCAAATGTGGATGTACTATGCCAAAGTAGGCAGTTTTCAGTACATCAAACGAGCAGAATTTTGCTAGATTGCGTAAGACATAAGTGCCTGAGGCAACCTTTGAGCAAACTCTGTCAATGTGATCGCTCCAGGTCAGTCCCCTGTCCAGGTACATCCCCAGAAACTTGGTGGATTCGGCTTCATCTAAGATAGCTTCATCCGCCATCACAATTGGTCTGTATTCGTCTTCTTGTTGACGGAGACAAAATTTTATTACGTTAGTTTTGGCATAGTTAGTTTTTAGATTTATCTTTGAAAAGTGCTCGATGCATGCGTTTAGTTCAATAAAGGCTTTGATCTCAAGATCTTGTTTCGTACTTGATCTGATGCAGAGAGTCGTATCGTCCGCATATTGAATCACCTCTCCATTTTGAATTGATGAATTCAATCTGTTGACGTAAATGAGAAAAAGTATGGGCCCCAAAATTGAACCCTGGGGAACACCGTACTGCATTTTTACTTTGCCTGACAGGGTGTTCGCGATCTGCACACACTGCTCTCTGCCACTGAGGTATGACGAAAGCCATTTATGCGGCTGACCTCGAACACCACATGTCCATAACTGATGCAACAATGTCCCATGATGCACACAGTCAAAGGCCTTTGAAAGGTCGAGAAATATGCTGAGCACTTGTTCTCGCCTCTCCAAGCCATCAACAACACAGTCAATGAGTTTTTGTTACAGCATCAATCGTCGATTTATTTTTCCTGAATCCGTACTGCTCAGGGTTAAGAATTTCAAACTGTTCAAGAAAACCTTCAAGCCTTCTAATGAAAACCTTTTCGAAAATTTTGCTCATGACAGGAAGAATGGATACAGGACGGTAATTACTTGCGATGCAAGGATCATCCTTTTTAAAAGATCGGAACCACTCTTGCTGTCTTCAAAGCTGAAGGGAAAACGCCTTGGGCGAAGGACAGCTTTATCAATTTAGTAAGTGGTGTCAAAATGTGCTTGAAGCAACGCTTGATCAGCCACACGGACATTCCGTTGATGTCGCTGGACTTCTTCGGCTTGAGGTCTCTCAAGACGACTGCCATCTCCACCTCCCCCACAGGAAACAGAACCATGGAAGAGACCGGTCTCACTACTACATTTTCTACAAGATTGTCACAATTGAAAGATGTGCTTGGTACAGCCACAGTCGAAAAAAAATTATTAAATTCGCTAGCCACTAGAAGTGGGTCCGTCTGTTAATTTACCGTCAATTTTTTAGTTTCGGATTTGATTGTTTTGAGTTATTTGTTTGTGATGTAACGCTTTTTATTACTTCCCACGCACTTTTTGAAAAATTTTCTGCGTTCTCCAATTTTTGTTCAATATGTCGTGCTTTAGCGGCTTTTATTTCCTTGCGATAATTTTGTTTAAATGTTCTATAAAAATTTTTGAAGTTTTCGTTATTTGATTTTAAATAAATTGAATGGTAAAAATTGAGCCTTTCTCTCAAGTAGAGAATATCCTGAGTAATCCAGGCATTACTCTTCCTATGAGATCGCTCCTTTATCATTCTATATGGGCAAGTAATATTTAAGTAATAATTAAGGCAGTCATTGAACGCAGTGAATGCTTCCTCTACGTGTTCAAAAGCATCCACAAATGACCAAGATTCTCTTTGGAGGAATCTGTTGAGAATTTTAATGTTTTCATTTTTTAAATCTCTTTTAAATTTTGCTGAAGAGGGTTCGTATTTAGGATTGAATTGTTTGATTACAGTCTCCTGTGCGAAATGGTCAGAGATGGCCGCGTCGAGAACAGTAACAGAGACGCCCGGAAAGTTTGTGATGTCGTTTGAGGTGCTTTACGACAGCTATAATACACAGCGTGGACGTGAACTATCGAACATGGACATACCTCTTGAGTAGACTTGATAGAGGTGCTTTAGGACAGCTATAATACACAGCGTGACCGTGAACTATCGAACTTGACATACCTCTTGAGTAGACTTGATAGAGGTGCTTTAGGACAGCTATAATACACAGCGTGACCGTGAAACTATCGAACTTGACATACCTCTTGAGTAGGACTTGATAGAGGTGCTTTAGGACAGCTATAATACACAGCGTGGACGTGAACTATCGAACATGACATACCTCTTGAGTAGACTTGATAGAGGTGCTTTAGGACAGCTATAATACACAGCGTGGACGTGAACTATCGAACTTGACATACCTCTTGAATAGACTTGATAGAGGCGCTTTAGGACACGTAACTTGAACAGAATATTATATAAGTAATATGAATAATAGGCAATGCTATTGCAAACACCTTGGTGACGGAGAGATGCTTTGGGAAAGTCAGGTCCCTACCTGATAAGATATATATAGAGTGCTTAGGTAACACTCTCGAGAGAAAAAAATTGTATTTGATTCGCATAAGGAAAACTATAATACTTGAAAGGAATTTTTTAATTTTAAAACAAATGTAGAATGGAATGCGTTCTCTTCCATGTTTTACTGAAAAGCCATTTATTTCAAATAATAATTTCAAACATTCCATGAAGTGCTTACTGTTGTAGTTTATTCTTTTTAGCGTTTTTGTATTCTGATACAGTAATGTTTGTTGTATAAACACAATACAATATGGTATTACCATTAAATTTAAGAAATATTTTATTAAAATCGTTAAAATGAAGCTGTGGGTAAGATTTTTCAAATTTATTAGTATCAAGTGTCATAGTACAGTTTCATAAGCGTAACAGTGATTCTTAACACTCGATTATTACAAAAAACAAAAATAATTTTTAAATGAGAACTAGACCAAAGAATTTTAAAAGATAAATATATTTGTAGACAATCTAACACGTACACATTACTTCAGAATTTAAATATGTGTTTTACTCGAAGTTCGCTTTCAGAAGTCGATTGCTCCGCCATTTTGATTGCAATAACTTGTCACACTCCAAATCTCTCGACAATTCCGCTCTTGTTGTGCTGTGAAGAATAAGCGGATAATATTTTTAGACAGTGTGTTACGAAAACCAGATTTATTGATGCAGCAAAAATAATTAATTCAATGGTTTATGCACTTTATGTGTATTCCTGATGGATCAACTGTGCAAAACCCACCCCCCTCTACATCAAGGTCCTTCCACTTTGAAAGAGGTCGGTTTTTATGATTATCACGTAAACTACCTTTCAATTTTTCATTACTTGAAACTAATTACAATTATAATTTAAAGTTGTTTTTATTAGGTAAAAAATTATCTAATAATCTGTCATACACCAAATGTTTTCTTTATCATTAAAGAAAATATTTACGCATTAACAATTAAACACTAAAAGATCTAAAATATTCTGATATTGTTATTATATCATAGTTTTCTGTTTGTAGGCTCACAGCGAGTATATGGTGCATTATAATTTCAATATTCCACTCCGTTAGATAGGACTTGTAAAGCTTATCACGTATTCGCCTCATGGGTCCAGGTGGGCAGTTATTCATGGGATATCTGATACTGTTGAATCGTTTGATATAGAAGCAGAGTTAAACGTGTGCAATCCAAACCTCCTTAACAATGTGTATAAACCGATATTAACATTACATTACATTCTAATGTATAAATTAAACACTTTAAATTGTATTTTGTGGCTTTATTATTACCATTTATTAAAACTCTGCATTTTGTGTGCAGTTTAGAAGGATATTTTAAAGTAATAGTCTAAGGTTTGACTGAACATCGTAACTATGAAATGTATTACAGCAACCGATACATACAACCGAGTATCGAACTACCTGACGCGACGGAACGTAACAAAACGTAATAAGGCTTTTCTTTATGGAGTTAATTGCAACTCTTAAACCTTCTAACTCCAAAATTATAGGACTTGGCTGTAAAATATTAATAATCATTAAACTTTTAGGACTGCTTCTATATTTGTAACGACCGAAGAATCATAGGACTGCCTCTATAATCGGCTTCTCATACATTGTATAGTAGATGAATAAACACGAGAAAACCATTAACCTGGATTTACTTTATTTTAAACAAACACCAAATATTTCTGTTCTTACTTTGTACTTCCTAAATACACATTTAAAAGCTCATTCACACCGTTATAATCATCATCTAGAAGTAATAGTCATGGATGTAAAATTGTACCTACATAAAAACAATGACTCTTAAATATGTGTATACCTGTCGCACCTGCCTGAACACCGCAGTCTAGGAGATACACATCTACAATGAGCTGACTATATTAGTGGAGGACATTCACTTTTTGAAAAGTACTACGAGGGTCAGTAAAGATAGCTAGCTAAATATTAATTACTTTCTCAGTCTAATGAGGAACATTAAAAAAAATCCAAAAGAGTGAAATCCAATGGAAAGTTAAAGCGATGCAACAGATGGGTCGGTACACCAAAAGGGTTATTACGTTTTTATGAAGAGAGGGGAAAACAGTCGCATTGTGTATTTCGCTCATACGATTCTTATAATGAATTTAGACGAAGCTGCAAAACTGACGTATGCAAAACCAAATATGAAACGTCGAATCAATTTTTATAGTTTATTTATTAACTTATCTTATGGTTCTAACATAATAAACCGACAGGGAAATGATTGTAGGCATTAAGCTCGATCAATATAAAAGATTCTTTATGCACTTCTGTCAACTTTTTTATATGTAAAATATAAGTTATAAAAATATGATACACTATCATCAACGAACGCAAAGACATTTTTGACTTTAATATTCAGATGCAATTCAATCGAATCCGAACTGTAACTTATAACTGTTATATTAGGTTATTTATACAGCAGATGTACAATTACTATGTTGTTCTTTACTTGACTACAAAACCAATCAGAAAATACATGATCACTTCTTAGTACATCTAAAAGTAATTTAATACGTTAATATACGTGAAGGTTTATTTAATTGGGTTCTGTACCTTATTGCGTCTTCTCAGTAGAAAATATGATTCCATGGTCAGTATATTAGTGTTTATTAACCATCATTAATGGTTCTTTTATGCTGATTTGGTCATTATTGCTACTATTTGGTCCAATTACATTACTTAAAAGTGTACAAAATGATTCCCAAAGGGATATACTGTATTTAGTATCGAATGTATTTGTATATTATATACCGGTTTAGAAGTTTTAAGAGAACTATAGCAAGCAATGATGTGAAAATGCCCGTGTATGTAAGTTACAACTGAAGTTTTTCAACGAAAAAATAAATGATCTTGATGTTATTAAAAAGTATAATACAATTATTTATAGTATGTAGGTTTATTTAAAGAAATGAATTACAATTAATATCTAAATTACATGTGACACCATCGCAATATAGTTGGACTTATTTGTTACGTTTAAAAGTGAAAATATTGTTATTATTATTTGCTTTAGAAACCATTTTACAAAACACAATTTGAAATTTATATTACTAGTATTATTTATTAAAGATCCAGCACATAAAATAATACAGTGAATCGTTGTATTTACTAATTTTTAATATGGCTAAAATCAGTGATGTAAATGACAGTAAGCATTTGAAACATAGTACATATTACAAAGTTTATCACTGACAAGATTAAACTCCATCGCATAAACTTCCATCACGTCAAACTCTTCCCTACAATGACGTTAATTGTCAAGTTAGGTAACTAACTAATACATAATTTTTGTAATTGTTCTGATAACTTACTAATTGGACACACAGTATATATTATAAAACTTTGATTAATGACAAGAGTGAAACTCCAATGAATATTTGAGATGAGATAGAATTGTTCGATCCAGTAACGTAAATTATATAGTGTAATAATCAACTAAAGCATCACTTCTGTTATTGCAGTGACTAACTAATAGCTGAACACGTCATACAGTACTTTATATTAAACTATGATTAATTATTGTAGTAAAATCCTATGGTATAACTTACATTACGTTTAAACAGTTCCCTCCAAGGTCGTAACAAAGTATTAATAATAAATGTCCTCAGCTTGCTTGTGGGAATATTTGTCTGCGGTATCAGGGCAAGACAATAGCTACCACGCAAAATTAAAAGCGTCGAATCCCTGTATTTCTAATCCAAAATTGTCCAGGATTTTTATAAGCTATTTTATTAGAGAGTGTCCGAGAGAGGTAGGATCAACAGAGTCACTATTTGTTCAGTTATAGATTATGACGGAATTTTGGGAAACGACAGCTTTGTTGCATTTGTAAGCTTAAATCAGTGAAAAAGTGACAGAACGTCAACCATTCTGTGGAGTCCTCAGTTGTGTAGCCTTTATATCCATTCCATTGTTTGGGATTTGTTTCTGAAGATGGAAGGATTATAAAGGAAAGAGGAATTTGTTTGAGATCTGCAATCTGATATTATTTGAATGACTAACCTAATAAATAACTACAATCTAGGTTAAAGCAATAAAAAATACCAGAGCGTTGTGACACGCATAAGTCGGGAACAACATAAACCATGTTGTGTGTCTATTCCATCCATACTAACTTTAAAACATGCACTTGATAAATTAAACACTAATTATTAAAACTGAACAACTTAATACAGGTCACAATAGATCTACACTACGTAATATCCAATTCAAAATTGAGCAATTCCGAACACTCTATAAGAGAAAGACATTGTTGTGCTTAAGGAAGGATGAGAAAGCTTTCTTTTTCTTCCTACCTATAGGAAGGTATCTGATTTGTTAGTAACATCTAATCTTTGTCTTTTAAGATATTGGATCTAATTAAAGAGCATTTATATCTCAGAGAAGACCTTCACATATCTAGAAGCAATCCACTGTGCAGGTTAAGCAATGTTAGGGTTCAAACTGAAAATTTAAGGGGTTTCACCTTCGAGGCATACATCCTTGGCAGTTGGCCACCCTTTAAAATAAGATAACGTTTTTAACCACACAAGTCATGGGTAACAATAGAGACATTTCAATGGTGAAAAGGCTGCTGTCAGACCAATCATGCTACGTAATCCTCTGAAGTCATGCACACCATTGTTTGGCGGATTAATAAAAATCATGGTGTTGAATAAACTGTCCACGAACCTGTGTAATAAACTAACCCCTTTCTTGTTTCACTGTCAGAAATCTGATTTTGGTCAAAAGCTCTGAACAGGATGATAATATGAACATACCGTAATATGAATACATTGTCCAGATTATCTTCGTGCGTTTGGAAGATCAATACTATAATAACTATATTGTAAAAATTGTAATCTGACATTAAAATATTATATATAAAATTAGATCATACGTTTAACCTATAAATTATGAACATTTTATTATTATTCATCGGAACGTTGGATCTCACCTTTTAAATTTTGTTTATATTTTTAAATATATGTGTAATTCCAAGCAACGCCAGCTTATTCACTGGGTAAATTATTATGAGTTTTATAAACACATATCACCATAATGTCTGTAATGGACATCTTTATGAGAAGGAATGAAGACAAATCTTAAAGGGTTTACGTGAAATTTACGCCAGCACATAGTAAACAAAGTTTAGGCATTTTCCTCATTTGATCCATTTAGAAGGAATTGAAGACAATCTTAAACAGTGTTTGTAACGGTGGTGCACGTAAAATGTCCAATATAGTCTGCAACCCTACTGGCGTGAAAGCAATGTTGTGTATTTTACCTCCGTTATTACATTCTGAGAAAATATACAGAATAACGTAAACAAACGTTTAAGAAATACGTAAAAATATCCTATGTATGTCATCTCTAAAGGAATTTTAGAAGGAATACAGACCAACCTGAAAGTAAGCTTGCATGAGATTTACTTCACATGAATCGTACGCTAACGTATATCCCAAGCACTAGGAAATAAATATTGTCCCTTTAATAGCATTTGGGAACAAATGTAAAAGCGTCATCAAATGTATGCTATGGACGTGCATACAATGTACATTAAGCTCAGTCTAAATTATTTATTTTTCCAAAGCATTAAGGACTACGATTAACCCTCAATTAATGCCTTTACAACGTATATAATGAATATAGTACTCATATTGCTATCAGTATAAACATCTCTGTCTATTCTTTCCTCAAGTAACATTTTAGGAGGAATAAATATTGACATAAACAAATTATTCATTACGGATAGTCAAGAAATGGATCTTTCAGTAAGTATCCAGGTCAACAAAAGTATATAAATTACTTTTGTTATGTACCTGTACAAGTATTTTAGAAGGAATACATAAAAATCTCAACTAACGAACAACGCGAAAAATACAGGAATTTTATCGTGCTTTAGGCTAAAGCTCTAAATATGTACAATTAATGTAGGTTATTTTCCCTCTATACATCTTTGAGAAGTAATAAATAAATAAATAAATAAGGTCTTTATTTAGCAAGCGTACATCAGTACAAAAACTGTTTTTCATGAAAACTCTTGTCAGACATATAGAACACATGGAGAATAATAACGTAAACCATAAAATAAACGTAAAACACTAAACTATAAAAAACTAAACTAACCTGATGCATATGCATGGGTCAGGCAAAACACCACCTTCACACTCCCCTTAAATTTCTTACAGCTATAACTTTTTTAAAGTGAGTGGCAAAGCATTGTATTTCTTTGGTCCAAGGTAACTAAAACCCTTTTTCCCCGTTTCCAGCTTTGTCTTTGGTAGGTGCAATAGGCTGTTCTGACGGGTACTACGCACATTAATTTCTTGCCTGAATACCAGCTTATTCCTGAGGTATTCAGGTTTTCCCGTTTGAAGAATTTTGTGGACCAGATTGACGGTTTGCAAGTAGGAGACACCCATGATAGACAACACCTTAGCATTTAATCTGTACTCGCTGATGTGGTCGAATTTTTTCAGATTGTAAACGAATCTCAGTGCTCTGTTCTGCAGACGAGTAAGTATCATCAAATTTTCCTGAGTCAGACAACAAGCAAAAGCTGGAAGAGCATAATGTATAGCAGGAAATATTGTTGACCGAACAATTTCCAGCTTGGAAGATTCTGGCAAAAATTGTGCTTAATCTGTAAAGGGCCTTTAATCTCATTGTCACTGTTTTACATATAGCTTTGACATGATTAGAAAAAATCGAGTTGGGGGTCAATAGTAACAACAAGAATCTTTAGACTATTACTTGCCACCAAAGGCTTACCGTCCACAAATATACACCGTTCAGCGCAGTTATTCACTGACTGACTACTCGAAGATATATCCGGTCTACAAGCATCACAGAACATTTATTAGAATTCAATAGCAAACCATGATCGTCTGACCATTTCTTTACACTCACTAAATCAGTATTGACATGACGGACAGCCTCAGCCGTTTCTGAGGGTTTAAAAGAAATCAATAGCTGTGAATCATCCGCGTAGGAATGCAAAGAACGGTGACTTAAGTGATCTTTCAAATCTGCTGTGTATATAAGAAAGAGAATCGGTCCTAAGCAACTGCCTTGAGGAACACCGACGAACCTAGGAAGTGCTGTTGATAACTTCCCGTTTACCTTTGTACGTTGCGTACGCCCAGACAAATAAGATGAAAACCATCTAACTGAGATATCATCAAACTGGTAAAATCTTACCTTCGCTAGCAACAAATCAAAATTCACCGAGTCAAAGGCTTGGGAGAAGTCAAGGGAAGTAATCATACTCTCTAGGGCCCTTATCTCTTTAGCTGAAATAATTTCATCAATGACATTGAGAAGTGCTGAGCAAGTGCTAAAACCCTGCCTAAATCCTGACTGTGTTTCAGGAAGTAATCCTTCAGATTCCAAATATAAGACTAGTTGTTCTGCCACAACGTTTCCCAGTATTTTGGAGATGACAGGAAGGATTGAGATAGGTCGAAAGTCTGAAACTAAGGTAGGATTGAGATTCTTTGGCTGAGGAACCACCACGCTCTGCTTCCAACTAGAAGGGAAATTGCCAGTTTTCAATGATACATTGACCAGGTGAGAAACTGCTCCAATGCAAAAGGGACTCAGGCCTCTAACCATTTTTATGGATATTCCATCCACACCAAATGCAGTACTTGTGATACTGTTCATCAACTCCTTTACCTTACTTTCGGATACAGGAGAAAAAGTCAAAGTAGAATCTATCCCTGCACATTTGTTACTGTTAAAGAATTTCAGTTTTTCTGTGCTCACTGTCCCGTTACAACCCATAGTTGAGAAGTAATGATTTAAATCTTCTAGTTCAACAGAATGGTCCTTTTCTTCAACTGACCTTATCAAACCACCATCTCTTAAAGTAGCCCAGAAAGTTTTAGAGTTTTTTGTATTCAAAGTATCAGTAAAATACTACCTTTTCGCTGATCGTATGGCCACATTGAGTGCATTACGAGCCCTGCAGTATGCATTCCTAGAAATCTGTGTTTTCAGAGACAAATAAGTATGTTTACAATTATTCTTCTTTTTTGTTAGGTAAACTATGTTTGAATCTCTCCAAGGAGCTTTCTTTCTTGGTATCCTTTTTCTCACCAAGGGTGCACATTCATCAAACACTTGGACTATTTTTGATGTTAACACATTAGCGATATCATCCACGTTTCGATGAGTCATTATGTTATCCCGGTGTATATTGGAAGCAACATCAATAAACGTATCACCGTCAAAATCTCTAAAATTCCTATATGTAATAAACTTTTCTTTGGATTTGGATTTTTTGCAAGGCACGTCACAGTAAGTCAACCTGTGGTCGGTGATCCGTCTACCGTTGTGAGTAAAAATGTTGGAGGTATCAACCATTCCTACGTCAAGGTAATGGGTCTTGTCTACAATTATCAAATCAATAAGAGAAAATGAACTTTCTGTGACACGTGTGGGCTCCTTAATAATCTGAGAAAGGCCCATTGATTGAAAAATTCTTTCGAGATATTTTACATCTGCCCTCTTTTGGTTCAGAAGATTCACATTCAAATCACCCAGCAAAATCACTGAATCAACACATGGTGACTCGTCGATGTACAGAGCGTGGATTAAGGAGCTCAAGGTCGAATAAGGAACGTCTGGGGGCCTGTATGCAATGCAGATAAGTAGCTTCAAACCTTTAAGATTAACCACACCGCTGATGTATTCAATACGGTTGTCAACATTTTGAAGATAAAGACGAAACAAACTTAATTTCTTGTTTTACATAGAGAACTATACCTCCAACACCATCTCCCAAACCAGTGGGTCTATCACAACGATGGAGTGAATAGCAAGGGACATCAAAAACATGAGAGGGGGTCTCCGAAGATAACCATGACTCTGTGATTCCCAACAGGTCAAACTGAAAGTCTTCAATCACCGAACACAGCTCCTCAAAGCCTGTATTCAGTGATCTAATATTAACTTGCGCTACTCTACAACTGTTGGTAAAGTCTCGGTGCCGTTTCCCGACAGGTTACTAATTAAAGAAGGAAAAACTGAATCATTAGTATGGGATATCTGAGGGCTGGGACACACACCTTTTGGCTCAGCAGACACAGCCTCATAAATTATTTTCAATAAGTGAAAAATAAGATCACCAAAACAGTCATTTGCCTTCCGATTCAAGTGTGTCCCATCACGCGCTAGATGATGATATTTAACTACAGTGTCAAGGAACTCGACGTTGAAATTATTGCACATCAGCATTAGCTGCTCATTAAAATAACAAAGGGCTTTCTGATTGATATCCTTTCTTGTCAGAACACTATTTACAATTATGATAGAGTTTGGGAATTCTTGTTTTGCTGTACTCAACAGGTCAGCCATAGAGTGAAGCACCGTGCGCTTACCCCAACCACCATTATACCCAGGCCCCCCATTATAACCATAAACAAGGTTGTTTGTAACAACAAGTAGATATATTATTTTAGGTTGTGCAGATTTATATTTCCCAAGCTTATCTTCAATATGAGAAATTTTAGCTCCCGGATTAATATCCACGATAGCCCCACCATCTGCACACCTCTTCCCTGAGTAACGCAGAAAGTGAGTCCCCAATCAACAATACATTAGACATAGGAGTTTCCTGAATCTTCTCATTTGCTTGTATTGTATACTTTGGACCGCTTATGTCACTAGAAACCTTTACTCTTACATCTGAGTGCAGGACATTGCGATGAGTAAAGGTTTCTTTACCCACTTTAGAACTACTTTGATTTGGTACATTTACAGAAACCCTAGGTTTGTTTGTTTGTCGTATGAACGACTTTTGTTGCCATTTACCAGATGAATTGCAAATTGTTGTATCATTAATACAGGTACTTTCCAACTCAAGGGCTTGAAAACGGTTTGTACATTTTACAATGTGGTTACTTGAGAGGGAATTAACATTTGTATTTTTGGTACGTATACCCTTAGGTTTTACTTTTACCCATTTCCCTGATTTTTTAGTTGGTGGAGCACCATCACAATTGATATTGCTAGAACTTAAAACTTGGTCTATATTACGAACATTGACAGAGGATGGTGAACAGTTTGGGACATGATTGGGCCTTGCAGTGGTTGGCTCAGATGGAGCTACCTCAGACTTATTTCTTATCAAAAGGCCACTAGGACCGTCGGCAAACAGTGCATACCAGTTACTGAACGAACTCCCAGCACTTGGCATAGTTTATTGGCAAAAGCCCTCGTTTATGAACTTTGCATTGACCAGTACACTTAGGCCACATTCATAACTATTTTTTTGTTGAGTGCAACTCAACTCATGGAAACTGTTTGCCTTGAAGCCCAGTTTAATTGTTACTACTGCTTTTGCAACTACTGAGTTTATGCCAAGCAATGAATCCAGATGGTAAACCAAGTGACTAGAAATGTCAACAAACATCAAGCTCAAGTGCGAACCAGTATCTTGCTGTAAAGTAGCTGTGTTATTACTAACACACAAAAACGCATAATCAAAGCTGTTAAACATAAGTTCACCTAAAAGAGCTTTTACATCATTACAAGTACCATGGTTTACAACCTGAGTTACAGAGGGACCCATAAAAATTACCTTGGATAAGCTGTCTTTGTTATTACTACTAAAAGACTGAAAGAAAGTATCGATAATTGTGTCATCCACCCATCTACTTTTAAGCCAGGATTTTCCTCAGCTTTTTTAACTGAGGATTTTAGATCAGTTACAAATCTAGTCAATTCTAGTTTTTGATTATTACTAACCGCAAGGTCTGACTTAAGTTTAGCAATAATTGAATCATTCTCGCCAACTAAAGACTGCAATGATAGACATTCATCAGACTTATTTTTTAACTTAGTTTTTACATCAGTAAGGCTAGACAGCATTCCACTGTTATTTTTTAAAACACGTCTTTTTCTTCACGGATGATATCCAGTTCGTTAAATGAAGCGTTGAGATCAGATTGCCGCTGTTGTTTTTTCTCGTTCCAGTCGGGATTCGAGAGTCAAGATGTTGCACTGAAGGTCCTTAATAACTGCCCCAGAATTCTTTTCAGAAGCTAAAGCGTTGTCCAAACGCTGAAATAAGCTGGAGATATTCAGCTGAAGGTCTGACCAAAGTGATGTTAGGGTGATTAGCCTCTAAGTTTTTCAAAACGAGGCAGATATTTGTGAGAAGAGTTTCTGTGTCAACGTCCAGATTGTCTGTGTTGGCAAATGCCTCCTCAATTTGATTGGATGCATAATTAGACATGCCCCGCGTTAACTCCATTTTATTGTATTGACACAAACACTTTAACTCCGGAAGAAGATTTGTGCACTCCGGACCTAAAGAAACTTGTATTTTTTCTTTGCAGACTGCCCTTGTCATGGCGAGAATTCTCCGACAGCGAGTTGTTCTCGTATGTAGCCCATACCCGGAGTACGTTCCTTAGCAGTTTTTGGATGAATTCCTCTTTTGCCGCATGCCTCACGAACTGTACTATTGTTCCGGATGGTTTGCCTCAATTTAGCTTATTTCCCCACTCTGTGTCAAGCGTCCACCATCGAGTCAGAAATGTTCAAATCCAGTGCCTTCTTGCCTTTTTCACTGCATTTCTTATATATTCATGTTTTCCATAGGGACACCATATACTCCGTGTGCGATGTTTTATGAGTAAAATATTGCATTTCAATTTTAAAATAAAATACTGCTATTAGCATTTGTCATAGATGAAAGTTTTTTCTTCAAATGTTCAAACATATCAGCGACTTTATATCCAATTCTATTTTGCCATACGTTTCTTAAATGCAATTCTCCTGTCCATCCTTTGTCTGTATAATATATATTGTCAAGCGGAGTTTGCAGTTTACAGTGTATAATTAAAGAGTCTTGGGAATGCAAATATGCATAGAAATACAGACCTAAAAATACTTGTCACAATCCAACACCTTAAACAAAATAAATAAACAGACCACTTTTTCTATGAGTGTAGTTCCACATACTATCTCTTACTTTACTCACATACAGTATATAAATTTATGGTTGATATTTAGCAGCAATATAATAATTTAAATAATTTCGAGTAATTAATTATAAATAAAATGTGTGCTTTGTAATTTTGTTTATTGTAATTTTATTGATTAGCTTACTAATAGCTACCCAAAATAATTGAGTAAATATCTCAAAATAGCTACTTATATGTAGCTAACTAATAGCTACTGAAAATAATTGAGTAATTGTCTCAAAATAGCTACTTATATGTAGCTAACTAATAGCTACTCAAAATTTATTAAGTAATTGTCTCAAAATAGCTACTTATATGTAGCTAACTAATAGCTACAGAAAATAATTGAGTAATTGTATCAACATAGCCACTTATATATTTTTTTGTGAAGTGGTTTAATGTATATACAATTTATTCCACTATGTACGTGTAAAGAAACAGAGTATCCTGCACATGTACTTGAGGTTTCTGTATGAATATATTATTCTGTATATTTATATTGGGGAACAAGATTTATGGATAAACATTTATTTTTAATGAACTAAGCCTTAAATAAATAAAAATTGAAATCTAATATATTTCTTAATATACTATGCGTTCATTTATGAATGTACTTTTACTTAGAAAAACGTGACATCCCTTCGGTCATATTCAAAACATCTGAAAAATTCCATATTCTCATCTTCAACCGTTTCGAACGAGCAACCAGATTGGAATAAATGTTACATCAAAGATAATGTACATATATAGATTTATTTTATAGTTAACCTATGGTCTACTTTTGGTGTAAACCGAAAACATTAGATATCAGTTAGGCTTTTTTGGAGATCTGATGAATTAAAAATAATTGAATAGAAGTTGATTCAAAAGCGTTTGAAAAGGTTTGAACATTACAAACTGTACATGTATGATCACATATTTAACTTTGTAGGTTTAGATTTAAATAACATTATTAGTATTAGAATAACGTACAGGTCAGCAATTCAGTAGAATTACATAAAATAACGATATTCTATTATTGTTTTCACATAAAGAAATTCTTTTTGAATAGAATTTATAGTATCAATGTTATAGTGTTATAGTATCAATGTTATAGTACAGTATCAAATGTTTAAAGTAAGCGTTGCATTACTTATTGAAATTACTTGTTTTTTTAACGAGTGTATCTTGTTGTATTAATTAGTACGGAAAAAACAACCATTTTTGTCATTTGAAAACAAATATTTAATTTTTATCTTACATTTTCTTGGTAGCATTATTAGTCTTTGACACAAATAATTATTTAATCTTCAAAATTTTGAATTTAATTTGTTATAAATTATTTTTGTTTAATATTACCTCTTTGTTAATACTGACACTAAATAGTACATTAGGTTAAAATTGTTTAACGATTGTAGTAAAATTTGTATTTTTAAAATAAATGTTATTTCTTTGTCTTATATAAGATTTTGTTCCCCAAATTTTTAAACTAATGGGCGGCTCTGTTTTCGATTATGATCTTCTCATAGTAAAATGGTCGTGTAACCAATGATATGTTACAATATATGTAGGTAATCTAGTGTTATAATGTCTAAAGTTTAAAGTATATACTATATTATGTATTCGGAATACTTTTATTTTATTAATTTTCTGTTGTAGATATTAATTAGTAAGGAAAATACTGTTTACTGTCAATACAATAATTTTTGCCTTTGACACAAACAATTATTTGAAGTCCCAACTTATCCAACACGTAAGTGTCTCGGTCAACGATATCCTTTTATTGTTATTATTTTTTAACTTACTTTCCTTTAATGTTACTTCTTTATTATTATTATATTGAGTAGGATATTGGTTTTAAAGTGGGTTAATAATAGTAATAAAGTAATTTATTTACTTTTAACAGTAAATAACTGTTAATTAGCCTTCATTTGCAAACCAATCGGAAAACACGCACACATTGTAACGTGAATAATATTAAAGTAACATGTAAATTTTAAAATTTATTTGTAGATTATTCAATATCATGGAAAGAAACAAACAACAATAATAAAAAATAAATTATTATTATGTAATTAGTTCAGATACTGTAAAGAAGGTATGTAATGTATTATGTTTTTTTAGTACTTGTTTTTTATAAATGATTTTATCCTGTAGATATTAGTTAGTGAGTAAAACCAGACATATATTTGGGTTTGAATTTAAATATTTAATTTATTTACTACATTTTCTTGTTCATAATTTTTAGTATTTTATACAAATAATTATTTGATCTCTGACTTTTCGTGTAAATAAGTATCTCTGTCAGCAATTCTCTGACCCAATTTTAATTATTATATATCCTATCTTTTATAACATTACTTATATGCCAATGATACAAAGTCAAGAGTAAGGAGACATATTGAGTCCGCACATGTGGTACAACAGAGCTATTTAAACGTGTGACGTCACAATTTACTTAGTTAAACCTCTTAAGTTTGGCATGAAAATTATATTTAAAGAGGAATCAATGAAAGCTTCGTTAAGAGGATAATATGCAACGGGAAATGTAACTAACCAGTAAGCGTGAAGGAATACTGTCAATGTGCCTGTTGTTGTTAACACAACAAATGAAAATTATTATAACATTTGTAGGCTCCAGTTTACAATTAAATGATAAAACATACAGTTTTGTTACTTGGTAAGCAAATTAAGTTTTATTTTGTTATTGTTAAAGTTCCACGTCAGAAATGTACAATTACGCTACCCCGTCTCTGGTCGTAGAAAAAGGATGACGTCAATGTTAGTGCGGGTTTACTTGTTACAAAGTTACAAAATATCATTGAAAATGCACCAAAGAAAAAACTATTCTTGCAAAATACAAAACAATCAAACATTGCATCACAAACAATTTAATTAAAGGAATCAGGGAACAGGGACAAACTCAGTAAACAAATAAAAAAGCAGCATTTTAACCCATTAGCATTATTGGAATTCAAAAATTGTCGTAATCGGGTAAATTCATTAGTAAAAAGTGCTAGGGAAAATTACTATAGAAATAGAATCATATTGGCAAAAGGTAACACAAGTGAACTTTGGAAGAACTTGGGAGAATTTATAGGAACTACTAAATCCAAAGAATCATTTCATATTGAACATTTTTTATCTGGAAACAGTAGAAGTGAAACTGATAAAATTTTTGAAGCTGCTGATCAGTTTAATGAGTACTACGCCAATGTGGGTAGTAATTTGGCTAAAGCAATCCCTCCTGTCACGGAGGTGGTTGTCATTGACGAGGATTATCAGATAGACTCCGTATTCCAATTTTCTCCAGTTTCTCTTGAACAATTAGAGAAAAGTGTTTTAGAACTGAAAGGGGGATCAGCTCCAGGCGTTGATGGGATCCACACAAAATTTATTAAAAGTAATTTAAAAAATTTTAAAATGCCTATTACTCATGTTATTAATGTTAGTTTGTCTCAGGGAAGATATCCAGATGTTTTTAAGATTGGTAAAGTAATTCCAATTTATAAAAAAGGCAAAAAAAATTATCATTAACTATTGGCCTACTACTCTCGCTTGTGTTCTGGCAAAACTCATTGATAAGAGTGTTAAATTACAGCCTTTTATTTATTTAATACGGAGCAATTTCTTGTTTTCAAATCAATTTGGTTTTAGAAGAGATAAAAATATTAATGATAATTTATTTATGGTTACAAAAGAAATTCATCAAACAATCGGCCCTAATAATAATAAATGTATTATGGTGTTTATTGACTTTGAAAAAGCTTTTTTAATTCTGTTGACCGTGGTATTTTATTAACAAAGTTAATTAAAGCAGGTATAAGGGACTTAGCACTTGATTGGTTTAAAAGCTACTTAAGTGATAGGTGTCAGTTGGTGTCGATAATGGGTGTTAGTAGTAGAGTAGCAGAAAGTGATTGTGGGGTTATACAAGTGAGTACCCTTGGTCCAATTCTATTTTTAATATATATCAATAATTTAGGTAGGGTTAGGTTAGATAATGGCAAGATATTTCTTTATGCTGACGATACTGATCTTATATTCGAGGGTATCGAGGTTTATGGTAATGCTGAACAGGGTCTCCGTACAGTTAAGGAGTGGTTTGACCAAAATAAGCTTACTGTCAATACGCAAAAAAACAAAGTGCATGGCCATCTCTCTTAGATCTTCTTCTGATCCTGTGGGGTTACAACTCAGGTTACATACTTGTGGCAGAATGAATTGTAGCACAACGCGTGAGTGTGTTGAGAGTGTGGACGAATAAAAGTATTTAGGAGTGACATTTGATAAGAGTATGAGTTGGGCCCCACACATCATTAGAATAAGTAACAAGCTTAGAAAATTCATATTTGTTTTAGCTAATTTGCGCCGAGTGGTTAATCTGAACGTTGTTAAATGTGTGTATTATCCTTATGTTCAATCGGTTTTACAGTTTGGAGTAATCGCCTGGGGTAGAGCAAATAAAAATGTAATTAATCCATTAGAAATAGTACAAAAGGCTAGTATTAAATGTATCTTACAGAAAGACAGAAGATACACGTCAAAAAAAATATACCGAGGAAGTTTTTTGTGAGTATATCAATTATTACTAGATAGCTTCAATCTCAGCCAATTGATTTAATTAATTTGATTTTTAATTTTTATTTTAAGGGTTGTCAGTTAAGTACAGTGGCTATGTATCATAGTTTAGATTGCATAAACGAAAAATGCAGTTGCGAATGCATTGCGAAGGAATCTATTTTTAAAAGATTTAGGAGTGGTTCTTGATCAACATTTAAACTGGGAAGCACACGTAAAACAGTTCAAACTAAATTAAAATCATCACTTAGAAAATTTTACTTAAAAAAAATATGTGTAGCACCCAACTCTTAAGGAGTATTTATTTTTCATTAATAAAATCTAGATTGCAATATGGTGTGATTTGTTGGGGAGGGCCCCACAAGTACATAATTGAAAGATTAAGAGTAATACAAAACCACTTTATAAGATTAATTCTAAGGAAACAAAAAAGGGAAAGCTCTTTTCCTCTATTTATTGATATGAATGTTTTACCTATCCACCATCTTTATGTTTTTAAAGTTTGAGATTATTTTATTTGCGTAGCGGAAACACTGGGACAACAGATCTTTTATATTTGACCAGAAGCATCGATCGTAGGATGTTCAGAACTTTTAAAGTATCCAAGTCTTTATTTAAACATCCTTTTCAGTATATCGGTCCAAAATTATTACTAGAGGAAATAAAGAAAGAGCAAAACATAAAATAATTTTTGCGTTCAAATTAAAAACTGGTTGTTTTGTCAACCAGATGTTTCTAATTTCAAGGATTATATGTATCAGGGAAGCTGTATAGCTGTAATATTTATTTGTTACAACATATTTAAGTTTCTTCTATTAATATGGGGCGAGTTGTTTATTTTTGTGATTAATTATCACTTTTAATTAAAAATCTTTCTTTTAAACATTGTGAGTATTACTTTTTTGTTTATTATAAGCATACAGTAAAATATTTTTGGAAAAAGTACTACATTTATTCAAGTATATTTTGTTTTTAGTCTAAATATGTTTGTAGTTTGTTAATTAGCAGGATACAATTCAGATGTGTCTGACAGACGCCACAAAGTGCGGCTCAACTGGTAGCAACGTAATATTTATGGTCTCAAGAATTTTATTAGTTTTTATTTAATACTATCACTGACCAAAATACTTGTAAGAGTGGTCAGTGTTTTCCTCCCATAAAATCTAAATTGAACACCAATTTTACATTTTAGTCTCTTTTAAGTCTTTTACTTATGTTACAGTAATTAAATTTAGTCCTGAACAAAATTTTTTTCTAAACATTCATGTATTGTAACATAATTATTTCCATACTGTTGACAGATACATTTCTATGCTCGACAACAAAACACTCTGGAGAAGTCTCTGAATATGAGAGAAAGAACATGAAACGAACTTAAATATAATATTAATTTCAGATACAGTCCACCATCATTTAATCTTTGACTATTATTGAAATAAGGACTGTAACTGAAATGGTATATGAGTTACTTTATATAACAGAGGTAAACATGATGTATTGTTTGAATTTTGATGCAAGCAATTTTATTTTAGTGCACATTTATATTACATATATCCCATATAATAATATCCCCTTACTTTATATGACTAATATTAACACACCACGCATACAACTTACTAGCACAGGTTATAATTGTTTTGTAATTTAAAATATTGTTTTAAATGAATAAACAAATGTCATTTAAGTTCAGAGATTTACTTATAAGTCGTTTTGCTCCTACAAAGGTTAGCCAAAGGGAATACAGTTACTTTGAAGTACAGTAGTTAGTTTTCAGCAAGAGAGTTCAAAGAAACTCATCATTTGTAATGAATGTAATTCTACTTTCTAACTCTGGCTCGCCTACACAAGAGTAATAACCTCGCCATATCAACAGTGTTTAAGGAAAACGCTTATCTCTGTTACAAGTTATATTTGTAACAGAGAAACTCCATTAAACATGAAGGGCACATGGGAAAAAGGAGGGCATTATTTCACCGTTGCTTAGCAGGCAAGAAATGGATTCACGTGGTTATATCATTAGCGGGAAAACCGGGTTATATCACTAATAAATTAATAGTTGAAAATATTGGCTACAGGTGAATAAGGAGTTACGTGCAGCGCTACTGGGGAAGAAGGAGTCAAATGCATGACTGAAAGCGTGTTCCTTTACAATCATCGCACTGAAAGAAGTGAATTTTCTAGCCAACTAATTATAGTATCTGTTTTTTACAATTATAATAGTTATTACTAGAGCTATCTGTTTCCAAATTAACTGGAATCAGGTAATGACTCAGCTGATGTAAATAATACTCAATTTTTATCCTAATAGCTTTGCTTTCATTTCAGTCAGATTGCTTTGTGTGGTGAATGAGGTTAGTTGTGAGTACTAAAATTGTGATTTTACTTTGTAGATTGTTTTAATTGATACAATTAAACAATGAGTGAAAGTGAAAATGTGGAGTGTCCTGAGAGTGATAAAAAACTAGAAAATGTGAAGTACATGGAAGAATGTGTGATGTAACCAAGAAAATGAGGGTGCAGGGACATGAGGCTGGTGCATATTGTAAGTGTAGATATAAGTGTTTTGAGAAACTAGGCCTAACATTGGAAATAAGAGATAAGATTTTACAGCAGTTCAACCTATTGGAGACCACTAACGAACAAATTTCTTATCTGTGTTGTCTGATTTCTATTGTACCGGTTCAAAATGGCGGCCTGAAATACCCTCTGACTCTTCAAAGGTAAGAGATGTATCTTGCAAATATAAAGTAAGATCAGCCCAAAACGGAGTGGTTTTTGAATGGGAAGTTTGCCGTAAGGCATTTATCTCAATCCATGGGATTACCCAAAAGAAAGTTGAGTACTTAATTAACAGTTTAAAGATGACTGGGTGCTCACCTAAAGATCAACGTGGTAAGCACTCCAACAGACCACACAAAATTAATAATGAGTCTTTAAATTTGATTAAGCAAACATATAACTTCTTTCAATGGCAGAGGTTCCCATTATTGTTTGCATGATACGTCTAAGAAGTTCCTTCCTGACGATTTAAACATTTCAATCATACACAAAATGTATCAGACTAAATACCCTGACGAAAAATGCTCATATGATACCTGTAGATCCATTATGCAACAACACTTCAACATATCGTTTGGCTATCCGCGAACGGATACGTGTAGTTTTTGTGATGCAACTAACGTAAAAACTGAGTAGTCTACAGGTAAAATTAAAAGAAGCTAAATATGAAGATGATATATTAACAGTGACTAATGAAATAAAAACCCTTGAGACTGAGCTAAAACTTCATAAATTAAAAGCTGAAAAGTTCTATCATATCAAAAGAAAGGCACGTTTGGCATCACAGAAAACACTTTCATTTGAGGGAATTTGTATAGACTATGGTCGAAATTTGTCTGTGCCTAATGTGACAACAAACGACGCCTATTACAAAAGGCAATTGTCAGTATATTCATTTAATGTACACACCCTAGGTAGTGGTAAAAGTATTTTCTATATGTATCCTGAGTGCGAAGGGAGTAAAGGAAGCGACAACATATGCCAAATGTTGTTTCATTTTGTCGAAAAACACTTGCCTGAAAATGTAGAAAACCTCTACATATTCGGAGACTCCTGTGGGGGACAAAATACAAATTTGACTGTGTACCGTTTCCTTCATAATTTGGTACATGTTAAGAACAGATTTAAAAATGTTCAATTTACTTACCCGATAAATGGACATTCATATACTGAATGGGACCGGAACACGGGTCGAATAAAATCTAACTTTTGGGCTGATACCCCATCAGAATGGGCAAATTACGTTCACGAGGCTCGCCAAAACCCATCATCGTTTGTGGTTGAAGAAATTGACTACACTTTTTGGATGGAATGGAAAGAATTTCTAGAACTTACTTACAATCCCAGTGTTGATAAGACCTATGAGAGAAATAAAAGTGACGTGCTCATCTGAACGTCTTATATACTTCAGGAATAATTATAGTGGCCACTGGCACAGTGTTGCCATAACCTTACCCAAGAGAAATAGATTTGATGTTGACAAAACTAGTCTTCTAGACGTTTCTTTGAAAGGTAATTTAGAAGTTTATGGGCTAGCATTAAAATTATTGTTTAATATGAACCTTGAGAAAGGCACTTTTCCAAATAAAATAAATTACATGTTGTAAATTTACAAAGCTGCATACATTTACTTTTATAAAATAGACCTAGGCCTATATTTTCTGTTCTTTAGTTTTTACTGACAGTGTATTGTGTATGATTACAGATAGATTATTAATATCTAATGAAAAATATCAAGATGTGATGGAATTGACTACGTTTTGTAAAAACCTGAGTGCACTTTGAAAACCTGCCTCACTGCACAAAGGAAAAGAAGAAAGCAAAATAATGTATTCCATCTCGTAACAATAAAATAAATACTGTTTTTGCTTTTCATGCATTCCTGTTTTTATTTTTTGATCCAAACCATTATAGAGAAAAATCTGCTATCTCAAATTTTCTACTAAGAAAGACAATTCAGGGGAAAAGGGAGTTATTAGCGTGTCTATAACCCCTTTTTTTCGCCCAGAGTTAGTTTTTCTAAAAGGAAATTTTGAGTTATGAAAATAAAACTTTAGAATGGCTTAACATATTAAATATCTACCCTTAATAAAAATTATTCAAAATTATTTATTATAAACTTTTTTTATATCACAAATTTAATGTTGTTTTTCACTGTTCTGAAAAGTGTACTAAATGGCCCTTAACTCCTTCTTCCCCTGTGCCCTTCAATGATATTTGTATTGTTACAAATTCCTAATTCTACTAGTGGTCAGAGTAAGTTGCTGTATTGGCAGCCATGATATCAGCTCATAACAATAAAGATAAACATAAAAAACTTGTATACCACCTTTTTATGTTACTGTGAGTTTTGTGGATATTACACAGTGCTAAACTATCTCAATATAAAAACCAAACTTTTAAGCAGGCATACAATGTGTGCAGGATAACATAATTACATCGTCAAGGAAAGATTGCATATTGGCCTATTATCTTTTAAGTTATAACTAATACTATTAAGCATGCAATTATTATTTATCAGGATTTATCCTTGGAAGGAGGGTATAAAATAAATTTACATCATTCTATATTATTGGTAAAAACAACATTACATAAGTATATGTTTTAAAAAACCTTAATATTTTAAAGTAGATATAAAATTATTACGTAGCGTATTATTTTTATAAACACGATCTTTCAATTTTGAGTCACAATAATTTAACCACAACTATTTCAAAACGTGCCAAACGCAGATTGATCAACGTATAACTCATGATTACATAAATATTATAGGAAGAGTTGGTGATATTGTTTATTTTCAAAAACTAGCCTATGTGTTGCAAGTATAGCTAAGTATGTTGGAAATATTTATTTATACATGGCCTAGTATTAAATACCAGCTACTATTAGGAATATTGTACCAAACATGACAAAATCACTCATAAGATAAAACATTAAAGGTTAAAAGTAAAGTATTTACCAAATTTATTGTCTCATATCTAACTTTTAAGTAGTATGGTACCGCTATCTGATTTAACTATACAGGTATAAAATAGATTAATTACCCATTTTTACAATCAGCTAACATTATTTAAACTTATAATTTTAAAAATTTCACTAACTTTCTATGAAATTATAAAAGTTATTACTATTTAACAATATCAGTTATGTTACAATATAACTTAAATTCTATTAACAGTATATATTAATGAATTTATCTTGGGTAAAGATCAAATAATTTAAGATGTATTTTATAGGGTAGTGTAGTAATTTCAATAATAAAAACTTTAAAATTTCTTTTAGTATAATTGAAAGTATTTTTTGAAAAACTGTAAATTTAACAATTTTAAAAACAACTATACCTTTCCGTGAGTCTAAATTAAAAGTTTGTTTTAATTTGGCTCGATTAACATATTTTAATTTTGTCATCAAAACAGTTACGACTAACACAAGTTTTGATAACAGCGAAAAACGAGATGTTTTGAGTTTCAAAAGTGCTTACACTTTCATTTTTTTTATAAATAAACTCTTCATCACAAACTTTAGTACACAAACAAACTAGAAAAAAAAGAAACAAAGATAAATGTTCAATGTTCATAGCAATACATTTTAGTTTTATAGGGGAAAACTCTGTTTACAATAAATTAAGTATGTTCAACCAAAACAATAAAAACAAAACAAATAACAAGTAGAAACAATGTAGTGTTCTAGTAATGATAACAAAATAACTATTTGAATGTGATGTGCGTTGGGTAGGTCTAACACAAACATTGTTCTAGTGATACAGAAACAATGTAGTGTTCTATTAATAATATACAAAATAACTATTTCAGTGTGATGTGCGTTGGGTAGGTCTAACACAAACGTTGTTCTAGTGATATAGAAACAATGTAGTGTTCTAGTAATAATATACAAAATAACTATTTGAGTGTGATGTGCGTTGGGTAGGTCTAACACAAACATTGTTCTAGTCATGAAGAAACAATGTAATGTTCTATTAATAATATACAAAATAACTATTTGAGTGTGATGTGCGTCGGGTAGGTCTAACACAAACATTGTTCTAGTCATACAGAAACAATGTAGTGTTCTAGTAATAATATACAAAATAACTATTTGAGTGTGATGTGCGTAGGGTAGGTCTAACACAAACATTGTTCTAGTGATATAGAAACAATGTAGTGTTCTAGTAATAATATACAAAATAACTATTTGAGTGTGATGTCGTAGGGTATGTTTAACACAAACATTGTTATAGTGATATAGAAACAATGTAGTGTTCTATTAATAATATGCAAAATAAACGTTTGAGTGTGATGTGCGTAGGGTAGGTCTAACACAAACATTGTTCAAGTGATACAGAAACAATGTAGTGTTGTAGTAATAATATACAAAATAACTATTTGAGTGTGATGTGCGTTGGGTAGGTCTAACACAAACATTGTTCTAGTCATAAAGAAACAATGTAATGTTCTATTAATAATATACAAAATAACTATTTGAGTGTGATGTGCGTAGGGTATGTTTAACACAAACATTGTTATAGTGATATAGAAACAATGTAGTGATCTATTAATAATATGCAAAATAAACGTTTGAGTGTGATGTGCGTAGGGTAGGTCTAACACAAACATTGTTCAAGTGATACAGAAACAATGTAGTGTTGTAGTAATAATATACAAAATAACTATTTGAGTGTGATGTGCGTAGGGTAGGTCTAACACAAACATTGTTTCAAGTGATACAGAAACAATGTAGTGTTGTAGTAATAATATGCAAAATAACTATTTGAGTGTGATGTGCGTTGGGTAGGTCTAACACAAACATTGTTCTAGTCATAAAGAAACAATGTAATGTTCTATTAATAATATACAAAATAACTATTTGAGTGTGATGTGCGTTGGGTAGGTCTAACACAAACATTGTTCTAGTCATAAAGAAACAATGTAATGTTCTATTAATAATATACAAAATAACTATTTGAGTGTGATGTTCGTTGGGTAGGTCTAACACAAACATTGTTCTAGTCATAAAGAAACAATGTAATGTTCTATTAATAATATACAAAATAACTATTTGAGTGTGATGTGCGTTGGGTAGGTCTAACACAAACATTGTTCTAGTCATAAAGAAACAATGTAATGTTCTATTAATAATATACAAAATAACTATTTGAGTGTGATGTTCGTTGGGTAGGTCTAACACAAACATTGTTCTAGGCATATAGAAACAATGTAGTGTTCTAGTAATAATATACAAAATAACTATTTGAGTGTGATGTGCGTTGGGTAGGTCTAACACAAACATTGTTCTAGTCATACAGAAACAATGTAGTGTTCTAGTAATAATATACAAAATAACTATTTGAGTGTGATGTGCGTAGGGTAGGTCTAACACAAACATTGTTGTAGTGATGCAGAAACAATGTAGTGTTCTAGTAATAATATACAAAATAACTATTTGAGTGTGATGTGCGTTGGGTAGGTCTTACACAAACATTGTTCTAGTCATACAGAAACAATGTAGTGTTCTAGTAATAATATACAAAATAACTATTTGAGTGTGATGTGCGTAGGGTAGGTCTAACACAAACATTGTTCTAGTGATATAGAAACAATGTAGTGTTCTAGTAATAATATACAAAATAACTATTTGAGTGTGATGTCGTAGGGTATGTTTAACACAAACATTGTTATAGTGATATAGAAACAATGTAGTGTTCTATTAATAATATGCAAAATAAACGCTTGAGTGTGATGTGCGTAGGGTAGGTCTAACACAAACATTGTTCAAGTGATACAGAAACAATGTAGTGTTGTAGTAATAATATACAAAATAACTATTTGAGTGTGATGTGCGTTGGGTAGGTCTAACACAAACATTGTTCTAGTCATAAAGAAACAATGTAGTGTTCTAGTAATAATATACAAAATAACTATTTGAGTGTGATGTCGTAGGGTATGTTTAACACAAACATTGTTATAGTGATATAGAAACAATGTAGTGTTCTATTAATAATATGCAACATAAACGTTTGAGTGTGATGTGCGTAGGGTAGGTCTAACACAAACATTGTTCAAGTGATACAGAAACAATGTAGTGTTGTAGTAATAATATACAAAATAACTATTTGAGTGTGATGTGCGTAGGGTAGGTCTAACACAAACATTGTTCTAGTCATACAGAAACAATGTAGGGTTCTAGTAATAATATACAAAATAACTATTTGAGTGTGATGTGCGTAGGGTAGGTCTAACACAAACATTGTTCAAGTGATACAGAAACAATGTAGTGTTGTAGTAATAATATACAAAATAACTATTTGAGTGTGATGTGCGTAGGGTAGGTCTAACACAAACATTGTTCTAGTGATACAGAAACAATGTAGTGTTGTTGTAATAATATACAAAATAACTATTTGAGTGTGATGTGCGTAGGGTAGGTCTAACACAAACATTGTTCAAGTGATACAGAAACAATGTAGTGTTGTAGTAATAATATACAAAATAACTATTTGAGTGTGATGTGCGTAGGGTAGGTCTAACACAAACATTGTTCTAGTGATACAGAAACAATGTAGGGTTCTAGTAATAATATACAAAATAACTATTTGAGTGTGATGTGCGTAGGGTAGGTCTAACACAAACATTGTTCAAGTGATACAGAAACAATGTAGTGTTGTAGTAATAATATACAAAATAACTATTTGAGTGTGATGTGCGTAGGGTAGGTCTAACACAAACATTGTTCTAGTGATACAGAAACAATGTAGTGTTGTAGTAATAATATACAAAATAACTATTTGAGTGTGATGTGCGTAGGGTAGGTCTAACACAAACATTGTTCAAGTGATACAGAAACAATGTAGTGTTGTAGTAATAATATACAAAATAACTATTTGAGTGTGATGTGCGTTGGGTAGGTCTAACACAAACATTGTTCTAGTCATAAAGAAACAATGTAATGTTCTAATAATAATATACAAAATAACTATTTGAGTGTGATGTTCGTTGGGTAGGTCTAACTCAAACATTGTTCTAGTCATAAAGAAACAATGTAATGTTCTATTAATAATATACAAAATAACTATTTGAGTGTGATGTGCGTTGGGCAGGTCTAACACAAACATTGTTCTAGTCATAAAGAAATAATGTAATGTTCTATTAATAATATACAAAATAACTATTTGAGTGTGATGTTCGTTGGGTAGGTCTAACACAAACATTGTTCTAGGCATATAGAAACAATGTAGTGTTCTAGTAATAATATACAAAATAACTATTTGAGTGTGATGTGCGTAGGGTAGGTCTAACACAAACATTGTTCAAGTGATACAGAAACAATGTAGTGTTGTAGTAATAATATACAAAATAACTATTTGAGTGTGATGTGCGTAGGGTAGGTCTAACACAAACATTGTTCTAGTGATACAGAAACAATGTAGGGTTCTAGTAATAATATACAAAATAACTATTTGAGTGTGATGTGCGTAGGGTAGGTCTAACACAAACATTGTTCAAGTGATACAGAAACAATGTAGTGTTGTAGTAATAATATACAAAATAACTATTTGAGTGTGATGTGCGTAGGGTAGGTCTAAACACAAACATTGTTCTAGTGATACAGAAACAATGTAGTGTTGTAGTAATAATATACAAAATAACTATTTGAGTGTGATGTGCGTAGGGTAGGTCTAACACAAACATTGTTCTAGTGATACAGAAACAATGTAGTGTTTGTAGTAATATACAAAATAACTATTTGAGTGTGATGTGCGTAGGGTAGGTCTAACACAAACATTGTTCAAGTGATACAGAAACAATGTAGTGTTGTAGTAATAATATACAAAATAACTATTTGAGTGTGATGTGCGTTGGGTAGGTCTAACACAAACATTGTTCTAGTCATAAAGAAACAATGTAATGTTCTAATAATAATATACAAAATAACTATTTGAGTGTGATGTTCGTTGGGTAGGTCTAACTCAAACATTGTTCTAGTCATAAAGAAACAATGTAATGTTCTATTAATAATATACAAAATAACTATTTGAGTGTGATGTGCGTTGGGCAGGTCTAACACAAACATTGTTCTAGTCATAAAGAAATAATGTAATGTTCTATTAATAATATACAAAATAACTATTTGAGTGTGATGTTCGTTGGGTAGGTCTAACACAAACATTGTTCTAGGCATATAGAAACAATGTAGTGTTCTAGTAATAATATACAAAATAACTATTTGAGTGTGATGTGCGTTGGGTAGGTCTAACACAAACATTGTTCTAGTGATACAGAAACAATGTAGTGTTCTAGTAATAATATACAAAATAACTATTTGAGTGTGATGTGCGTTGGGTAGGTCTAACACAAACATTGTTCTAGTCATACAGAAACAATGTAGTGTTCTAGTAATAATATACAAAATAACTATTTGAGTGTGATGTGCGTTGGGTAGGTCTAACACAAACATTGTTCTAGGCATATAGAAACAATGTAGTGTTCTAGTAATAATATACAAAATAACTATTTGAGTGTGATGTGCGTTGGGTAGGTCTAACACAAACATTGTTCTAGTGATATAGAAACAATGTAGTGTTCTAGTAATAATATACAAAATAACTATTTGAGTGTGATGTGCGTTGGGTAGGTCTAACACAAACATTGTTCTAGTCATACAGAAACAATGTAGTGTTCTAGTAATAATATACAAAATAACTATTTGAGTGTGATGTGCGTTGGGTAGGTCTAACACAAACATTGTTCTAGGCATATAGAAACAATGTAGTGTTCTAGTAATAATATACAAAATAACTATTTGAGTGTGATGTGCGTTGGGTAGGTCTAACACAAACATTGTTCTAGTGATACAGAAACAATGTAGTGTTCTAGTAATAATATACAAAATAACTATTTGGGAGTGATGTGCGTAGGGTAGGTCTAACACAAACATTGTTCTAGTCATATAGAAACAATGTAGTGTTCTAGTAATAATATACAAAATAACTATTTGGGAGTGATGTGCGTAGGGTAGGTCTAACACAAACATTGTTCTAGTAATATAGAATCAATGTAGTGTTCTAGTAATAATATACAAAATAACTATTTGAGTGTGATGTGCGTTGGGTAGGTCTAACACAAACATTGTTCTAGTGATACAGAAACAATGTAGTGTTCTAGTAATAATATACAAAATAACTATTTGAGTGTGATGTGCGTTGGGTAGGTCTAACACAAACATTGTTCTAGTCATACAGAAACAATGTAGTGTTCTAGTAATAATATACAAAATAACTATTTGAGTGTGATGTGGGTTGGGTAGGTCCAACACAAACATTGTTCTAGTGATACAGAAACAATGTAGTGTTCTAGTAATAATATACAAAATAACTATTTGAGTGTGATGTGCGTTGGGTAGGTCCAACACAAACATTGTTCTAGTGATACAGAAACAATGTAATGTTCTAGTAATAATGTACAAAATAAATATTTGAGTGTGATGTGCGTTGGGTAGGTCTAACACAAACATTGTTCTAGTGATATAGAAACAATGTAGTGTTGTAGTAATAATATACACAATAAACAACTAACGTTTTATGGGGATAAATGAGGCAGGTGATATCATTTCTCAGAGATAATAATCCGAATACCAGTAATATAAAATTTAAAATATTGATTTTGCATTATTGATTTATGCTGTTTTATCATAAGGTGAAATATATCAGTTTTAAACGCTCGTTCATGTTCTTGATTCAATAAGGGTTTTCTAATTTTGTGAATATGGTTTCCAAGACACTTTTTCTGTATGTATTTATTTTTAATTTGTTCTTATTTTCTTGATGTGATAATTCTTGAATAATGTATCAATGTTTTAGATAGATTAGATTAAATCGAATTTCAAAAAACTTTGAAGGTGACAAATAAATAAAATAATCAATTCTGTAAGTAAAATAGGGTAAAAGTGCTAGAAACAAAGAGAACATCAGTCAGTTCATAATATTTAACTAGGCCTAAATAACACAACAGTACAATTACAAGTATCTTCCAAAATTCAACTGAGCACTAGAGAAAGAGTAATTGTTTACCAGCTTTATCTTAAAGAATAATGTTCACAGAAGCACAGTTTACTCGTACACACCTGACAGTCGCTCCTTATCTATACCAGATGTTTTATATACAAAACTTATACGTGTTATTAAGATCAATAAAAAAATGGTTTATAAATTCGTTGAAAATTAATAAAACATGAATATTACTAAGAGCCAATCTCCTAACTTTCTTTGGCAATTAGGTACATATTATTAAATCAATAATTACAAAATAAAATAAAGGATTTAACTCATTTCACACATGGAAGAATACAGACAAAAATTCTTAAATGTGTAAAAATATAATATGGAGAAAGTTTTAATCTGCGAGTTATTTCGTTGTAGTTTATTTAATTAAATGGTAGAAATTATTGAAAACACAAAACTGTAATTTAACTTTCAATGTTCCCTAACACTCTCGCAGTTAAATATCATTGCTTGTTTTTTATTAGGAAATGGTTAATTGGATCTCCATTTTAGGTTTAACATTTATCTGGATTAATAACCTGCGCGTAATGTTAACTACGAAACTACAGCATTATAATTAGAGTGAATATATTGATTATACACCAGTAACTTGACATTCATTTACGTTTGAACATCGTAATTAATAAATTTATCATGAAGCTTCTTCCTACAAGGGAATCATGTTTGTTAACATGAGGGATACGATTTTTAATCTATACCTTATCCATCAGGAAGATCGATATTGCGTACACTATAAAGTATATGTACAGTATAGATCTGGAGTAAAATGCTACTGTGTATAAATATCTATATTACAACTGGTATTGCGGTTCAGTAATTAAGAGAGAGATAGGGAGTAAAAGGGTGACGTTAACCTTGCGGTCACGTGATGTTGATGTTTGTTCACGTTAATTAAGCCCTGCACATTACCTGCCTCTTTGTTTTAATTAACTGAAACACTGATTGTTTCAGTGACTGGAATAAATCTATGCCATAATTATTAATTGAATTGACTGATTGCCTTTGAGGACGTCTATGAACCAGTATAGCTTTCATCAAAAAGTTTGAGTAAATTTAATTATTGTATAATTTTTATTCCGGTTTAAAAAAGCCCTAAATTTCTGACAGCTTAAAAACAACCATACCAATTCAACCACGCCTTAGATATCTTGTAATAAAATCCAAATTAATTGTTATGTCATTGGATTTTCTGCACTATTTCGTAATTTATGATCGTGCAAAGGGGTCTTGATTTAAAAAAAACCGCATCCTGGAATGGTGTTAACGAATTTAATCACCTCAATTCTGAGTTTACCTTATTATCATGTCCAATATCTCTTCGGCAGTATAAATAAAGTTGAATAGTTCCAGGTTGTATCTGCTTGAGAGCGTGGTTTGACCTTGCTCACATGTCCTGTTGTACTATTCTTATATTACGGTTAAACTGTAGAGGACTTTGACAGTGTTTCTGACAATACCAACTGTAGAGGAGGACTTTCTACGTATTAATTCCGATTGTCGTCGAGGGTCATTAAAGAAGGTTAAGAGCGTCGTTTGTGATCTGTATTTAACAGGAACCCGTGAAGTCAGTAGAGGAGGACTGTCTACGTATTAATACCGATTGTCGTCGAGGGCTATTAAAGAGGGTTAAGAACGTCGTTTGTTATCCGTATTTAACAGGAAACCCATGAAGTCAGAGTTTATCTTTGTTTTACGCTCATTTCCTTCCACGCTCTGGATCTTCTACCTCTCTTACTCTGTGAGAAACTCTGAACAGAAGAAACTAAATATAATTTCTATAAATAAAACAAAATGTGCAACGATTAAATAAAATTATATTAAGAGTTATTTCTTAAAAACAAAAATAAAAATATCAAAAACTAAAATGCGTTTGGATATGTAACAATATCTTCATATGAGACATCATTCATAATTATCCGATTAAAAATAAATTATAAATGTATTTAAAGTTTAAAATTGTTCTGAGGGGGCTGAAATTAAAAGAAAACATTACAATTGGTTAAAAAGCAAGCGTATTAAAATGTAGCTGATTAAATAAAAAGTTTTATCATGTGTTGTACAAATATTATTATTAAAAAAATTTAATAAAAATCATTAAAAAATATAAGTTTTGTCATTTTAAAAGCTAATTACGATATACATATTTCTGCTTAAATAATTGCACTTGAGATTCAATGTTACTAATAATAAACTATACAGTTGCAGCCATTCCCTTACATCAAGTAAAGTGTTTAACAAATATTTCCATACCTGATAACAGAAAGGTTTTTATAGGATCATACTTATTTAAAGTTAGGTAACTTAATAATGTATTATGTAGTGACTTATGTACTATGTCCATTCACCAAACTCTTGTAAAACATACAACCTGAATGTTGCACTGAAATATGTTTATTCACACGAAGATGTGTTTCGAATTATTTCCCAGCCTCGTAAGAGATAATGTTAATCTTGGCGACTTGACAACCACACATTCTATATAGTTAACCTCCCATCTACTTTACACATGTTAAAATAATTTACAGCAATTAGAACTCAAAACACTTTCACAGCCGCCCAATGCTATATGTTTTTGGGTGCTGTTTTGTGTCTACCGTCACTCAGGGCATTATTCATATTTGTTAAAGCCGGCCTTCAAACACCCACTAACACAATTTCCCCCGAATATGAGGATTTTACGAAAATGTAATAGTTCAAATATTGTATTGATACCGGTACATATATACCGTACTGGTAAAAAATACAAATAAACAACACCTGTTTTATAAATTTTCCAAAATACAAGTACAGCTCCAACAGCATGACCCACATGTAAGCTACATACACGAAGTTTTTAATTATTTCACATTTAACGGTGTCTTTTACTTTAACTAAATAATGTGGTTGATAAACAGGAAGTGGATAGTAACCGATTAAACCTTATGCATAAGTGTCAGAACCTAAATACTGATCATTTAAAAAATAATTCTTTAATTACGGTATTCCAGAAGGAGTTGAATAAAGTACCAGCTCTGACCCTACAACAAATCTATCTCCCTAGCAACATGTACACGAGTAACAGACACGTAAGTAACATTTGTAGTATTGAGCTGCAGACTAATGACTCGTACATGTGGTATGATATTCTCATTGTTCTTGCAAGCGTATTTGTAAGCATATTTCTACAACCTAGATTTCGTCTTTTTCAAGTAGAAACCGATGTATTGGTTCTGGCTATGGACATGTTTATTAATAATCTTATTGAAAGTCATTAATATAAATAATCGGTTGAAAACAGTGTTAACTATACAAAGTGTTTACACAATGTTTCATCAACTATTATATTGCCTTTAATTTATGTGTCAATTTTGCGCAGGTTTGTGTATACTAATTTCGCAAGCAAGTGATACAAACATATTATTAAATCTTATTCAACCGATTAATTTAATAATATTTTGTCTATAAAACAAGTTGCTCTATACTTGTTTATTGTAAATAATAAAACAACTTGTTTTGGAGATGAAGAAGGGATAGCTGATCATGTTTTCAAAATCAGTGAGCGTCCACTACATAGCTCGAAGTTAAAGTACACTAACGTATTTATATTTGTAAATTATCACCATAATGATAGATTAATGTAATATATTTCAGTGCTACAAGAATAGTGATTGTTACTTGAGTGAGTCCGAGTAGGCTACAAATATAAGTCTCTCTTAAACACTTATCTGTTATAAGTTCGTCATTAAATAAGTACACACAAATACAGTAGCAGCTGAAAGTCGTGAGTTTCCTGTTCCAGACGCTCCGGCTTCCTGCCGATAGTAGGGTTAGTACCAGTGTCTAGACAAAGTATTGTCTGTATGGAGAGAAGAGTTTACTCTTATAACTAAAGCAACAGTTAGAACTATTGTTATTAGTAGTGTCAACAGTAGTTAAGTAGGTTTACAAAAGGTGTTAAGCCTCATTCAAATATTTCCTTTCTTGTAAACAGTTTGAAGAACTGTAGGTAAAGTGCGCAGACTCTACAGACATCTTTGTTATGATAGCTCAGGTGTTATAAATAACTCATATATTTTAAAATTTAATGTATTCTAACAGGTGTAAGTAATTATATTATGATAGTGTGTATAAATTATTCTAAAAGTAAGTACAAATATTCTATCTTAGGGTAATTCGGCCTTTTTTAGGGTGTGGGCTATGTCTATTAAATCTTTAATGATAGAAATTGTAAGCAGTGAAACTCCCCAAATTTCTTGTACCATATTATTATGTTTAACATAAGTCTTTTAATGAAATTCATCAACAGCTATAAAATTTATTCCATACCCTGTGGTGTGGTGTGATATTCAATCAGACTCACACCCCATGAAACCAAGTTCTATTTACGCCACTGCGTGTATCTCTAGTCACATTAATAGAGCCATAATATCCTTGGATCTATCATCGAGGAAGTTTGATGGTATGCGCATTATCTCTAACTCTGTTGATGAAGATCATCTATTACTTCTGTCAGTCACTGAGACGAATATTGATTACCTCTTCTGGCCGGATGTGATGTTTATACACGGGGAGTGGAAAATCTTGTTTTCCTTTGAATTTGCGTTACCACTGATAGCAAAGATATTTCCTTACAAACGGATATTTCGGTACATTTGTATGTGTAAACCATTTGGTTTATATATATATATATATATATATATATATATATATATATATATATATAAAACATTATTATTTTGCTATAACATCGGCTCAGTATACCATTAAGAGTGTTACATTTTCTTTCATTTATAACTTCATTAACTAGCACGTATATAATATTACGTGAACTTTTACAAACCCACACTATTTCTCAGTAATTGTATTTAAACGTTAAATGTACTATTTTATCCAGCATGCGCTATTTACGCTCAGATATTACTAAATGTAATATTCATATTATTATATCATAATTTTTTCTTAGTTCGTTTTAGCACTTATTAAACAATTGCACTTTCAATCAAACATTTAATTTCCAGACATGTTTAGCTCTAAATAAAATAATATACTATCTCCACGACTAGATATGAAGGTATTTATCGAATAAGGGCTGTTTCTAATAAATTTAAATTGTTGTTCAAAAAAGAACATTTTTCATTCTCACGCAATATAATGTAATACGAATGGTTCTTTTAACCTGTTCACAGTGCATCCTTATCTGTTTTTATACCTATTTACTGACAACTTCTTATAGATTAGATTTCAAAAATTAATAAAAAAAATCATTAAACTGTTTCTTAAACATTTTTGGTAACTCTTCCTTGTAACGTACAAACAGTTACCAACGTTAATTTGACGTCTTTTTTAAAAGTCTAATGTCTAAACTTAAATAGATTTTAAAAGTAACTCGTGACGTGAAACGCTGCACATGATTCAAAGCAGTAGCCTAATGAATAGCACTTGCCTAATGAAAAGCAGTAGCCAAATGAATAGCAGTTGCCTAATGAATAGCAGTTGCCTAATGAATAGCAGTAGCCTAATGAACAGCAGTAGCCTAATGAATAACAGTTGCCTAATGAATAGCAGTTGCCTACTGAACAGCAGTAGCCTAATGAATAGCAGTAACCTAATGAACAGCAGTAGCCTAATGAATAGCAGTTGCCTAATGAATGTTATGTGTAGAAAACTCTATTGCTCCGCCATGCTTTGGGATCGTGTCGGTCAACATCGTAGTGCACTCAATTGTGCACCTGATGAAACAATGAGAATACCTTTTCACCCAGATTGTAGCAAGTCAAGTTGTAACAAAATAGTAGATCATTAATTGTAATAATCTATCGTTTGGTATGTTGCTCTTGTGAGGTCCGACGGCTTGTTTCCCACAAAGGTGTTACTACACACTAATTTACCAGATATAATTTAGCTGAGACATGCCAAAATTGCAATAATGTAATTGTTTTACCATTATAATTTTCCAGTTTCTATTCCGTTGAATATTGACTGTTCTTGGTGTAAAGTTTACGTTATGAATATAGAACTCTACGTTTCCAAGATTGGAAGTAATTCTCTTCGCGATTTTTGACCTCTGATACTATTGCTTTCAATATTGACTGTTGCTGTCTCTTGTCTCACAGCATGATTCGAAAGGTGGTCCTGAAATGAAAAATAAATCTTGTCAAATAAACTTTCTGAAATCTACTGTAGTCAATATTATTGTATCAACTTAATTAGAACCAACTACTAAAATTTTGAACCAACCTTGAACCACCAACCAATTAATTTCGTGTAAGATATTATAAGAAGGAGAAAATCACTGCTAAGTGACGATTTATCAATTTCTGACATATCTTACTCCGTCTGAAGCGTTGAGGTTGTTCTGATACAAATCAGACAATATTTCCACTTCTTGTCGGTTTCTCGGTTCGTTGAGCTGCACAACACGCGATTAGCTCTGGCAGAAAATATTCCCTCGTTTTCTACAAAACATCACCGGATTCTTTCTTGAACGAGCACACAATAAAGTATTAACACTATTTCCGACCTCTTATAAACCTCTGTTTAGAGATGCAATATTTTACTATCCTTTGAAATAAATTAGTATTTTTATGTCTCAAATGTTTTTACTCCATTATTAAATAAATTATTTTCATTTTAAAAAGCTACATCTCAAAAATAAAATACATTAAATTTCAAGAGGTTTCTTAAATGCTAAAAGTTATGGTTCGACGCTTGTACTTAACAAAATGTATATAATTTTTTTACAATTTCAAATTTTAATGACGAATAGTCTGGATGGTATGATATTAGTTTAGTGAGTTTAACATTTTCCATATTATATAACAAAACACGACTTGGTCTTCAATAGAGGTTATACGGAAACGAACATAAAAAGCGAAATGTTCTTTAGCATTTTTGAGGGGAGGGACAGAAATTGGCAGAAAATCATATCTTAAAACGTTGCTTAATATTTTGCCCCCCTCATAAATTATAAGATTATCATGGAATTATCAATATTATATTCTTATACACTGATAGGATACTACAATTGTTCACTTTATCCTCTTTAACTGTTTACAAACAGATTGCGCTTTATCTTCAAGTCGCAGGTGACCTGAAACCGTAACATAAACTGAGATATGTTTGCTGTTATCATAAGTTAGGTGACGGACGTTACAATAAAACATTATCTCAATACTCCGTATCTTGTCTACCCCAAATAACGGTTTCCCTGTGGCCTATTGTGTGGAGCTGTCCTAAATATTGTTATAGGTTAATAATTAGATTATAGTAATAAGATTATAAGTAGTAATAGACATCTCAGCAAGCTATCCTGTATGGTTGTCTTACTTCATGTCACAAAAGCCATAAAGTAGATTACCGCGTAGAACCAGGATATAAAGACAAAATCTTTTAGTTCATAAGATTTATTCCAGATAGAGTTCATAATTAAAATGGAGAAACACTGATATGTTCGCTGTCCTGCCTTGGTGTTACAAAGACATTTATTACAAACATATTTAAATAGTCCTGAAATCAAACCAAAAGAAATATTTATACTAGAATTATTAAATCAAGTCATAAGAGATCGTATAATTGATTACTTATTCGTTAAAACTTAAACATTGTTAATCTGGGTATGCTAATATACAGGGTGTTTACTAAAGGTGTTCCAATATTGTAGTATTTTTGTTCAAGAATGAGCAAAAATCGTTATATAGAGGTGTGTCCTCCTTTAATTATAACTAATAAAATTAAATGCAATGGTAGAAACCTTTACCCGAAGTATCCAGCAATATGTTAGAAAATGTGTAACACAAGGTACTTTAAGGCCAGTATGTAACAAATGTTCCAATTGGTTTGATTATAATTTGGCTGAGCGTACCCGTGTAATAAGAGCAGCAATCAAACAATACACACTGAGCCCATAATACGAGAAATGTTAAACTATGTCAACATAAGTATTCTGTGTGTGTCATTCGTTTTTGACGATGTAGGGTTGTGAAGGAAACAGAATTTTTCTGACATTAGCCATTGTATACATTATCAATAAAAAAACTACGTTTCTGGATCTACAATCTCATCTCCTCATCAGGTGAATAATTTTCCTGGCCTAAATTATAGTTGTGTTAGGTTACGGTTACCTGAAGAATAGATCAGATTTGCAGATCTCGAAACCTAATGTTTCTTATGTCTTGTATAATTAAACGACGGCCGATATCAGACAAAATCTTGTTCACGTAACACTAATTTTGTTCTTCGTAAATCAGTCCATATTGTAAACAAAACCGAAATGCGGGTTAATGTGTTCTGCTATTAGACTGAAAATGGATATTTATGTGCATGCATAAGCGTTTTTAAGGAACATGCTTCAATTTGGGTCACATGAATATGTCTTATACAAAAAGTACCGAAAAACCTAAAATATAAGTGAAACTCAAATGGTATGATATTACCCCAAGGAATAAGAAATTACAGGGAAATAGCACGATTACATAATCGATATCATACTTCCTTTTAATGCTGAAGAATTAGTTAGAGTAATATATAACGATTATTATTAAACTGGTAAGAGATTATGTAAGTAAGTGGACAAACTAATGAGCACAATATTGGCACGTTTCATCAATACCTTGCGATAAATTTGGAAAGTTTCATAGGCCAAATATTTTATCTTTCCGTTGTATTTTCTATTTTCATAAGAACCATTTAAATGTGCATTCATTTCCTACATTGTCAACAATAATGAACTGACACCTGTGATTATCTTGTTGGCCACTTCCTGAATCTGATTACGTAAAATTGTTCACTCGGTGTGGAATATTCTTTTTGGAGTTGAGGATATTTTATACAAGCCCATTCCTGCATATTACAATCAAATATTGCACAAATTTCAAGTTGTAAAGTGACGACGCACATTGATCAACAACAGTAAAGTTGACTTTGTTCCCTTTTATTTAATGGAAAATGGAAGAGAAGAAGCGACTCGAGCCTTTGACGTTAGTAAAGCAAACAGACTGGTTCATCTTATAAGACACTGCGTTTCAGCTTATACAGCTGGGTATAAACGTACTTTTACTGTATTAAAACTTAAACACATTCTTTTAGTTCGGTAAGCTTACCTCTTGAATCGCTCTCTTTTGAAATATCAAAAAATCTTTTTAAATAACTCGTTTTTTCAAAGGTAATTGTTGCTCTATAATTATTTTATCGTTATATTTCCCTATTTGAAAGTTAGTTTCAGCCTTCTTATGTAATTGGGTAACCTTGATATAGGAACACATGACTTTTAATGTTGAAAGGAATGAAAGAGACAAATAAAATATATTTATTTTCAGCCAAAATTTAGACATCAACACTTAGCCTCTACGTCTAGAAGGGTACGAGCTGTGCTCGAAAATCGAGTCTGATCAGTCCATGACCAGTTTATAATTTTTTTTATTTGATATATTTGAATGAATTACTAAGAGCGTATTTATTCTATCTAGGAGTGTATTTACCTACATAAGGCCACAAATATGTGTTAAAATTATATACTCCATTGAAAATATAAAACTTTTTTCTACGTTAAACATTCCTAAATAGGAAAAAATCCACATATGTAGGACCAACTAATTTACTGTACACACATCCTGCATAAATCCAAACACGTTTCTGACAACCTAAACCTAGAAATTTGCAAAATTACAAATTACAAATTGGCGGACTGTCGCCAATGGCGCTGCGTAGCGGGTACAACGGTTATCGCAAGATAACCGGATCAAGCAACGTCGAGCGTAGCTGTTGCTTGGATGGGTGACCGCTGAGATATCCTCTCAAGCCCACCTGCCCGACCATTGGTGGTGGTTCGGAAGTCACCTTTAAGCCTTTGGTCCCCAGGTTAAGTGTTAGAGAGGGCTTCCTAGCCTTAACTTCGTATGATAAAATAAGACATATTTACTTTACTTTACTTGCTTCCATAGAAGGTAGTATAGCAATATTTCTAAGACAAAATTTAGTTTTCACAAAATTTTCCAATCGAAGAAACGACTGGCAAAGATTTTGAAGCAGTTCAAATAAAAACTAACAGATCCACATTAAATGTTATTGGCGGATTACAGTAATTACAGGTGTCCCTGTGGAAATGAAGATAAGTTTTTTTTTTATTCGGAGCATTGCTCACTGACTTGACTATCCATCAATACGATTATCATGGGTGACCTCAACGTGGATACAATAGACCACAATCAGCCATCCTCCAAGCGATAAGTCAATCTGCTGACGTCATTTGGCCTTGAACTATTACTTAAAACTCCAACGAGAGTGACGGTCACAACGCAGTCGACTATTGACAACATAATCAGGTGGTCAACACAGCAATCTCGGACTACTATGGCCAAGAGGCTGACACACACACACACAAAATGCAGTGCGTAATATTCATAAAACATTCACACAAACATATCTTAACGTCCGCTTGGACATGTATAAGTTATAAATTTAAAACGAGGCATCTTCTGTATTACTACAACCATGAAGAAAATTCACAATCTTTTTTTTAACTTTATTGCTGTGGCTGAAATTTTGGCCACCACCACCACAGGGTCTTAACTCTGACTCCCAGTGGGATGTAGTAACATTAAAACACTTTATATTTAACGGAGTTTCTCTATTACAAACGTAACTTGTAACATAATTAATCGTTTTCCTTAAACACTGTTGATATGGAGAGATTATCACTCTTGTGTAGGCGAGCTAGAGTCAGAAAGTAGAATTACATTAATTACAAATGATGAGTTTCTTAGAACTCTCCTGCTGAAAACACTACTACAAAGTAACAGTAATCCATCTGGCTAACCTTTGTAAGTGAAAAAGTACTTGAATCTCTTAAGGTAAATTAGTATGGTTTTTTGTCATTTAAAACGAAATTTGAGATTACAAAACAATTATAATATTCGATAGCAAGTGATATGGGTATTGTGTTAATAAGAGTCATATAATATAAGAGAATACAGTACAACCCCGATAAGTCGGCCCCTGTTAACCCGGAAGTCCGGCTAACCCAGACAGATTTTCAATAAAAAAAATCAAAAATCAAACATTTCAACAATAAAAACGTAATATTTTTAGTGGTATATTATCCTTGAATCAATATTGCATCAGTATTTGATGGGACTGTACGACAGTGAGTGTGTGACTCATGGCACACGGCTGCCGAGTGGCGGTCATTGTCCCGGATTCTCGGAAACAATAACAGACGCGTATTTCCCCAAATCCTCTCCCACGTTACCGCCACGCCTGGCCCCTCAGTACCATGCCTACCTCACTCCGCTCGCTTGTGCCCGTGTTGTGTGTGTACTGTATTGTTTGCTTCTGTTCTGCAATCGTGCTTCAGATAGTGTGCTTCATTTGTGTTGTGCGTTTGTTTTTATCACCACGATGGCAACAAAACGTAAAAATGTTGTAGTGACTATGGAAAAGAGACTAGAGGTATTAAGTAGGATTGAAAAAGGCGAATCTTAAAAAAAAAATGCAGCATCTTATGGTGTCGGTATAGCTACAGTATCGGATTGGAAAAAAATAGGACAAATAGGAATTTTGTTTCAAGACGATAACATTAGACAGTTTGGGCAATCGGTGCAAAGCTAAGAAAGCTAAAAGCGAGACTCTTGACGACGCTTTGTATGTTTGGTTTTGTGCGGAAAGGAAACGAGGTTTGCCAGTGTCTGGGACCTATCATTCAAGAAAGGGCAATCAAGCTGAATAAACAGTTGCCTGATTGTGAACCAAATTTTACTGCGAGTCAAGGATGGTTGGATAGGTGGAAAAAACGCCATGGTATTCGCCAACTATCTATCACAGGAGAAAGTCTATCTGGGGACAACAGCACTGCTGATGACTATAAAAACAAGTTTTTGGATTTTGTTAAAGAAGAAAATTTAACGGCAGATCAAATATATAACGCCGATGAGACGGGTCTGTTTTATAGAATGTTGCCGAGCAATACTTTGGCCTCAAAAACTGAAAAAAACGCAAAGGGATACAAAAAAGCAAAGACCAATTGACAATAATGGCCTGCAACAATGCTTCGGGGAAGCTTTAATTTCCTCTACTCTTAATAGGAAAAGTGAAAAATCCGCGAGCACTAAAAAACGTAAATCGGGATTCTCTAACAGTTGTCTACAAGTCTCAAAGAAGTGCATGGATGAACAGCAACACTTTTTAAAACTGGGTTTTTGATTGTTTTTTGCCAGGTGTGACGAAATATTTAAAAGATTGTGGGTTGGCAATTAAAGCTGTCCTACTAATTGATAATGCTCCTTCACATCCGTCTGCAGATGTGCTGGTCAGTGGGGTCATTACCGTCAAATTTTGGCCGCCTAATGTAACAGTGCTACTCGTATTACAGCCCATGGACCAGGAGGTTCTCGAGAAAATCAAGAAGGTTTACAGAAGACGGATGTTAAGTACAATCATTGACAATGAAGTAGAACACGGTGCAGTTGAGATTCTCAAAACATTTAATGTGAAAACTGTAATGTACATGATTGCAGAATCTTGCGAACAAGTGACTAGAATCAGCTTAATTCAATCTTGGAAAAAACTGTGGAAGGGTGTATGCGATTTGACTGAAAATATAATTCAACCAGTTATTGTAATATTGTACTGTAATATGGAAAATGACTCTCCAGACGATGGCCAACCCCAAGAAATTTTGAATATGTTCCAAAATATTGATGGCTGCTCAGAAGTTGACGAAAATGACATTACTCTGTGGTTAGGGGCAGACAATAACGGAGGCTATGAGCCACTTACTGACGAGGAAGTGATCGCGTCGTTTTTTACCTGATACTAATGAATCAGACTCTGAGGAGGCAGACGAGGACATTGAAGATCCAGTGAGAAGTCATGGAGATGCAGCGACCAAACTAAACGAACTAATGGTTTATTTCGAGCGGCAGGCAGAATCATCGCCGGCTGAATTGCTCATGTTGAATAGACTGCGGGATCGCACTGTACGCAAGCGGCAGACGACATTGGCACAACCAAAGCTGACTGAGTTTTTTTACCAGGAAATGAACAGTTATAAATTTACTGTAAGGATTAATGATAATTAAATGTGCATATATTTGATGTTTTTACAATTACAGTATAATGGAGTTTATCTGTAAGTACATACCGTATTTTATTAATTTTTACCTAATTCTCCGGCTAACCCGGATTTTCGTTAACCCGGATCGGCCGCGGTCCCGATTAATCCGACTTATCGAGGTTCCACTGTATTGGTATATGAGATATAATACATCGGATGTGATATATATGTGGTATAATTTATAAGACATTATTATGGAAATCCAAACATGGAATGAATATATATTTGTCAAAACAGAGTTGTCCATAAGTTACAGCGGTTAGGACTGGTGTTTGTTGATTGATTACGTGAAATTGCTTGCATCAATGTTCAGACAGCATATTATGTTAGTACCGTTATTTTGACACGTATATCAATTCAGTAACAGCGCTTATTTTAACAATAATCGGTGATAAAAAGAGAATGGTCCGTATCTAAAGTAAATATTAAATATAAACTAATTTCATGTTCTTCCTTTCATTTTTAGAACTCTCAACGAATGTTTTTTTGCCGGTTATAATAATTTATCTGCCAGCAAATTAAGAAGTTACAAAATTTAAATGTGTTGGAAATAATTGTTTGTAATGGAGAGAATGGATTGTCTCTAACTCCTGTAACGCGATCGACTGAATTAAGAGTAAAGAAAATATAAGTTTTTTGGTTTAACATTTTATATGGGCATTGATGCTACTTTATCTTCAAAGCTATATTTGTAGAAATGTAAGAACATGTTAAAACCAATACTCACGAAGTCATATTCTAAAAACTCTTTTTAATAACGTACAGATACAAGGTTTATAATGAAAATAAACTGTTACAAATTATTTGTTTAATATATATATAGTAAGGCCTTGTAACAGTTATGAATGACGAAATATTGTCTTGAGGTTTAAATGAATTTAGACGTTAGGAATAATCAAAAGAAGATAGTTTAATAAACACAGTTAATGATACAGTTTTTATTAGTTTTAGAATTTTAGCAAATATAAACGTTGCAACATTATCTTAATTTTGAAAATGTATTAATAAAATCCTTAAAAGAATCTTACCATCCCCTGGAATTCATGTAAGAACCCTAGTGGTTTACATAAAGATGATCTATTACAGAACCTCTTTGCCGTATTAATCTTGTCTACTTAAGCAACATAAGTTTTGTAAAAGATGTTATGCTTAATAAGCTGATGTTTAAGGACTACGTTTCCAGTGATTTCCTCTTTACCGTTCACATCGACTCGAAACATTGCGTGCACAAATTTCTTCTTGCAATATCTTAGCAATTTATTTTCTTAAAAAAAAATACAATTTTTTATAAGTTTGGCCTAAAATCTGTTGATAGAAGGCTGTCTACCGCAGGGCTGAAATATTTAAAGAATGCTATCGTGTAAACAATGTTTCGACGTGGTGTGAATAAAACACCTCGATATCTGTTATTTCACCCTTCTTATTTGTTCAGTCTCTAATCTTGGACTACAGCCAAATGAAGAGCCTCGCAACAAGAATCGATTTAGTTCCCTTAATGACGTCTAGTTTAGACAATTCTGATCAGCTGTCTGTTTTTCAGGAACAAAAGACTACAGCTAGGATGTATGTTAAGTCAAGAAACATGTGCATAGAGTTTACTACATTCCGTAAATATAGACTTTGGATGTAGTTTCCAAGTTTTTTTAACCGGTTTTTTAGTCTCGCTTCCCATGTTGTCTTATGAATATTGATGATTTTCTCAAGATGACAGTACTTGAATCGCCTGATTTTCTAAACAGCTTGAGACTCTTAAGAAATACTTTCTTCGGGGTTTCTTAAAGACACAATTTCAACAACTTATAGCAGGCCAATAGAAATAACAATAATGCCGGAAAGGTCTGACAATGAGAACGAAACTGCACTCAAATGCTGTTAATTGAATACAATGAACTTTGACCTATGCTTCTAAACCGTATGTTAGTACATTAATAATAAATTTCTCTATTTCTTTCTAAAGATTAATAGCTTTTATAATAATTCTTTTTATTATTATATGTTTATGATTTTTAATATTATTATTGATTCAGTTGTTGGGATTTTAATCAACTAAAACATATTTTAAGACTATTATAAGTTAGAAAACAAATGAGTTATATCTATCGTCAATGAAGAGGAAAAGTAATGTACTACTTCTTTCGATTTGTCATTAATTTATAAAAGTTTATTTCTGTTAACATTTATGTTTGTGTTTATATTTATACAATATATACAAACCAAGTAGTTTATCAACATCGTCTTAAAAATGTTGACATAGATACAACTTGTTTTTGAATTATTTGTCATTTGCTATAAGATAATAAGTTAAAATAAAAAAATCCACACCCACTCGTAAGAAGACAAATTACGTGCAAGGCAATAGGTAAACCACGATTATACGAACCATATTTCAATATCCTTTCAATTCCACTGACATCAATATTTATGACCTGTCAGACCATCTGTTCCCCCAACTGAGTTAGCAGAATATTTCTTAGTGTAAAACCACACGATACGATCTTTCATTAACCAGCTGTTTTGTTTAAAACATTTGGATGCATAAAGAGGTCCAGTATATATTATATGCTGTTTTATTTATGTACGCTTAAGAACAATGATTTTAATAACTTTCATCATTACAGTCCCGACCACTTTCGTATGCGACTGAAGACAAAGAAAGAATTTATTATGTTTTTAAAAAGCCATATAATTTATAAGTCATTACATTTTTAAATGAGTTGCCATTTGATATGAAATATTTAGTTACAATAAGAAAATTCATACCCTCTCGTAAGAAGACAAATTACGCATATGGCAACTGTATCCGTTTCCTTGGAAATTAACTAAATAAAAGTCTTGAATAACAGATTAAAAACTAATGAATTAAAATTCTACCTAAGGCTTACAAAAATAATAAAATAAAGATGATCGTTTACAACTCTTGTAAAAAAACTATTAAAAATCATATGAACAAACATACGAGAGTTAGTTACCAACAGTTTAAAACTCCTTAAGTTTTCATTTAAATAAATGTATAATTTATTACAATTGTATAATTTGAGGTTATGGAGGAGGCGTTATACAATTTAGGGACATAATACAGGAAGCACTTCCTCCCGAATTCGTCTGATTTTACGAAAATACATCAGATAGCTATGACGTATGCTAAGTTGCTAGATCTCTTCCTCATACAACAATCGCTCACTCAGCTATTTCGGTTCCCTATGTAACAGGACTTGGTAAATCATAAATATCAGAACAAAGAATATTTAAATAAAGTTGCCATACACAAACCGAGGAAGTTAGTGAAAATATAGAGCAAATGAATCACTACAACATCCCACACCAACATTGTGAGGCGGAGATGTCACATATCTGCTGACCACCAGCTGTTTCCGGTATGACGTGGCTTCCGCCGTCTGCTTGATATACATATTGTCTGGAAACAGATGAATGAAATCAAATGTACGTATACTTGTTTACGGTAACAGCTGACGATGTTCAGACGAATCAGTAATTCTACACACATATAAAAATGTCAACAGTGATAGGCGCGAGATGTAGAGAGGCCCCATTCACCATCAGGCTATGTTGTGTGCACCGCTCTGGTAACCGCTCTTGGCTGAGTCATTGTTTTATTGTTCTCACTGTGCTAACTACTGATTATGCATTTGATTAATAACAATAATTACTATTAAGAAAGTGGTCGGCACACATAAAAATGTGTTTTGTACTTTTTTGTCTAATAGACTAATGTTACTTAATATTTTAACTATTAATAAAACAACTATCCATTTATTTTTTAAAAAAAGAACTACGTTTCGATATAATAGTACATAATTAATATTATTTATCTTTCATATTTAGTGTGTAAAAGTTATTCAATACGGCAAATAGTAAGAATCGCTAACCAAGATTGTACAATTGTAAAAAGCACAACATTTTGTCCTATCTCACCACATTTGGACTACACATACCAACACATATACATCCAAAAACACATGTCGGTGTTATATAGATGAGTTTGTGACTTCACAAAAGGCGTCACAAACATGAGTTATCGTCTAAAGTACATGGTTGGCTGAAAAAAATCCGCACAAACACTTTGTTACACCAAGCTTTCCTTTCCTTTCATTAAAGTCAAAATAGACGTGTTTTATCAGAAACAAATATTTAATTTATACATTAAATATATAATGTTTATAATTGAATTGACAATTAATAACATCAATGAATGAATTTATAATAAATATATTTATAAAAAATAAAATATAACATCAATTAATTCTAAAAATACCAAATTATTTCGCAATTCAAATTTGAAGGACATTTAAGGTCATGGATACGATAATGTTATCGGTTAACTTAGTCCAATAAAATCTAATCATCCAAAGTAATCAGTTCACAATCGTAATTTACATGACAAACGAAAATATGGCTGACACAGAGTTGGTTATAACCGTATGAATATTTATTGTTACGCCTGGAACAAAACTGCGATCGTCAGTCGGTGCTTTGTTTGTTAGTGAGTTAGCCAGAGTGTTTATTAAACAATTGCTAGGCTCCCTTGCAGTATTCTTAGAGTATTACCAGTACAACCAGAGGAGTATATCGTGTTTAATTAAACAGATCAAATCAAATCAGTTTTTTATTGCCGGAACATTATACAACGCATGGCAAATGTCATATTTTTACTTTTTACTGGCTAAAATTTTTGTCAAACATACCACAAGAAATCTCATTCAAACATACAATTTTGCAAACGTACCTACATCCATTAATTCACCAATTATTCCCACTTCCAGCGACGAATTTTGTCAGTCTTTTTAATTGATGGTCTCCCAATCATAACCAAAAAACTCGTCAACATTATAAAATGTTTTTGACACTAAAAAAGCGTTTCAAACGAGTTTTTAACACTTTGAGTGTTAAAGTGTTTTTTAATTGAATCTGGTAACTTATTGACGAATTGAACACCTGCCTGTGAAGGCAAGCGTTCATAAACCACCGTTCTGTGTCTACCAGTTCGGTAGTTGTCTCTGCCTCTAGTCTCATACATATGTATGTCTCGGCCATTCGTCATGGCACATTTAGACATACAAAACAGAGTTGTTTCCAAGATGTAGAGACTGGGCAGCGTCAACAGTTGCAAATTTTTTGAAGGCTTCCTTGCACGTCTCTCTTAATTTCAACTTAGCGATAATGCGGATCGCTTGTTTTTGCAGCTTGAACACTCTCAGGAATTGATTGTTTGCACAAGCTCCCCACAACACCAGCCCGTAAGTGAGGTGGGGGTAAATCAAGCCATAATACGCCATCATCAGAACTTGAGTCGGGCAGTATTTGGCTAGAGACCTCAAAACATAAATGCCTGAGGCTAATTTGGAGCAAACGTGGTCGATGTGATCGTTCCAAGTCAACCCTCCATCTAGGTATATTCCCAGGAATTTCGAACAATATACTTCTTCCAGCATAGTGTCAGCCCAACATAACAGCTGGCTCATCATGACTATCTACTGGTCGTAAAGCAAAATTTGTAAAATTGGATTTTGCAGAATTTGTTTTAAGATTGAGTCTGCTAAAATGTTGGACACAGTTGTTAATTTCAACAAAACTATGCTGTTCCAAAGTTAATTTTGATTTGCTAGTGAAACAGAGAGTCGTGTCATCAGCATACTGCACTAGTCTTTCCATGCAGAAGTGATGAACCTACATCATTGACATAGATCAGGAAGAGAATTGGACTGAGAATTGTGCCCTGTGGGACACCATAACTCAGGTGAATTGGTTCAGATAATTTATTTGAGATCTGGACAATTTGAGTTCTATGGCTTAGAAATGATCTGAGCCACTGGAGAGGCAAGCCTCGGATGCCATGAGATTCAAGTTTGTCAAGCATTGTAACATGGTCAACACAGTCGAATGCTTTCGATAAGTCCAGGAACACACTCAATGTGTGATCCCGACGTTCTAGTCCCTCTACAACCATGTCGACAAGATTTACAAACAGTGTTTCATACACTACGGATTTCGTGAAGTCTTAAAGTCCGGAGACAAGACAGGTAAAGGATAAGAGGTATATTTATTTTATATAATTACTTAAACATCATTGAAAGCAAAATCATTGTAAAAACATTCAAACTTGGAAAATAAATGTAGCAGTTTCGTGGTGGTCTCAATAAACAGTGCCTATCTTAGAAGTATTACGAAACAACTTATAAATAAATTTACGTAATTTAACTACGTGCTTCAACATGTTTGTAAGCTATGTATTTCAATAATTCCCAACGTTATAAATACTTTAAGACTATTAATTACTCAAATAACAATCAAAACGATCACATATAGTTGTTGTCAGATGATACTATCTTACATAAATTATATCACAATGTTTTCTAAACATATTTGACGTTGTGCAGTTGATCGAAATCCTAATTCCATAAAACTTATCTGATAAAGTAAATATTTGAAAATCCATACTAATAATAATTAGTTAGTTTAAGTCCCTAATAGCACGTTAAATAGGTTTTTATATAAATGTTAATTTTTCAAGTTTTCTGTTATATCATTGAGACTAAGTATAGAATTTATGTGTATAGAAGGATGTATGTACATTCGAATTTAGATCATATAAAATCCTTCTAAACGATAACACAGAAAGCTATATTACTAAAATCTTTGAGTAAATCCTCCTACACTAAATTTGAAAACTTAAAATTTGGATGAATTAAAATTAAGTTTTAAATGCGTAGACGGGCTGTGTTATATCATAAATTGAAGGTATTTTGAAACTGAACAACTTTTTCTCACATTTTTACGTTGCGCCATTGGGATGAAATGTTACTTCATTGTTGAGCACATCTAGAGATTTGAGTCCCTTTATATCCCCATCAGCTTATTACAGACTGCTTCACTTATCTAGGCGTTGTAGTTGGAAATTTAATTGAATTAAATACAAACAGTCTTGCTTATTATCCGTATTATTTGCATTAAACTTCAATACAAATGTTGAGTTTAGCTCAAGTTCAACTTTGACTTCAAACTTCAAACTTGACTCCTGCAATGTAGTCATTTTCTCATTTTCATCTGAAGGGACAAAAGGGTCGGTGACGAAGAAGCTCATAATGGACTCTTTAATCGTTTCGAAATCAGAGACACCTAGACACCTAAATATTGTTTTCTTGTATTTTTCAGGTATGTTCTATCAACTTGACTAATATGTCTGAATTGCTGACAGGTATTCATGGTTCTAAATGTGTTAGTAGCATTTCACTATTTGAAAACCGGCAAACCTGCGTGATAGGCATGACATATTTATGAGTTTACTCGTAAACATAAGAATTGGTTATTTATATTCGTATAAAATCAATTTTTAGGCATTTAAAAACTATTAAACAGAAAAACTATTTAATAGAGTAAAAAATCAATAAATATAAAGCAAAGGGAGTAATAAGATACAATTAGTGGTTAACAGTAGGTTACATACTGTAGATAAATGTAAATGACAAATATTGTGGATAAAAGTGAACCTAGATATGTCGAGATGTGTGTGAAGGAAGTAGAACACCAACTAAGTAATATAGTAATGTAAACCTTTTTGTACGAACGTGATTGTTCTCTTAACCTTTAACGAACCAAGCGTGGCAGACAAAATACGCCTTGAGGAGCTAGTGTTGAAATTTGGCCGTGGGAAAAGTTTAGTAACACCTGAAGGAAATAAACTCAACAGTATATTGTTAGTTAAGTATTCACTGAAATATCTCATATCCGAATTTTATTTTTCTCAGATAGAATAAAGTTGTACAAAAGTGTTTGATATCACAGTACATGTCACTAATGAGTCGCTGTCAGAAGATAGCATAAATAAGGTTCACACCTGTTTTATTTATAGACATTACAACAATATATTCTGAAGAAGAAAGTTAGTAGTCAGCAGCTGTACGGTGAGTAAAGAGAGAGCCAGATTGATAAAGTCTCTGACCTACGACTAATTCTTCGAACTTTGAAACACTCAATGGCAATCAAAATTATATAAATGTGTCTGAAGTGTTTTTAATTGCAAAGGTGAACAAAGTCAAAGTGTTTGTTCAATTGAAAGCTCAAACAAGAATATGTAGTTAATATGGCAATAAACGTAAATGCCCCAATCTAATTCCAGCTTTAGAGTGAACATTTTAACTGTATTTACTACCACCTTCTCTAAACCATAAAACAAGGATTGTAAGATCAAAATTAGCATGAAATGAGTAACAAACAATAACCGAAAGTTTGTTGCCGCAGAAAACTTCTCTTCGTATATTATATTCTCTAACAACCTAAAAAATAAATTACTAAGAAACAAAAACAGCTATCATATTTTTTTTTAAATTATCGTCTTTTTTAATTATTTTTCTGTGTGATAATTCTTGACATAAATTTCCTCGAGGATTTAGATTTACAATATTGGGTTCTCTTATTCCAAGAAATATTGCCAATTAATTTGTGGTCATACGTAGTAAAGTAACGAGTTCTAAAAGTTTATGTTGCTCTTTTGGCTAGTAATTGGTAAATTTACAGAATATTTAAATCTTGAGTTTAGCTCCAGTTCTCCTTCCTTTCATTGTAGCGTCTGGTATCTGACACTGTCTTAGACTTGACTCCTGGAATCTAGGGTCTTGTTCGTCTAAAGAGATCCAAAGAAATTCGGTGACTTAAAAGCTCAAAACGACTGCACCTCGTATAACACATTGTGAGAAGTGACGGTTGGGAATCAAATTGCCCTTTTATAATCCTACTACTAACAACGGTAATTAAATATTTACAAAGAAATTGCTAAAAATTTAATGAGAAGCAGAACTTAAAAGTTTGTAAAATTGTCTACAATTCAGGATGAATACAAAGATACCAATTCAAAAGTATAGGTGAAGTCTAATTGTGGATAATAATTCTGGACCTACATTATGTGTGGTTGAATTCTAACAAGGGAGGAATGATTTGAGTATCTATTAGCAGTTAAGTTTTCCTGTGACTTCTACCTGTGTAATATATTTCCATAACACACTATCAAAATATTACCTTCATACTGTATATACACGCAAAGTAATGGTGCTAAGGAGGCAGTTAGTTACGATTGCTTGTCAGTTTCACAGTGATTATCTGCAGAAGCGATGCATCGCACCCGTGGCACTGATTTCCTATGATGGATTAGTCATCAATCCTCCCTCCACCCTCCGCTGCAACGTTCACGTCAAACACTTGAATATTTAATGGTAGGTAATTTCTTTGTAGAAATCAACCTAATTTCTTTGTAGAAATTCGTCAATTAAACAATGTATATACTTGAATTTTGAAATTTACGCAGAGAATGTTCTAGGAAAAGCCGCTTTTCATTTTTTATTTCCATATTTATTATCCAACAATATTTATTAACAGCTATTTCAAATATTTGATTTTAAATCCCACAACATTTCCAAACCATTAAAGTTATACTTATAAAATGTTATAAAAAAATGTATAGTAATATTCTTTTTTATATTTTGTACGAAGCCATATCTTCTCGTTTGCACAATGAGATTTGCTATTTGTAAATAAAAGTGTAAGGTGCCTAATACATTATACATAGTTTATATTATCTGTTGATTTAATTACAGTATATTTATAATAATGGAATTGATCTGGTAACTCATAAGCTATAATTAATATTAGAAACATGGAAAAAGTTTAGGTACGCGCAATGAAAACAGTCTGAAATTTTTGATATATTTCTAATGCTTTATTTAGTGAAAATGTATTTGAGAAGTGCTAAATAAAGAATTATGTAGGGAGATCCCTATTCAATGAGATCTCCAACTGAAATCGATGTATGTGCAAGGGGGAAGGTAACAGGTTGGAGGTCTCGCTGGTGAGCGTTCCTTGAGGCATATAGTCTACAAGCGTACATAATCCGGAGGGTAATCTGGGTAGAAGAGCATTCGTGGTTCCATGGATCCAGGGTACCGTGGATGTTGTGGATACCATGGGAATTGCGGATACCGGGGTTGTTGTGGATAATTGCCTCCCGCAGGTTTGCCAACAAACCCTTGGCCCATATCACCATATCCTCCACGGCCATGACCTATACCTGCACCTGCATGCACGTCTAGGAGATTTGCACCGATCCCAATTCCGAAAAGCGAGTCCGAAGAGCGAGGAGAAATTCCATTATGCTTAGGGTTTGCTCCATCTTTCTTTAATCCTTCTAAATTTTTGACCACACTGTTGGATGTTGTGGGAGTTGTGTCTATGGAGCTGGAGATCTCGTCCTGAAAATGATACAAGTATTTATTCTCGGTGTATGTAAGTGCTATACAAGTCTACTGTAGTAGTGTATGCTTGAGTGCTAGTTTTACCTTATTTTACATGAACACAACTATTGATATAATGGTTATATTTTGAATAAATGTAATTTTATAAATGTGGACACTATATCATCTACACGCTTATGTAAACATAATTATAATTTCTTTGTTTGTACATGAGTACAGATGTAATATTAGGGCCACATGGCCCTTCCTTACCTTTAATTCAAAACATTTCTTTTTTGTATACTGATAAAATAGACAAATCGAATGAGAAAATTAGTATATGTATTCCAATTCCAATTAATTATGGAAAAATAATTGTTTTAGCACTGTCAAATTTTACTTAAATGTTATAATATTTTTTTTGGTAATTCAGAAATTTTAGTTGTTTATTTATGTAGCAAACTAAAACTATCAAGTGATTTACACAAAACGGCCAAATGTGTGGTTACAACTGTTTTTAACATTTTAGTATTACATACTGTCATGATACTACGAATCATAGTTTAGTATTAAATACCTTAATTCTAAATTTGTTTTTTCACTTACAGTTTTTCTAAAAATGTTTCAACAAAATTATACATTAATGGTTGTAGAATCTGTAAATACCTTGTATTTTTTCAGGAATCTCTAATATATGGGTAATTTCATTAAAAATAACATTATCCAAATTTACTCGTACAAAATTAAAATTTCAAAAGCCCAGTAATTAAATATTAAAGTGAAACACACAATTCTGCATACACCTTGATACGCCTGAGTATATTATATTACTCGAGTGGTGGGAAAAAATAGTAATAATATAAGCTATAGTTGGTAAGTTTGATAGTAGCCTATCCAGGTACCCTAGCTGAAACTGATAATTCTAGCTGGGCAGTAGTTTTAAAATTATATAAGTGATAGTGACAAATTTCTCTCTTTTTTACATAATTCTATTTTGAACAAAATGGATTAATATAAAAGATGTAATTTGAAACACAATTATTTAATTACAGTTGTATATTATCGATTTGTTTATGCAACAGGATTTCACACATTTGGTAATCATTGTACTTTACAAAATTAGTGTAATTGTGTTCTAACTTAAGGGGAGATGTACGCCTATATTGTAAAAAAATTAATATTTTTTTATATTTTTATCTTAAAGTATAGATGTTTCTGAGTTCAGTGATATATAATACATATATATTTGGGTTACATTTATATGCTAAAAAAAAATTATAAACATGCTAGTCGGGCGCACGGATCCGTGGTCAGACGTATCGAAGACGTTCTGAACGATAGGATATTGTTTTGAGCATTTTAATATACATAACTTGCACTTTTTAATATTACTCTTTTTCTTTTTAATCTTTGGTTTAGTTTACTTCTTATATTTGTTGGCTTTGGGTAGCTTGTTAGTTGTTTGTAACCTTTAGTGTGTTTTGTCAGCTGGTATTTGTTTTGTGTAGTGTTTGTTTACATTTAAAATAGATCTCAGTTATTGATACCATTTGTGTTTTAGAATAACAAATATGCCTCGATCAACTAAGATAACAAAGAAAAAACATTTCCGGGGTAATCAGTATGCTCGGATATCGTCGGGTAATGTAAATAGTTCAGCTGCAGTTAGTGAATTACGTGAAAGTGATGTGTTGGAAGTGCCTCGTCCTACTCCTTTTTCTGCCTCAAGAAGGAAAATAAGTACCGGTATATTACCAAACACTTTAGACATAGTTGGTCACAATAATGTAATTGTAAGTATGAATATTTTGTGTCAAGCTTTGGTTCATGCTACTGTGTGTAAATATTGTAAAGTAGAAAATTCTTTGAGCTTGAAAGAAGACGAAGCTGCAAGAGAAGGCCTAGCTTGCAAACTGTTTGTTGAATGTAGTAACTGTAATAATAAGTATTATTTTTTGGTCATCAGAAAAAAATAATGGCTTTTATGACGTGAACGTCAGAACAGTATATGGTCTGAGATCAATAGGGAAAGGATCAATATCCGGAAAACCGCTTTTCGGTATCCTTGATTTACCTAACCCTCCTAAGAGATTTGAACGCTACAATCCTTTGTTTATTAGGTCAGTAGAGAAAGTAGCAACACAATCAATGATTGATGCTACAGAAGAGGCAGTGGCATTGAATGAGTCTGAAGATGGAAGTGTGAGCAGAGACATAAGTGTTGGTTTAGACGGTACATGGCAAAGACGTGGGTTTTCGTCTTTGAACGGTGTAGTGTCGGTTTCAAGTTTTGACTCTAGTAAAATTTTAGATACAGAAGTACTTACCAAATACTGCCATACATGCAAATGAATCAAAAAACCCAAAACCTCATTTTTGTGATAAGAATTTTGACGGGTCAAGTGGAGCTATGGAAGTTGCAGGAGCTAAGGCTGTGTTTGCTCGTACAGAAATGACTAGAAAAGTAAGATACAAATATTACCTGGGAGATGGTGATTCCAAAGGGTTTTCAAACAGTAGTAAATTCTGAACCATATGGCCCAAATTTTCATATTGAAAAACTGGAATGTGTTGGGCACGTTCAGAAAAGAATGGGGGGTCGACTTAGAAAGTTACGGAGAGAAATGAAGGGGAAAGTATTGAGTGATGGATTGAAAATTGGGGGAAAGAAAGGAAGATTGACTGATGCAGCTATAGACTCCCTCCAAAATTATTATGGCCTAGCAATAAGAAGAAATACAGACAATTTAGAGAAGATGAAAAAAGATATATGGGCCATATACTTTCACAAATTGTCAACTGACGAGAATCCACAACATAATCTCTGCGATGACTCGTGGTGTAAATATAAGAAATGCATAAAAGAAAATGAAACTTATGAGCATAAAAATTCATTAGATAAAGCTGTGATGGATGCCATCAAACCAACTTTCCAAGCATTGGCTTCACCAGACCTGCTTAAAAAATGTCTCCATGGTCAAACACAGAATGTAAACGAAAGTTTTAATTCTGTGTTGTAGACGCGTATACCTAAATTAAATTTTGTAGGCCTGCAAACACTAAGATTTGGTGTTTTTGACAGTATTATTACTTTTAATGAAGGAAGTCAAGGCAGAATAAAAGTGTTTAATGATCTAGGTATAAAGCTAGGCCAAAACTGTGTTTATACCCTACGTCAGATTGATGAGGACCGAGTGAGGAAAGCCGAAAAAGCTGGTGAAGAAGAGACAAAGCAAGCTAGGAAACGGGCAAGAATGGTGAGGAAGAAACTAATTGATGATAATAAGGCCAAGGGACAAGACTATGAAGCAGGAATGTTTTAAAAGTTACTTTTCAATCATATTTTTGTATACTACATAAAAGTGTTTTGTGAATTACCGAAAATTTTACTTTTTTGACATAAATTTTCCTTTTTCTCAGGAACTAGTTGTCAAATCTTCATGAAATTTATATCATATATATAACGTACCTATTCATACAATCCCTGCCACTTTCATAAGTCTAGGTCAAAATATAAAAAAAATAAAAATTTTTTAAAAAACAAATAATTGAAAAAAATATTGAGTATCCTTAAAAAATTTCTAAAGCCAAAAATATTGATTGGAAATCTTTAAAAGTGGCAGGGCTTGTGTATAATAGTATGTTTTAGAAGTGCTAAAAATTTCAATTCGTTAGGTATCATAGTACTTGAGAAAAAGGAACATAAATATTTGAAAATTAACATGAGCTGGTATAGGGCGTACATCTCCCCTTAACATACAAAACACCATGCAACATGCATTTAACATGCAAAGACGGTATATCTTGTTAGATATAAGATATACTTAAAACAGTCTAAAAGTAATTTAAGTTATCTCAAACAGGGTTTAGCTACGAAATTGTGTTTCATTTTGACTTGTAAATTTCCGATCTATTTTCATTCAAGTATGTATATTGACTATTAAACAGAAAAACGTATAAAAAATACTGAGGATTTTTTAATAACCGAAATGATATACATTTCAATAGATCGAATATTTCATTCTCAAACACACAATGCCCGTAAAGCCAGTTATATAATATAAATAAGTAGTTAGAAGTTTACTCGGGACAAGCTTTTGAACTCTTATTTATCAACGTTTGTCTCACTTCTGATCCACGAGAAGATTTTTGGATGAGACGAATATTATGATTCATATCAATGATTCTAGATAGAATGTTTTGTTTAATTTAGTGGTGTTTTAAAGGTTACTTAAGTGATCAATATATATTATGATTACACATATATTATACAATATATATATTGAATATATATGTGAGTGTGTGTGTACACACACACACACACACACAAACAAATTATATATATATATATTATGTCAACTAATAATCATTTATTATTTGTTGATTTTCTTAAATTTATGTTTTGAATAGTCTCAGTTACTTGGTAATTTAACAAGAACTCACTAGGGAATTAAATTTGACGTATTGCAAATTTTTAAATTGTATGAATGTTTTTTCTATGTCTGTGTAATTTATTCTACTTATGTGTAAGGCTAAAACAAATTTTCATCTCAATTTAATGGTAAAAGGCATAAAAAATGAATTAATATAGAAAATCAAGAAATATCTATTCCCATAAATTTTCATTTTCTTAGATGTTTATCCAAGCGTTTTTATGGATATATTTACGGAAATATAATTAAAAAAATATATTTTTAAGCTAAATATGTATTTAAATTGAAATGTATGGCCACGAAAAGCATATATAACTAAATACTTAATAAATTACATATTATTTTTACCGTTAAGTCGGTGCGAACTATCGTTACTAGCAGGCAGAAACAGATGAGTTTCTTAAACATCATTTCCTGCAACAAATTATATATAATTAAACAGTTAAACAACTAAATTCTCAATTTACGTATATCAATTTGTAATAGACAATGGTCTACAAATACAAAAGTTAATGCCATTACTAAACCATATTTAGGTTAAGATTCTTTTGTACGGGATTAATTGAATTCAAGTAAATAACAGACAATAACATACTATACATTAGTTTTCCACTTCGTTATTTTTGAATTTATAATTTATTTGAAATTTTACATTTATTTAACTCAATAAGAAATGTTCGTTCCTATAAAGCAATAAACTATAATAACGCTGACATATAATTTCTTTACATCTGCAGTAAATAATTTATAAAAAATATACTATAAATGAATTACTTGATTATATTGTCAGAATGCTTTTACATCAAATTAGTTTTGATTATCCAAGAAATTATTAGCAAACTGTATAGGTTCAGATGAAATATAAAATAAATATTGTTATTGCATTGCAAATTAAATTTTCCGTATGACAAAATAAATTATACAACATAACTTCTTACCTTACGTGGTGTATCTTGAGAGTATCATCCAAGACTGTGAATTTAATCATAAGTATATTGTCTTATATAGTCATCATAATCAATGATATGAAATAAAACCTTATCCCGTGACAGTTTTGATATCAAGCGTACAGATTTTCCATTGTTTTTTGGCTAATTAGCGTAACCATTGATAACCGTTCCTTAGACATAAGTCGTAAAAGACAGATACGCTCGTAAAAATTGATAACACTCGATATCAGTACAGTCGGCTATTGTTTGATGGTTTTAGTATTGAAATATATAATTGCTTGCTACCTTATCAGGCCAGTATGAAAGTAATAAAATGTTATCAGAAGATGATTTTTAATGGTTTTGCCACGAGTTTACGGGTAAACAAAATCTAAACGTAATGAATAAAAAAAATCAATATAAAATTAATTTAAAATATATTTTATCAGTTGATATACTTAGGGTGTTTCAAGAGAAGTAGGCACATCTTCATGATATGATAGTATACAGAAAAGACAAGCAAAAATTTGTAATTGAAACGAAATTCAAGTAATATCTTTTTTGTTTCTTGCATCTGTGCATATGTTTTTTATATTTTAAAATGTGTTAGTGCGAACAAAATAAAATTGATCATTTATGTTAAGGTTATCAAGGGAACATTATTACTAGATTTAAAGAAATATGATCAGTCTTTTTTCTAAACCGCACTATTTAAAAGTTTTCAAAATTGTACATATCTATAACTGTCAATTTAAAATGATAGGTGCAATAATAATATTTTTTTCACTGTAACGACGAAAAAATCAAACCACGTTTGTTGAAATCAGTTTAAAAACGAAATAATTACACCTATTTTAGTTAAGAGTGTTTCTGTTTTATTACTGAATGTATATTCTCAGAGATCCAAGATCTGAATTTTTGTTTAACTATTGGCCTTTGGATCATTAATAGCTGTTTTTCTAATTAAAAATCTAATAATATCAGTTGTCTCCACAACAAGTGTTTAAAAATAAGATAGTATTGTGATGATTTAATTTGGATTTTGCTTTTAATGGCAATCACTGACACGATTTATTTCCTTAAATTAGTAATTATTTATAAGATGGCTATGGACAGCAATGAGGCGTGCGCTGATATCCATTTAACACATGGCGCTGATTGGGGAAAAAAGTGCTGAAGCCAAGGAGATTTATATGGAGTAGTTTACTGGCTCACATACCCTTGATCACAAGACTTTGAAGGTGTCATCGCCGTTAAAGATTTGCCGTACATAATCATTGAAATTTGATTTTTTACTTTACATAAACCTCTATACCTTGAAGACCATGCATTACAAATTATAATTATGAAATTTGTAATCATCTGATTTTAACAAGACTGGTTAGGATATGAATTTTATTATAATAAGATTTTATTGTCGAATTAAACTTCATGAAAATCATATTTGCTTTTAGTTTCTACATCAATCAGTAGCAGTATTTGAAAGTTTACGTGGCACTATAGGCCTACCGATATTTTTAAATAGTATAGGTACTGTATATTATAGCATTGCATTTCACTTTTATACGTTTGATCTTGTTGTGCGAATACTATGTAAGTCAATTTGTGTAGTTATATATAAAGTCACATACGTATATGCAGTGCACAAGTTATTAGAACTTTGCGATGTGGGGTATAATATTCATTATAGGGAATTGTGTTTACAGATACAATCATAACCACCAGAACACAAAACCACGATAATCCGAAAACATATTCGTAATTACGACTGTATACGAGTAACTTTACAACACGTACAAACACGGCAACACACACACACACACACACACACACACACACACACACACACACACACACACACACACACACACACACACACACACACACACACACACACACACACAAAAACACACACACACACACACATACACACGAACACACAAACACACATATACATAAACAAATATTTATTTATTAACAAATATGGTTAATTAGGCTGCCCATGTAATTAAACATTGCTCAATCCAGGGTAAACACATTATTTATTATTTTATTATTTTTTACTTCAATGAGGCTTACCCGATTGTTTTTCTGCTTAAAAATGGCGATATTATTATTCAAAAGACTTGATACCTAAAACATATACATATTTAGTTACAATAGCAATTGTTTTCCATGTAACTAAAGAAAGGCTATTACAGTTTTCAAGGGAAATATTTTATGTAGCTTAGGTAAAACAAACCCTATGTAAGTACTTTGCTAACTCAAATTAATAGACCAATAGTTAAAAGAAAAGTACAAAAAATTCCTAAACAAATATCACATCTCTAGTAAAATAATTGGTTTTATCTTGTTAGGTTTTAAACGCACGACTAAATATACATACATACATTGAAAAAAGCATTTAAATATTTATTATAGGAAGACTGCACATTTGATACGAATCATACATGATTTACTGACTATATTACAGAATAATGCTGACATTTAAACGTACTGGTATTATACTACAATAATAATATTATTTATTACGAATGTTAATGCCTCTTCAAACCCTTTACCGATTTAACTTGGTTCCTGGTTACATTACACAAGTAATGATTTAGTGTTTAAATATTTATTATTTTACATATTTTTTTAATATTTGATCCAATTCAGTTGTAACCACTTCAGATTCAATGGTTTTGTGTTACTTTATTCTATGTGAGTGAGTATTCAATATGTTATGTTCCGTTATAGGTGTTCAAACTGTTAATTTTGAATGCACATTTTAATACGAGTTCCAAACCAGGCAACGGCACACAAGATTTCATTACCAAATGAACTGCATTTCTAATCCTGTCCATCATGCCCTGTCGGGTTGAGGACTTTGTACATATCTCCAACCAATATTTCCCGACTTCAGTAAACATTTTAATTTTTAATTATAAATAAACACAAACAGCACCTTAGTGACGTACTGTAATACAAAGTTGTATTTCATTGTACTTTATTAAGTTGAAAGAGAATGTTGGATGTCCACGGTTGGACATGCACCATCATAGAACTCTTTCTTGTCTATTTGAAAATTAGTTGATAATATAATATAATACATTTCTCTGGATATCTTGCACATAATACATTCAAATTTTGTATTATGACATTGGGTTCCATGGCAGTATTTAATTAATAAAAGGTCCGTTGAGCTAGGGAAGGTACTACAACGTAAGTGTGCGCTGAAATCAAATCTTGTCAGTTTTAAACAAAGACTTTCCATCTATTATTTTTATTATACTCTATGAATAAAAAATTACAAGCACGTGTTAATTTCATTCATAAAATCACTTTTGAGTGTATTTTATAAGTTTAAAAATTTATTTATTCTCTATTTTCTGGTTGCTATCATGGTTACCCATAAGACCAATGTAAAAATATTCCCTAACGCTCAGCCAAGTCCCATATTAGTTGATATGCACTATTATCGACCTCAGAATTGGTCATATCGAATAAAGCTTGTGCATAGTTTTAGGTCTATAGATAAGTTCGTTTTCGAGAAGGACATGCAGACAGAAATGAACATTTTCCAGTTTTACGAGTGATAGGCTTCGTTAACGCTCAGCCAATAATGTCTTATAACATAATATAATACATGTTATATGAAGTCTGTATTATCAAGTCAACTGCTCAGAACTGAATAGTACCTCACCTTGGTAACAGTTAAGCGCAACTGAATACTCAGTGAATTATCATTCACCATATCTTACACGTGTTACCAGTGCAGAACTTTGTAATTGCGAAATGCCACAACATAAAGGGAATGCTCGCCTTTGTGGGTTGTGGGTAGGGCTGACGAACAAGTCCGCCAACCACACAGCATCAAAATCTCATTCCCTTTCAAAGAGATATCGTCATGTTTAAACCTTCGTCTTTATACCGTTGTTACTCACATTTACTTTCATTAGAATTGTACTATTCCTGGTTACAAGCCGTATATACACCGTGCGAACCGATTGTAGGTATCTAAACACTCCTTTGTTCACGGTTTTTATTGAATACTAAAAAACTTCAAGATTTACGTAAAACAATAATACTGTACAATGAACCACAACAAATAACAGTTTTTGAATTAAGAATATTTAATAAATACTTTTCTCTAACAATAGCTACTTTTGAATATAGTAGCACAAGTGGGGGGTTCGAGATTCACTGCAGAGAGGTTGAGATGACAAAGAGTGATTCTGCTAGGGATTCGGTCCGTAATAAACCACGTTTCTTGAACAATACAAATTCTTACAAAGCATGACTGTTTTGAAGTTTTGAAATGTGGCTATAAAGCTACAAAATTTTCTGAGTAGGCGTTACATATACTCGTCACCATAAAGCTGAAAATACATTTAGTCTACTCGTACACCTTGGCAAAAATGTATTAGATTCAACTCTTAAACATCGATGGTATGTATTTAATAATCAACAATTAAAGAAATATTTAAGTAAAAAAATTGGTATTTACTGGATTATGTGTTTAGAGGGCTAGCAAATAATATTAGGACATAATGTTTTAGTTAGTGAATATGAACACAGATTTGGACTCCGGCACAACGCTCAGCCAATTAAACATTAATCTCAGAAAACTGCCTTGATGATTTAAACAAGGGAGACTAGCTCTTTGCCTGACGGGTGCTTGAGCATCTGATATGACAAGATAGTCCAAAGTCAATGAATGTCTTATTTTACCAGGGAAGTAAGTGCTGAGACACCCTCTCTCTGATACTTAACTTATCGACCAACGGCTTCGAGGAGAATCCTGAACCACCACCAATGGCTGGGAAGGTGGACTGCTTGCAACGACAGGACAGCTCAGCGGTCTCCCATCCATGCAGCAGGCACGCTCGAAGTTGCGCGATTCTGTTATCTTCCGATAACCGCCGTATCTGGTACAGTGTGCCATTGTCACAGGTTATAAGGAATGAGAAGTATATCCAACGTGTTTATTGTACCTCAGTACAACAACGCAAGTCTCATACAATACATCGATAACTGCCGTATCTGGTACACTGTGCCATTGTCACAGGTTATAAGGAATGAGAAGTATATCCAACGTGTTTATTGTACCTCAGTACAACAACGCAAGTCTCATACAATACACCGATAACCGCCGTATCTGGTACAGTGTGCCATTGTCACAGGTTATAAGGAATGAGAAGTATATCCAACGTGTTTATTGTACCTCAGTACAACAACGCAAGTCTCATACAATACATCGATAACTGCCGTATCTGGTACACTGTGCCATTGACACAGGTTATAAGGAATGAGAAGTATATACAACGTGTTTATTGTACCTCAGTACAACAACGCAAGTCTCATACAATACATCGATAACCGCCGTATCTGGTACACTGTGCCATTGACACAGGTTATAAGGAATGAGAAGTATATCCAACGTGTTTATTGTACCTCAGTACAACAACGCAAGTCTCATACAATACATCGATAACCGCCGTATCTGGTACACTGTGCCATTGACACAGGTTATAAGGAATGAGAAGTATATCCAACGTGTTTATTGTACCTCAGTATAACAACGCAAGTCTCATACAATACATCGATAACCGCCGTATCTGGTACACTGTGCCATTGACACAGGTTATAAGGAATGAGAAGTATATCCAACGTGTTTATTGTACCTCAGTACAACAACGCAAGTCTCATACAATACATCGATAACCGCCGTATCTGGTACACTGTGCCATTGTCACAGGTTATAAGGAATGAGAAGTATATACAACGTGTTTATTTAGCCTATGCTCGAGTACCTCATTATAACAACGCAAGTCTCATACAATACATCATAATTTAAATAATATACGTTATTTTTTATCATCTTTGCTTCAAGGGCCTGTAACAGTTGCAGACCTATAATAGCGTAAATTCCATTCCTAGAAGTTTCTCAATTTTCGGATTTGCCTCACCCTTAAAACACTATCGTGGCATAACCCTATCTACCTAACTGTTAGCTGAAAGTTTCATAGACCGAGAAAGTATCAGTTGTAAGTGGATTTGGTTCAGTCTAATATAAGAGAAGAATCGTAATATATTTGGTATGTCTGTTTCATTCCAAATACAAGATATGTTTAAGGTCAAGTATCTCAGTGCGCTGGCTAAGTTAGTAAGGCTCTTTTAAAAGCTAGAAATATCGCAAATCTAATAATGTGTTTAGAGTACCAATTATACTTGTATTTACTTGATGATTTTATAAAATTATGAAAGTATCTAATACTGGTACAAATATTTGGAAGTAATCAAACAATGATATGACTTTAATTCATTTGGGATAGTTATGTTCATGTAAGTTAAGTTTTCAACTAATTAAATTTTGTAATGTGTAAAGCTTAGAAGATATTTAAGCATTTTTAAGTGTACAAAGTGCGCTAATAAATAACAATACTGCTGATAAGATCTTATATAGATTTCAAGAATAAACAACATCTTGTTTTCATATACATAAATATATATATATATATATGTATATGTATATATTGATTTATATATATATATATATATATATATATATATATATATATATATATATATACAACTTTCCAAGTGCTGTGTTATTTATATGTAAAATTAATTAATATAAGAATGTGTGCTTATTAATTGAAACTAATTGCCATGGAAAAAGAGTCCAAATCTAAGAAATAAACTAGCAGTGGTGGATGATTATTCCAGATTCAATTTCTTCCAAAACTAGAATAAAAAATATAAATGTAAAAAAAGACATTTAAATCATGTTTGAGTTAAACTTACATTATTTATTCATTCAACAATACTTAAACAATACTTGTTGTTGTTTATTTTCTTAAGTGTTTTCAATTGAGGAAAAGTAGCTAATGCAGAATTGTTATTTGTATCAAGCTTAGCACCACATACATAGATGAAGAACTTGGATATGTTTTTTAGAAATAGAGGATAAACAGAAGGAGATGTATCAAAGGCTGCATTTCCACGCCGACAACAAAGTTTGATCGGTACAAAGGAGCAGTTTCGTGGAGTTTGATCCTAAACTTTGCACCTGTATAAACTGTCCTTATAGTGTTTTCAATTGAGGAAAAGTAGCTAATGCAGAATTGTTATTTGTATCAAGCTTAGCACCACATACATAGATGAAGAACTTGGATATGTTCTTTAGAAGTAGAGGATAAACAGAAGGAGATGTATCAAAGGCTGCATTTCCACGCCGACAACAAAGTTTGATCGGTACAAAGGAGCAGTTTCGTGGAGTTTGATCCTAAACTTTGCACCTGTATAAACTGTCCTTATAGTGTTTTCAATTGAGGAAAAGTAGCTAATGCAGTATTGTTATTTGTATCAAGCTTAGCACCACATACATAGATGAAGAACTTGGATATGTTTTTTAGAAATAGAGGATAAACAGAAGGAGATGTATCAAAGGCTGCATTTCCACGCCGACAACAAAGTTTGATCGGTACAAAGGAGCAGTTTCGTGGAGTTTGATCCTAAACTTTGCACCTGTATAAACTGTCCTTATAGTGTTTTCAATTGAGGAAAAGTAGCTAATGCAGTATTGTTATTTGTATCAAGCTTAGCACCACATACATAGATGAAGAACTTGGATATGTTCTTTAGAAGTAGAGGATAAACAGAAGGAGATGTATCAAAGGCTGCATTTCTACGCCGACAACAAAGTTTGATCGGTACAAAGGAGCAGTTTCGTGGAGTTTGATCCTAAACTTTGCACCTGTATAAACTGTCCTTATAGTGTTTTCAATTGAGGAAACGTAGCTAATGCAGTATTGTTATTTGTATCAAGCTTAGCACCACATACATAGATGAAGATCTTGGATATGTTCTTTAGAAGTAGAGGATAAACAGAAGGGGATGTATCAAAGGCTGCATTTCCACGCCGACAACAAAGTTTGATTGGTACAAAGGAGCAGTTTCGTGGAGTTTGATCCTAAACTTTGCACCTCTATAAACTGTCTGTATAGTGTTTTACTTACAGCAGTGAAAGCGGATTTGCCACTTCTTTGTAGGGAAATACAAATAAATAAATAAAAAAGAAAGTTGAATATTATTCCATTTACTAATATAGCTTTATTGTCAATAAAGGATAAGAGTTATTTAAATTCAAGAGCTAGTAAATTATTTATGGAAAAAGGTCAAACATAAAAATTATAGAATAATAATTGTTTACTTATAATAAATAGAATTAAAGTTTATATAAAAACCAGAAGGGAAAGTAGAATTCCTACAAAATCAGCTAATCAGAGAGAGGCCGTTTTATTGTTTTTTAATCTCAAAACGCTCCTCCAATGTTTCAGCACTCATTGTTTTAGTGCTATATACCCGGTCTGCTGTTATTGGTAAACCTCCTAAATTTGTGTAAAAGCGGCTGAACACAGCGAGGCTCGTTTATTGTTTATAGTCCCAAAACGCTGCTCCAATCTTTCAGCACTCATCGTTTAGTGTCCAACACCTCACTGACTCGCCCGGATTGCTGTTGTAACGTAGCTAAGTTAAACCGACTCTTTTGGCACAAGTATGGCGATTTCTTTCAGGATAATTGGCGTCCTTTACTCAAGATAAATCCTGTGAGCTCTTTCCGTTAATATTAATTTATGTTATTACGAGTATAATAGCTGCTGGGCCGGGAAATTCTACAATCCCTGTACATTCAAATACATTTCTAAAACCTAAAAATAAATAAATTCAATTTTTACCTTTTGGGTTTAACGATGAAGTAGCAGTAGCGTTTATTACACGTTATAAACATTTCAGTTTTTATTTTATTAATTATTATCTAGAGTTGTACTTGTATTAGGCTGGTTCGTGGTCAATAGTTTATGTTTATTACCTTATGTTTAAGTATGTTTATGTGGACAATTTTGTAGGACGTTTCGATATCAGAAAAGCCATTTTCAGGATTAGGGCATTAGAAGTATGTTTCTCTAAATAAGTCTGGTCGCTTATAACGTCAGCCGTCATAAGTATAAAGTCAAATATATAACACCAGAGTGTTATGATAAATCAGTAATATCAGCTCTGAAGGTTAAGATTATTAATACACACATGATACATTAGTAATCTAAACTACTTATGCCTTACAAAAATTTTAATGTTTATAAATAGAATAAGCAATAGGGAAAAATACACACTTCACTTTAAAGTTTAAATTGTTCAATACTCTTTATGGCGTTCACGTGATTGTTAATTTATTAATTACTGTTTACTATTAATTCTGTTTAAATACATTTCAATTAAATATTTTATTTCTGTCTGTACTGCAATAATAAGTAAAACGAGTAATACAGTGTGTCTCACATTTTCAGCACATCGAAAGGATCTTGGAAGCTATAAGATACGCAGCAAACATTAAATAGACAAAGTTCTGCGTAGTAACAAGATAAACAAATAAATTGTGGTCAAGCTGATCATTGGTTACGTCGATCACTTGCTGCTCTCAAAAAACCAGTTTGGTCAATTTTGTCACAGCTTTCTTAGTAGTACTGGAAACTTATTCTAGTGTTTTAATATTATAATGAAATATTTTTTAAAGACCAGGAAGCAGGAGGCGTAGGGTTCGATTCAAAACTGTTTAAATACAACGATCCTTTTCGTACTTAATGGAAATAAAGCAGATATTTGACTGCCTACAGAAGTACCATTTATGATATACTTACCGCGTAGTTTTCATGAAAACATTCATAAAATCCTGCTTTTTATGCTTCTGTGAAGGGAATTTTCAGTACGGATTGTTTACATTGACTTTACATTGGAATGCTGTTGGAAACTGTTTTAAATTATATCAATGAATATTATTCTAAATACTGAACCTAGAGCCTTCTATAACTAGAAATATTGCAAGTATTAAGCAATGGGTAGTAAATAATCTATTAGATTAGCAAAGCCAAATCGTAAAACACTCTGTCACTTCGAAGCTGGTCAATCGTTCCTTTTATCTAGTCCATGTTATACTGTAAAAACATTTCTTATTTATTGAAACGCCACATTCTCGCATACTTCTGTTGTTTACTGCCTCACAAAATTTTCCAATACAAAAAGGTTGGCAGGAAACTCGACATGTAGTCATTCTGTTTTACCCCTCCCCACACACCAAAAGGGTTTCTTTCTGTGTTGCTTATAACAAGTCTGACAATATCCTACAATTCTAATTACTTACTGTAATATAATGATTGTGAATTTGTAGTGTATGAGGGCACGAGATGAGGTTTATTAATTTAAACGACTTTAATAATCCTATAAGGAGAGATGACAAACAAACTACGTAATGAGTAATACATATTTATTGAACTAATAGTTTTCTTTGAATTCTTGTGGAACTAATCTTATTAATGCAATATTATTCTAATTTTGATATTTTAAATTCAACCTTAATGTCCCTATGTAGGAGAATGAATATCTATTCCCTGAGATACATTACACATCCCTTGGTCGATAAATCTGTAATAAAATCCCAATATCTATCAGTTTGGATCTGCTAACAAATAGTTCTATAACTATTTAGATACTTTAAGAAACTCGGCAGAGACTTTTTCATACCTATTTAACACCAAACATTAAATTCCTGCAGGTATCTGATTAAAAAAGACGTCAGTAAATAACTGCAAAAGTGTTTTTATCTACAAGTGAAAAAAGTCAAAACACAAAATATTAGGCAATTTAAAGGCAAATCCAATTCATAAAGTTTTTCCACAGAGTTAAGGATAATGGCGACAATATTTACAAAACACAAATATAGCCAGACAACTACCAAACTAAACTATCTGGGGGAGATATTTATGTATTGTTTGTTAGTTTTTACTTCCTGAAAAACTTATTTTCATGAAATATATGCAGGAGCAACGGAATATATAAATACTAAGTACAGTACAGGATTTCAAAATGGAGTGATCATTGCATTACGCCTAAACTTTCTACTGATGGTCTACTTTATATGGTCTACACCAGCTCCTCCACTGTTGGTGGGTACCGCAACTTTACTCCTGCTCCCGCTTTGTAGTTCATTGCTGAACTTTATACATTTAGCTCAGCATTGTTTGCCATAATTTTGTATTGTCCAAGGTCGAGGCTGGTCTACTTTATATAGTCTACACCAGCTCCTCCACTGTTGGTCGGTACCACAACTTTACTTCTACTCCCGCTTTGTAGGTCATTGCTGAACTTCGTACATTTAGCTCAGCTTTGTTTGCCATAATCTTGTATAGTCCAAGGTCGGGGCTGGTCTACTTTATATAGTCTACACCAAACTCCTCCACTGTTGGTCGGTACCACAACTTTTACTTCTACTCCCGCTTTGTAGTTCATTGCTGAACTTTGTACATTTAACTCAGCTTTGTTTGCCATAATCTTGTATTGTCCAAGTCTCTAAATACTTCTAAGAGAAATTATGTAAGCTGTTGAACTAAGTTCGCATGAATGGTAAACCAAGTTTAGTGTATATAACTTAAACCCATCACTCCAGGCTGTGGTAGATGTTCTGAAACCTGGCCAAATGTTCGATCGGGTGGAGATTTGGGATAAAGAAAAGGAAGAATTTGACGGATATTGACTTCCTACCTGTGTTGTTAGCGGGTACTAACGAAGGCAACCCACATACTACGAGTGTATGCTTGACGACCAACACAATGTCCAATGACACAATGTGTCCTGTCCTTGCAAGCGGCCCGCCTGCCCAGCCATTGGTGGTGGTTCGGAAGTTACCTTTAAGCCGTTGGTCCCCAGGTTAAGTGTTAGAGAGGGCTTCTTTGCAATAACTTCGCCTGGTAAAATAAGAAATTCTTCCTTTTTTTATTACAATGTCAAACCCGAGAACTAGGGTGATGTCTGCACTAAGTTGAACTCCTAAAAGAGGATGGTAGACACACTATCACTTGTGCAATGGATTTAGAGCCATCGGAAACTTTACGTATTGGTGTTCATGTTTGAAAAGTAAGAGTAAGATAAAACATCGGAGCCTGCATAGACAAGTTTTTAATCGACTTTAGCGTGACGCTACTCATGACTACAAAAAGCTGTTTGACAGTGATTGAGGAATGTTTTAAAGAACTTTTTGGACGAAATGTTAATCTCAACGGAAAAAAGAAACGCATTGAAGAGAACCATTAACTGCAAAGATTGTTTTGTTGTGTGTATAATATAACACTCCATAAAGGATTACGCTTTAATTTCAATACTAATTAATTTACAAAGAGTATTCGCTCCAACAGGACTCGAATCAGGATATACCACTTCCCGGATGTGGATGAGAGCGTAACATGTGAAGTGAGAGATCCTGGGCTCACGAACACACAAACAAACTACTACCCTCTTCATAAAATAAGCATACGTGAAACAAGTGCAACTCCATACCAAGCCAATTTTCTTGTATATATGGCACTATTATATCAATCCTCAATTTTTAATACTACTTATAATACTAATTAGTCTACATAACTAAAATATAAGTTAATTCTTTTGTCATGCATTACGAAAATATTTAACGTATAAATACAGTTAATTTATACTTTATTTGGAAAAGATGGCAAAGAAAAAAGTATTCCTAACAATTAGGTGAAACGCACAATATTTGTATTTTAGCACGCTATTGAATACTACATATAAAGTTATGGTTTTTAAGAGGTCAGTTAGTTTTTCAGTTCCCTGTTCTCACTTTGATATGTATTTACCACTGGACACAAATTAGTTTATGTCTTCGTCTAGTTGTGTTTGTAACAAGCACACTTGACATCTTCCTCATTCACATGAGTTTGAACTATGAATAATTGTGAATGAAGCTCACGACATTGTTCTCACGCTCCAATGTATTTACCACTGGACACAAATTAGTTATGTCTTCGTCTAGGTGTGTTTGTAACAAGCACACTTGACATCTTCCTCATTCACATGAGTTTGAACCTTGATTAATTGTGAATGAACCTCACAACATTGTTCTCAACGCTCCAATGTATTTACCATTGGACACAAATTAGTTATGTCTTCGTCTAGTTGTGTTTGTAACAAGCACACTTGACATCTTCCTCATTCACATGAGTTTGGACTATGAATAATTGTGAATGAACCTCACGGCATTGTTCTCCCTTTCCAATGTATTTACCACTGGACACAAATTAGTTATGTCTTCGTCTAGTTGTGTTTGTAACAAGCACACTTGACATCTTCCTCATTAACATGAGTTTGAACTATGAATAATTGTGAATGAACCTCATGCCATTGTTCTCGCGCTCCACTTCTAAAGACAGCGATATCTTGAAGTCAAGTTGAGCTCTCGATCCCCAAACACCTGAATATTGGTTGACATGTATCAGACACCTGTAAAAAATTTAGTATTTTTCTGTAATCTTCAATCCGATCGCGAAACACATCCGTAATTAAACATTATATTACAGTGATCAATCTCACGGATGAGATATAACCTCATCTCATTTCTTGAACTAATGAGACATTTCTTGGATTTGAGATTTATCATTGATGTAAATCAAGGAAAAAAAAGTTTTCCAATACAATTTAGAAAACAAATAGTAAGTAATTTTTATTAATAAGTAATATATGAGTTAGTTAAACATTAAATGACATTTTAATGCATACCGAATAGCAGGTTTTGACACGCGACGCACTATGATAAGATAAGCTATCGGCAGTCCGAACGGAACTGACCGGTAGACTGATCGATCGATTAACCCTGTAAGATGCTGCTCTTAATAAACGTTGCAACCCAATACCAAGTGAGTTTCTAAGATGAAAAGGAAAAGGACTGATTATGTCATCACAAATTAATTGTACTGTACGTCTTTTTCACTGGGCATTGATGTGAACGATCTGTTTTCGCTAATGAAGGGGTTGGTCTAGGCGAGAAAAAAAGGCGTATTGCTAGCGTATAAACATTGTGTTTTTCAATTACACAGTGATCCAATTAAATAATTGCGTGAAAGTGTAATTAGTAGTGTAAAATGTTATTGTGTGCGTTTCGACGACAAGCGAAAACTTAAATCCAACTCCCAATCCAATTCTGCTTCTCATGTACTTCAATGACTTTAGGCCATCACTAATGCATAGAAGTCGTACAGTATGCTGATGGAAAACTCTGTTACTGTGGTAAATCAAAATCTCTTTTGGAAAAAAGAGACCTTTGTTGAAATCAACTATTGTGTTCAAAATTTCAACAGCCTCATTCTCAAACAATCACCAATATTATGAATTTTACTCTGCGGACGGCTGACTCAGACTGTGGTCTTGTTGTCATATTGGTAGATTCCATTTTGGAAGAAGGTTACAGCACTGAATTCCTTGAAATACACCTTGATCGAGGGTTGCTATTGAATGATGACATTAACCATATTTGAGGCAAAATATCCTCAGGCATTTTTTTTGAGGTCTTTTAGCAAAGTATTGCCCTACTCAGGTTGAAATGACTGCATAGAAAGGCTTAATTAACCTTCACCTTACCTATGGAGTGGTATTATGGGGTGCCTATTTTAACAACTAAGGATCAACCAATTTTAGGGGATTGAATTTGGCGCTGTAGGTGGGAAATTGGTAAAGGGATGAAGAGTTAATGAATTTTGCTTTGTGTGATTGAATGTAGTCCTGATGTAGTGAGAATGTTCAAAAATTTAGCTCTGAAATTTAATTGTTGAAGTTTGCTATACATGGAAATCATGTCTCCCCGATAAACAATGATTGATTAAAATGTCAACTGCCAATTACTAAAATGTTTCAATTACTTCAACTTTTTACATTATGTACAGCTCTTTTTAAATCCTAAACAGAGTTGGCTGGCAGTGTTTCGCTTACAAGGCCATTAGGTTTTCTTCTTTAAATAATACCTTATTACAATTGTGACTGGGCCATAAACTAAATTATGTGAAGATAAGAATTCACGATATGCTTTGTGAAAACTAATTTTTCCACAAATTCTTGGTTTGTATTCTGATCAGTCTGAGTTGTAATAATACTCCGTAATGCAGTGTTTACATTACGAATACATACCTCAACCTAATTATCTCTGGCTTTGTGAGCTAACGTCCTACGATGAAGCTTAAACACTTTTTACATTACACACAATTAAAATTTGCCATTGCCACATATAGTAAGTTTTTTTAGATACACAAACATTCTTGAACACAATATACTTCGGCTTATTTACCAGATTTGTGTTTGCTTAAAGGACTAAACTAGATTTACGTACAGGATCGGGTACTGCTAGAATATTGCATTTGTGACAGTATTTCCTTCTGGGTAGTGGCCCAATTAAGTCTAGAAACATACAGCCCATGTTACTGCTGGGTTTTATGGAAAATAATTCGCCCTGATACTTTCCCTGAGCAGTTTTCGTCTAACTAACTTGACATGAATCACTTTTGTTTATTTGATTCATTCAGATTTAGTACATGAAAATATTGGTTGATGAGTTCCAGCGATTCTCCCATGTTTGATCTGTAAACAATTCTTAAAATAAATCTACCAATTCTCTTGGTAAAAATATACGAATCTAAAATGCAATGTTCGTTTTCTACATTAATATATACTTCTATAAGTAATAATATCAATATCTCTTTACATTTTTGATTCTTTTCTAATTCCTTAAATGCTAGGGATACAAGATTGATAAGAGGCAAATAATTAGTTTGGGTGATACAAATCCATTAATATTGTTTACTATTTAAAATTTAAATATACTAAATGACATTTTACATGAATACTACAGGATATGCCAATTTATGAAGTAAGCTTACAGAATTAACAATTAGTTATGCTCGTTGGTTCCATGACGGTTTGTCACAAACTGATACAATGTTTGCTGAAGGTCTACTAGCTGCAGCTGATACAGTGTGAACTTAGTCAATAGCTTTTATCTCTCTTTAAGTAGGATTTAAATTTGTCCTGGATATTTCATAGCTTGCTTCCAAACTCTTCCTTAAGGCTTTAATTAGCTGATCCTGTGACATAACTTACTGGTCATATTTATCTTAGATAGCACTTCACTAAAATAGTTCAGTTGGCTATCTAACATGAATGGTGTCACAGCGTTACTGATAATATTTAACTGCATTAATTTAGATCAGAGTTCATGAAGTGTTTTTTATATCTGCTAATTTGAGTGCATCTACTTTCTAATAATATAATTTTATTTTCCACCACACATAAGTTCGATAAATTAAAATTGTTCATTAAAACTTATATTATATTTATATTATTATTTCCTGATTCACGGGTCCATTATGCTTAATCGGAAAATAATAGAATTAGGTCACAAGAAATAACATAGGGAGCTTTCATTTTGTTTATCTTAACTGTTCTCTTGCATAATTTTATTATACACAGGTTAACTGTAAATAATGTCCTTATTTAGATCAGAATAAAGATAAGAATACTCTGAACATGTTATAATTGGTTATTGATGCTTTATAATAGGAAAGTACAAGATAAACTATTTTTACCGTATTATTTTGTGCCTCAAAGTCCAGGAATCACTGCGGAGGAGGTTCCAATGCGACATAATTTAGGCAATCACAGATGATCAGACCAAGCGATGGCAAAGAGGCAGATTGCCAAAACACTACCAAATAGTGCTGTTCTCAGGACAACGACTGGCCATATATTCCAGAACCCTTTAGGGTATGTAATTGGATAGTATCTAACGTACAGTTCGAAAGACTTTATGTCAAGTAACACTAATAATAATCGAACATGTGTTTTTCTTGATTGATAAATAATTCCTTACATATCTAAAACTGTTAAAACATTTTTTTTATCCTTATCATTTAAATTTTTAATGTAATTTCCTAAAAGTCTCAACGGATTCTAACGATGTAATAAAAGATCGTATTACACGTTCTATAGACGGTTAAAGGTTGAATGTAGTTACACATTTGTATGCATCTGATTGAAGTATTCTGCATAATTTAACAGAATAATAAATATTCCAAAATTTTGAGAATGCGGTCACGCACATTTACTGTTTAAAATATTATACTCAAATTTATGTCATTACCAAATGTTTAAACTTTATAGTAAATAATTTGTAACAGTGAACTTCTATACTATATTTGATTTAAAAGTGGAAGATGTAATCTTATGAGAATTATCCTTGAAAATTTTAAATGTTAATAATTTTAATAATTGATAGCTGTAAATTCTGAACTATTTGTAGTTTCTAATGTAAAGAGTGCCCGCCCATGCAATGAAATTAACAGCCCAATTTTACAAATTTTCTTCTCTTATTTTTCTTAAATCCTAACAAAATTAGTTATAAGATCATGTACGAATCCAATAGCGTTTTCAGGGCGCAGATATTTTTATTTTTTAAGGAGAATCTGACGCCTTGTAAGCCTTATTCTACCCGTCCCCATAGGCCATTGGTCTGTGTGAGGATCTTATCCAGGAGAGTAAGGAGGAGAGTCGATACAGTACAAGGTCGATAGCAGTGATACAAAAGTTCGAAGATCACATACAGGATTTGAACCTCCGCTACCTCTAACGTAGATCCTAAATCCGATATCTTAGACCAGCTATCGGTACTTTAATCTGTGCTTACATCACGTTGCAGAGCGAGGTTATATTGTCGATAGGTTTAGGAACTTGATTGTTTTTCAGAGTATTCCTTATATATGTTGGTGTACATAGTTGGGGAATGATACAAAAGAAGAAAAGTTATGCGAGATAATTTACTAGGTGTAAAGAAATAACTTAGTTTTACGTTTCAAAGTTAGCTTAACGAGCACCCTCTGTTTTACAATAAAAACCTGTTTGTTATTTAGAATTAGTTTCATACAATCTAAATTGATACTCCAGTATGTGAGAAACTAGTACTTGATTAGTAAGATTGATTTCAGAGGCACCCGTTACTAAAGTCCACCTTTCAATAAGATTATTATTTTAAGGGGTTGCAATAATTGGCTCATTTAAGATACCTAGGGCAAAAATGAAGTTAACTTAACTATCTCATGCATTATTTAATTGTTGTAAATCTTTTGTAATAGTGAAATCATGCTAAGACTTCTGCTATAGGCCACATTTCAGTATGTGTTTGTTTTGTAGTATTATAGAGTTCCAATACGAGAATGATAATAAGTAACAACAGTAGCATATAGTAATAAGTAGGATTTAAGGTTGGGTGTAAGGAGGAGTAAGTTGAACTAAGGTCTATATATAGAATAAGGAGTTATGAGTATCATTATACATTAACAGATTATTCCATACAAAACGATGCCTTCAAAATAATATAAATGGAATTTTACTGTCGATACAGTCTACTGTACGTACAAAATACACAGATGGTGCTGTCTCAAGACAGGATGACATTTAGGAGTTTTCTTATTTACACATAAAGTTGTATCATTCAATAGTAAAATCTAACTTTAACTGATACTTGAAAGTGGTGGATCTGAAGTCAGTGCGACTGTGTTTTGAAGGTATGCGAGGATAATTGTAAGTCTGAATGTGTGTGAATGTCTCGATTAAGGGACTTCCTATTGAATTGAGAAATCTGTTGACAATTGTGATACAATTTATATTGCTAATATAATACAAAAAAGGATTAATATTTTTAATAATAATGATTTTGATATTTGCCAAATTACTAGGGCACTCAATAAACTTGAGACAACAAAACTAAGAACTTCGCAAAGTAAGACGGCTTCTGCGTGCGTCCCTTAGCTGTTTTGTTTCATTCAAATGGAATAATTGGATGGGAGTGGGAAAGTCAATATGGCTCTGTCGAAACTTATAATCGCACTTTGAGATTCTGGACTTGCGCTGATAAGTTTATCAGATTGTTTCTGTCTGATACGGAAAGTGCGTGTGTAAATTTATAGAGAAGAAGCATAGTTCAATAAGTAAGAAAAAACTTATTGTTAGTCTTAGTTTGTGATTCAAACAATTAATTGCAGATACTGACGTCATGAGTTGTGCAATAATTTATCATGCCTCAACTAATTAACTGTATATTCTAAATTCTCTGTGACAGAAGATTTACACTAGTAATAATGTATTTTGCTACGGAATCTAATGTTTTGCATATAATGTTGCCAAAACAATGCCATATATGCAAATCGTGCCTAAAATTCACATACAAATAAAATAAATAAGACATAAATTTCGTTTTCCGTACCAAAATATACACTATAAAAATTGTAGGTTATGTTCACGTATTTATAATAAATTAAGTATATTCCTAGGTACAACCCTTGAAAATGTAGCCCAAGTCTAGATTTGTTTATAAAATGTATAACCACACAATAAAATATCCTATACTGAGTATAACAGTTACCAAAACAATAAAAATATCCTTGTTGCAAAAATGGCCGAATTATCCATAGAAAATATATTGTATAAACGAAACAATTTAAATTTGTCAATATATCATGACTGAATCAGTAATTACCTCAAAATATTGAATATGTAATTAATTTAAAAGCATTATATTAATTTCTAGAGTAATTTCAGAATAGTATTTTATTCCAACTACATAATATATACTAGATCTTTGCTCCAATAATGACTCCAATTAATAATACAATTTGTGTAAATACAGTTTATCTAAGTTTAAGTGTAGAAATGGCTCTGTAAAATAAAATAGCTCATTCATTCAATGCTGTTTTGTAAAATATGATCATTCATCATTCATTTCTTAATCAACACAAAATAAAATTAGTGCATGCGAAGTCAGTTTATAGTAGAAGTCTCATGAAAAGTATGTGTCATAAAATTATATTTTATTTCTATATCGCCTCCAGTAACTTTTCTTTAGTATGTTTGGTGTCTTTTATATATTTATGCATGTATGTATATCTGGTGTCTGCTATGTATTCCGGTAGTGTTCTATACCCTCCGACTTGTGTTCGTTTATTTTGTGTTTTCGTATGTTGTGTTTGACCAAGGTACACAGATGTATGTATTGTGAACTCTTATGACGCTATATTTATACTGAATCATGCATGTAAATATTCTCCGTGCGTTTTATTTATTAGCTCACAGTTTTATAATTCTGTTTTATAAATTGAGAAATCTAGCGTACACAAAGTGTCTAATACCATTGTGGCAATTTTGTAATTAAATCAATCTTATACTATAAGATGTGAATTACAGATCAAAAAGCTATGTATAATTTTAAAATTCTCGTAGTTTTAGACGAAGAAAATAATTCATACCTAATATATATATTAATGCCAAACTTTTACACATCATAATTTTTAATTAACTTATATATTGTCATTTATATAGGTCTAAATATGTCCACGAATAAATTCGATTTATTCTTTGTTCTTACCAATAAGTATGCAAAACACATGTGTAAAAACGCTTGAAAAAATATTCTGAACAAGTGGTAGATCTAATATTATTAAAGTGTCGTAAAGTATTTGTAAAACACCCAATATAGTAATTAAAGATTTACTGAGTTATACTGAATTGGTTTTAAAGTACAAGAGCCGCAGATACTTAGTTTCTAATAAGCTAGTTGCAAGAGGAGGTTGGTGTTTGTTATGGAACAATACAGTTACGGTTGTGTCCTTGTAAATGACAGGTTATAATTCACTAAATAGATGTTATCTGGACTTCCTATAGAACCCCTTATCAAATGGAATATCAAATCCTACTGGGATAAGTAATGAGCAGATATTCCCTATGCAAAACGTGCTTTACGTTTAAAGGTTGATATATTGGAGTTCTGAAGCTAGAATGTAAAACAGTGTCTCAATGAGCACCAATAGTATAACAAGCTAACTTTAGTGGCATCTGTTGTCATATTTTCCGAGATTTAAATATGTCGCAATGATTGCAGACTATCGATTGCAAATAAAATTCCTTGGAATTACATGGAATAATCAACTCAATGCTGTCTGTTACAAGCTATCTTAAGCATGTATGTTCTTATATCGTTAGCTAAACATTGCCCAAATCAGCTGCTGATGATAGTAATAATAGATGACGGTGTATTATGGGCTCATTTGCTCACACCTCTTTTACGGAGTAGTGCTTTGGACAAACACAGAATTCATGAGTTCATTCCGCCTTCGGAAATATCTGTTCGAAATATTTCATAGTTAAAACCCAGAGAGTCGTGCAAAGAGGATTTCAAAACCCTCCAAATGTTAATGCTCTCTCTTTATACATATTTGGAACCACATTGTGTTGTATGACTACATCCGCCTTGACAAGAGCCAAGGTATTCATAAGTATAATACTAGGGGCATAGAAGGCTACCGAACTGGAAGACAGGACTGTAGTTTCTGAACACTTTCCCCCACAAGCGGGTGATCACTTCATTAACAGGTTGCCAGATTCTATCAAAAAATGCCTAAAACGCTCTTTAGCTATTTAGGCATATAACTGGGCATGACTCCCAGCCCATTTGGGTGACTGACTCCGTAGCTGGGACTTGGATTGTGGTTGAGTCGAATGAATGTGCTCGTACTATCCTTGTATGTTTCAGTGAGGGAAATTGTGATGTGCGTGTCAAAATGATCAGTTAACTTTTCCAATGCAATACGTGTTATTTTCTCTTACAATAAAAGAATTCTATATCTCTATCTATCTAGATAGTTCTCACTACCCAATCCATGTCCACTTTAGTACGATATATTATCAGTACGGGCAATAGTAACAGAATATACCCGAGATATTTATATTTCAGTTTCAACTTGGTTGTGCTCTTTTTGGATCAGTTATTGTTTCCACTTTCTTTTTTAAAGGGTGGTTATTTGGTTCTGGAGATCATGTTCGATGATAATATGCAGAAAGGTTTTGGCCATGCCATTCTGAACATAAAATTGCAATAGGCTGATTTAGTATATAAGTCATACTCAAATATAGACACTATAACGACTTGGATTGTAGATATTAATATTCTAGAGTATTAATATTTAATTAAATTATCAATAATACATCCAAGACGATATAAAATATTTTTTTGATTAGTAAGCTCCTAGTGAATATTAAGTACAATGTATTACTAAATTTGTTAACTATTAAATATTATCTGGTTTGTCTAAAATAAAAATCACAGTTCTAAATAAAAACAATGGATTTAACAGGCAAATTAATAAGTTCAACGTTTCAGAAGTTTTATCACTCTATTTTCCACTAAGAATTGACAAACCTTTTTGTAAATTTAAAAATTCCTTTGGCAAGAAATAAATATTAATAAAATATATCAAACTAAAAATCAGTGCTCTCTTATAAAATAAAATAATAAAGTGTTAACATAAAAAATCAAATACCACTTGGAAATAACTAAAATAAAAATATTCACTTCTAAGTTCACTCAAAAATTCAAAATAAAAAATTTAAACTTCTCTTTCCATTATATGAACCTTAACTTTCAAGTCTCTTCAATTCAGATTACAAGTCTCTCTAACAATTATTAAAGTTCAGTTAATTTCCAATTAATAATTCACAATAAAACAGTACCAGTTAAATATTAATAAATTACTACCTTTCCAGATCTCAATTAAAGTTATTAACAGAGTTCAATTTTAATTCACTTTTCTTGCAAGCATGAACCAAATGTAACTTGTATGATTCTATTATGCTCTATTGTTCTTCGAGAATAAGTTATTCAGATTGCTCTGTAGTTTCTATGAATTTAATTTTTTCCTATAAAAAAGACATCAAAATTAATTTAATATCAGATCAAGAAGACTATTTCAATAAAACGTACAATAAATTTGGTGCTTACCTCAAAATCACTCGCGGAAAAAAAATTTAAATAACACGGCGCACTGTAATTAACTTTACTCACGAAAATAATTAACCAAAAGAAGGGCGAAAATTATGAGCGTGCGCTTAAATATTTCGCTTTCCAATCACCTTTGCAGGACATCCGTGGTGCTCTCTCATTGGTCCAGCTGTATCAAACAAGGAGAACAATACTCGCAACAAGACAGGTTCTAATCAATTCAAGGCAGTTAACCTGCCTTCCTAACAATTTAAATCTACCAGTACTAACTTGCCAAAGGATTACATGTTCGTTTTTACCCTGACTATTCACAATTTAATCTAAAATTAAATCCCAATATTTCGATTCCAAAATTGTTATGTAATTTAAGTTTTAATTAAAAAATAAATCAATGTAGCTTTAAAAACGCTACAGACACGTAAAAAGAACTATAGCGGCCCATTCCTAAATTTTTCACCTCTGGTTTGCAGGTTAACGACTCCAATGATTCGTCGTGTCTGATAGGTCTATAGTTCGACAGTTCTGATGTTTTTTTTTGATAATAAAACCACGAAGAGGTGCAGCTAACCCAACCCTCATATGAGGACAGCTAAAGAACTTAATATTTAAAGCCCAAAACCCCTTCAGTCGGATGACACATAATCAAAGACATCAGGCCAACTTTCGAATTGAACAGGTAATTCTACTTTTTCACTGGAATTGGTTTTGATTTTTATTTCGGGTTTGATTGCCCAACAAGTAATAATTCACAAATAATCACATATTGATATCGTTCGTTAATTAAGTATTTTTCCCTTAATTAAAAGTTGATTAAAGTTACGCTACATAACTCTTATTTGAGAGATTAACAATAGTTACTCATTGTTCTCAACAGAAACAGCACAACACAAAATGTTACGGTACATAAATATTATTTGACAGGTTATTACTTCGTGTTCTGATTCTTCCCATTCGAAAAGAACCTCCCATACCTCAGAGAACGTTCAACACTGCAAGTTCAAATAGACAACATCCTTTTCCATTTTACTCGAACCAGGTAAGTGGAATAAGTTTATAAATTGCAGTCTACCAAACCATTGTAATCTCCATTTTCATATTATTCTTTTTGTTATCTCTTTATATATATATATATATATATTATATATATATATATATATATATATATATATATATATATATATATGGATATGTTAGGAATCATATGTTATATTGTGCTGACTCACAATATATGTATTTATTTTTTACCTACTGTTCAACCAATTGTAAAGATTTAAATTTTTTATATAAGATATTCTAAATTTGAAGAATTGAGTAGAAAGTTTTAAGTCTTATCAATTGACGTTACATAAAATGAAAGTGTATAACTACTTTCCAATTTCATTCAGTTACATCAAACAAATGTCAAATACGCAATTTTTCTATAAATGTATATATGTTTTTCAGTAAAAGTAAGTTTGCTTAACATAGCGTATAAAAAAAATACTGAAGAAATAAAATAATATGAATAAATTAAATTAATTTGCCAAAAGAAATCTGTAAGCGATTCCTTATTTAATTGTTCATTTATCAAAAATAAATATTTTAAAATGCTTATGGAAATTTTTGATTGTAAACTAGAGTAAACATATTTTAGACCTTTTTCGACAAATGAAACTTATAGATGAGAGTATGTCCGTTTCATATTTAGAGTAACAATGGTTTATAAAGAATTTTTGCACAGTGTTTTATTTATAGAGATTTAAGGTTTTAAATAATTTAACCTTAGAAATGACACAAGTAAAATAATATAAATGTACTCCTTGTTAGATTGAAACATTGGCTTTTTGAATTTTTTAATATAGAATGTTTTAATATTTCTTTAAGGTAAATATCTTCTTTAGTTTAAGTACCTGCATTCTGTAATAATTTCTTATTCTTTCATTTCTGCTTCTTTCCAGTACATTTTTTTGTAATTTACACTTAGTTTCGACCATTAATAATGTTAAAATTAATTAAACTATTGAAAATATCCTTAAAATAATTGCTTTTTTATGCATTATTGTTTATTGCTAATGGTAATAAAAATAGCGTAATCTTTGGATTCTACTTTAAGTACGTTGTATGAATTAATATAACATTCACGTTGAGTGTAAGCATGTATTTTTGAATTTCTATGTATGCATGTGATTGTATGTAAAATATGTACAAAAACATATTTGAGAAATATTATAATAGATTAAGTAATAAATAAACATCATTGCTGGGATTTGAGTTTATAGTTTATTAATTATTACACCTTTGTTTTTATAGGCTATTATTTATAGTTAAAATTGTAGTTTGTCAATATATTAATTATTAGTAGGTAAAACAACACCAATATTAGTCTTTTATTACTTACTTTAAATTATATACTAATTTAAAATAATTAGCCAATAACTCATTGTTTAAATGTTTTTTTACTGACCACTACTTTTTTCAATGTTTTCAATAAAATATTAAATTCAGCTTTAGCACCGGACATACTTACGGGTTTCTCAGCGTTAAACATCCAAATCCTTCCGGGATAAACCAGGGTTATCCAGTAAAACTGGCACTAAACTCAAAATCGAGGCTCATAAACTATTAAGTCGATAAATTGGAATAGGGCTATTTTTATAATAAAAAAGTTAGAAACTATCTAATATAAGCCACTAGAAGTCCGTGTTTATTACAAATTTTAATTTGCCTTAAATTGTTCTTGCTTAATCGTTTTGCGGGGGTTGTAGTGCAATGCGTCCCATATAAGCCGGACGATTTTTACTTTTTCTCCTAAAAAAAAAAACTGAAAATTGTATCGACGAACCCAAAATAACATAAGACTATCTAAAAAACTATATATTGTCTAATAAGGAAAATAATATTAGTCTGATAATCATCTGTTTAATGTTTTATTCCCCACATTTCACCATCTGCTGTGTAAAACATCCTCGATCAGTCATTGAATTTAGTTTCTATAATTACGAATACTTTAATCAAGGATAATCTAGATCATTTCCTAGTAATTTTGAGACAAAATTAAGTTCGTTTTTACAAATTTCTTTATCGTCCAGGCGTTTTGAAATTAAAGTTTATTATTTACTAAATCTTCTTATATTACTGAACTTATGGAGCACATTGCATAGGTATAGAGTCAGACCTAGAGTGAATAATATTTATAGGATAAGTTTATAAAATCTTGGTCACTTTTTGAGAGACTTGAGTAGGTTAAAATGCAAAATACATGATTTACTATCAGTTTTAAAATTACTGTACATTAAACAATGTTATACCAACTGACTACAATTAAGTAAATTAAAATTTTTTTTAAAGTTTAGTAGTTTAATTTCAGATGGATTGGAACCTTGCAAAAATTTGTCTCCCAAGTTGCACACTGCCTACTTAAATGGCGAGTAGCACAACCTACCGTTTTAAGATGTGGGAGTGAACGTTTTGATTGCAAGTAATTAGAAAACCAAACGTTTTAACATAAACGTAAATATTTAATAATAGCTGGAAATGTGATCAAAACATTGTATATCTGAAAATAAAAATGATGAATATTATGCTATTTATAAATTGAACAGGAAATAATATTCGAAAAAATTGCTTAATGTAATTTTTATCCATATACTTCCATTCTGTTATCATCATAATACTGTAAATCTGTAAAGACATGGCTTACCTAAGTAGTAATAAATTGTAGCTTCTAGGACAGCTGATTCAACAAATTTTATCTCTCTGCAGGGGGTCCTTATCTGAGATAACCTTTGACTTTTCCGCATCCCTGAGATAAACACGTCCCACTATTGTTTACTTTTTCGTTATCGGCACGCGTTAGATTGTATCGCTATTTTCTCGACCTTCGGTTGACATTGAAATTACTTTAACTGAACGTGGTCGTCATTATAGTGTTTGTGTGTTTAAGTTAAATAAGTTTTAATTTCTTCAGTTATGGCAGACAATCAACAAAGAGCAAATCAAGTGTCGCAGCGTCGAGGATTGGATGGTCGCCCCGCCGCAACATAACTGCAGGCCGGATCCGAGAGTAGAATCGTATGAAGAATATTATCGAAGAACTCACGGTGAACGAAAACCTGTACAGAGTGGTTTTGTATCTTCTACGAAATGGACGCTTGGAGACTCTAAATGTTACAAAGCACAGACTGTGTATACAACTTCACAATATAGCAGCGGACCGCCACAGGACTCAAAGGTTTCTTCCAGCAAGGATGATTTATGACTATTTCTATTTGAGGGAATTGCTTCGTGATTAATATTAAAAATTTTCTTATTCAGTTAAATCTGATGAACCTAATGCTATACTAAAAATATTTAAGAATAAAAAAAGCATAATTCTCTGATTACACTTGAGTAAAAGTTGGTATTGTTGGATCAACAGCTACCGACCTCTAAATTAATTAGATTTAGATAAAACTATTATCAAAAAGTATGCAGTCCACTACTTACTGTGGTGAGGAAGTGACTGTAGGTAAACTTGCTTTTCTAAATTTTCACTTCACTTCTGAATGCATTTTCTATTACATTACTATTATTAATTCTGGATTTTATTTTTAAAGTATCGAAAGTATGCAGTGTCCACTACTTACTGTGGCGAGTAAGTGACTGTAGGTAAACTTGTTTTCTAAATTTTCACTTTCACTTCTGAATGCATTTTCTATTACATTACTATTATTAATTCAGGATTTTATTTTTAAACTATCGAAAGTATGCAGTGTCCACTACTTACTGTGGTGTGTAAGGGACTGTAGGTAAACTTGTTTTTCTAAATTTTTACTTCACTTCTGAATGCATTTTCTATTACATTACTATTATTAATTCTGGATTTTATTTTTAAAAGTATCGAAAGTATGCAGTATCCACTACTTACTGTGGCGAGTAAGTGACTGTAGGTAAACGTGTTTTCTAAATTTTCACTTCACTTCTGAATGCATTTTTCTATTAAAAATATACATACTATCTACACAGAGCCTGATGAATTACAATGCTATAAAATAAATTGAGAATTTGAAGAATCTTCGAACTTAGACTAAGTACGGGATTCATGTTTATTTTTACAATATTTTTAAACCTATGTAGTAAACATTATATAATATAGATGAAAAAATTCTTTAAAAAAATTGACATTCTAATTAAACTAAATACAATTGTATTAATTATTTTTACTTCGCTCTATTTATAAAGGAAGAATTTCTTAACTAATAATTCTAAAAATTATCTCTATTTAGTAAAGTATCTTTTTATTTCAGATACATTATCAAATTTTAATCTAAACATTTACAATAATTAGAGATATTTCAGTAGATTTTTCAGGATTTTTCAAAAAACTGTAGTACTAGAACGTATGTACTTTAAAAAACAGTGATTTTGGGTTTTTAGAGTAGAACCGTGTTTTGAGACCAAAATCACGGTTTTTTAAATGTACATAAGTTCTGGTACTGAGGTTTTTTGAGGAGTCTTGGAAAGTATAAAAATAAAAATTATTCAATGTAGTTTGAGTGTACCTGGTTAATAAGTGGTGGAGATATAGTTGGTACAGCCGGGCGTGTATCTCCAACAGCTGGAACTACTACTCCCCATCTCTGCTGTAGCCCTCTGGTCGAATTTGACATTACGTTGAGGAACTGAGCCTCATTACATGTGCCTTGTACCAGTCGCTCTGATTCTATAAATATTGTAGTATTTTGACGTCTGTATGTCCTGCGTATTGGACGTACACGTGCGATACCGTCAGATATCCTTCGGTAATCTAGGTATTGGGCACTTTCAATCGCCCTTAATTCACCTGCAATAATAAAAACTATACAATTTTATAATCACTGCGCTTATGGTATGAATGTATGTAGACTTGTTTCTCACAAAATTGGAACACTTAGGCTATTCTTAAAATAGCTTCTTTTGTATCAATTTTGTGTAATAACATAATAGTTATGTTCAAAACTTTAAATTACAGCAAACACCCTCACAATGAATTACTTTGCATAAAAAAGTCCAAATGATGACATATCTAATTAATAAACATTGTTAAATTAGTTATATATATATTAATTTAATTTAATGTAATCTGTTTAGTCAATAAAAATAGTGCAAGGCAGAAAATTGTACTTAATTATTCCTTGTGGTTTTAATTTGCCAGGTAGAAATATTATTGAATTGTTGTCGACAACTCTTACCATGGAACTGCCAGACTCCAGGGTGAGGCCCATGTTTCCATTATCGGGCTCTAGATTGTAGAGATGTGGGGTACAGCTTCCAAATGGATTATAGAACGTGTAATAGAACGCCGTTGTTTGCATAGATTAACTCTACGGTTGAAATTTCCGGTAACCTTTCATTAATTAAATTAGCAGTTGCCCGTGGCTTTGCAAGCGATTTCCTACTGAATGAAATATTTCATAGGCACAATAAACACTCCTGAAAACAACTGATGGTCACTGAATGATATTCCCGTATCCTGATCCACTTAAGGGGATTCACCACTGAAAATAAGAAAAAAATATGAAATTTTCAAAAAAAGTTTTTTTGTCATATTTTGTCATTTGGAACCTACTGAACAAAAACATAGTATCCTAAGACCTATATTTTAACCCTAAGTATGAAAAAATAACGATTTTTGCAAGCGCGTCAATGTCCAAAATTTCACATTTTTACTAGATACCTTATTTTTTACTAAAAACATCATAATTTCTTTTATATATTTCATTATAAATATGTAAACCAGATATTTAAATCTAGTTTAATACGCATATCAATCATTGTACTGTTTTATTTTCATTACTCTATGCTGAAGAAGAAGAAGAAGTAGTAATAGAATAAAAACAAAACAATTTGTGTTCTGTCATCTGTCATTCTACTGTTGAGTTTCAGGCTGTTTGTTTTGAGTGAAGTTTAGTTCATTTTTATGCCATGAAATATGGGAAGAGTCAAGAATACAAAAAAAATGTTGCTAGAAGAAATAAGGACAATATTGCAAAGCGGTATGAGGTGCAACCTGCAACCTACGTCCACCGACCGAACTCGGTTACAATTTATATATATATATATATATATATATTTGTATTTTATTTAACACTGACATAATAATATGACCTAATATTGATGTATAATACAACCTTTTGACCTAATATATTGTACAAATTTATTTCAGAACCAATAAAACTAAAAAAATATACGTGATATATTAGTGTTGAACCTACGTTTACTTTTATTGCAGTTTTCCAAAAGTTTGAATTTCCATAAATTTTCAGACAAAAATCGATATATCTTGGGAACTAATTGAGATAGAAAGTTCATATTTTTACCACATATTAAGTAGATCTTTTTCTAAATATTTAGGTAGAATTAGACTTTTAGGTATATATGATGAATAGAAACATAATTTTATATATATGCATGTTTTTTTAAAAAAAGTCTAAAGTTTACTAAATTATTTTATTAAAACGAATAATGCTACCATGATAAATCTACCTAAATATTTAGATTAGATCCATATCTTCAAAATTAGACCATGAGTAGTGCAATATGTTGGATAGTTTCTTAGATATATCAATTTTAAATATGGTCTGAAAAACGCGAAAAACCCCCGTTTTTATTCGCTGTAGGCTGTATGTGACAACTATTTGGCCGTTTTATATTTTTGTATTTTTTGTTAGCCTACTACACACTAGAAAAAAATGGTTAAGCTATTTTTATTGTGTATTTAAAAAAAAGTATGTTTTCAGTGGTGAATCCCCTTAAGAATAATTCCACTTTAAGTTTAAAGAGCAGTGCTTTGGGGTTTCAAAGTTGGAGAGTAAATGAGTATTGATGCAAATCCACAACATTTTCATGAACTGCTCTAACAGTTTCAGCACACTCGAACTACTTTAGGAGAGAATGACGAATACTAAGTCGGCTGTAGTAATGTTGAAGAAGGCACATTTAATTTAATATGATGGAAGCTTATAATGTATTATTAAATTTGGAATGAGACCTTTTTATGTTGCCTATTATTTAATTGTAACTTTTAAGAGAATATAAGCTAAACAAAATTCCCAGTTTTATCTTATTTGAGTTTTAGCGTGTGCTGCATAATTTTCGGTTAAAATCAATTAGATTACACACGTTACAGTAAAGTTTGCCTTGTCAATTTAAATGATATACCGGGTGTCTTAATCCCCCCACCCAAAATGAGGTCAAAACTTGTTAAATATGAAACCCTAGTAAGTTATACTTCATTTTAAGGTATTATAAAAAATATGAAGAATGACAAGAACTAGAGGTATCTAATATTACTCTAAAAAAATTTGGTGGCTAATTAAAGTTTCAATTGGTTTATAAAATACCCATTTTTTATGAATAGTGTTGTTACGAAAAGAATATTTCAAACCTAAAAAACTCTTCATTTGCTCATATAAACATGCCCCAAAGAATATCTCTTCATCTATATTAATAACACAATTAAAACGGTGAGGAGGATGGGATTTTTAAGACACATTATTTAAATACTCGGCATGAAAATTCTACTTCAGTCAAGTAGTCTACATTCGGCCCTTGTCATCGACTTCCGGTATAACGTATTTTTGGATAATATTCTTAGGGTGTAATAAATAAACAAATAAATAAGGTTTTATTGGCATTTTTACAGAAAGTCTTATACATCTAAGTGACATAGACAAAACAGTAAGTATTATTATATAATAATTGTTACATGTATTTTGTATTTTAATAACAGTATGCAGAAAAAACAGTAAATAGTTACACTTTATAGAAATAAACTATCTAAAACTTAATTAATATCTGCCATACTGAAAACCCTGACAAATCATAAAAGGGGTTTATGAGAAGCCAGTTTCTACAGTTTGATTTTGAAAATCTTTGTTGGATAATTATTAACTAGATATTATAATTTGTTTTAAGTCTTCTGAGTAATTATAACATGCCTATTTTGTTTTTTGTTTAATCTGCAATGCTCAATAACAATATTATATTTATTTTTGGTATTATAATTATGCAAGTTACTAGTCGAAATTAATGATTAAATTTCGTTTTTATATACAATACTGAGTGAAAAATATATAAATTTATAACAGTTTGCAAACAAAAGCTTAATAAAAATTGATTCACAGTGTTGTAGTGGTTGTGATTATGTAATTATTCAGATAGCTTTATTCTGACTTCATTAATTTTAGCGCTATTACCCCATAATATTAGGCCAATACCTTGTTATTGATTGAAAATAGGCATAGTATGCAGATTTAACATAGTTTTTCTGTAACACGATTTATAATACGTCTAAGTAAAAAAATTAATCTACCAAAATATTCCTAGAAATTTAGCACAAGAAATGAAATAATTTTGGTGTGTCAATGGAAGGGTTTGTCGCAGAGAAAACAAAATGTTTTGAGTTTTGACTTAATTTAGTAAAGATCATTTGATCTAAACCACACTGAGGCTTCCTCAACTAATTCAATGACAAGAACTTGTAGTTTGTCAAAGTTTTTATGTATATTCTAAAGAGTTGTGTCCCGTTAGCATATAAAAGAGATTTGAACTTACCAACAGTAGAAAATTAATTTATACATAATAAAAACATAATAGGGCCCAGGATTGATCCTTAGGTACAACATTACTGATCACCAAATTGTTGGACCGAATTCCATTAATACAAACAAACTTTTCGCCTGCGGTTTAGATAAATAGTCTTTAAGGCCCTGCTCAGGTTCAAATATGGCGCCTGAGCAAAGGCTTTAATCTCAAAAGTGTTTAGGACCTCCTTAATTAGTGAATAAACTGCATCAATGGTGTACTTACCACTTATATTGTAATAAATTTAGATTGTTGTTATTTTCCAAATACGCAAAAAGTTGATCATGTAACAACAGTTTATATTATTACAGGACAGGTATAATTTATATTGGGCAATAGCTCTCAGGGAGACTCCTAGACCCTTTCTTAAGAATCGGGCAGATATTCATATAGTTAATGGGTTCAAAAACGTTATGATAAATTCGATAAAATATATTGTTAGATGAGTTATAAATGTCTTTGCTTTCTGAGTTTTTAACTCTTTTGACAGCTTTAATGACCTCATCAATCGAGACTTCGACAAAGATAAATGTTTTTCTTTCAAAATATGGTAATTTCTTATTAAGCTCATAACATGAGGCTTTTTGATACTACCCTTTATTTGGTGTTAACCGAATTGATAAAACAAATGGTTTAAGTTACCTGGAGTGTTTATTTATTGATAATGCTGATTGAGATGCTAAATGTTTGTATTTTCGTTTATCAAATCCCCAGGCCTTATATTGGTTACTGCTATTTTATATTTTTGCACATTATGAGTTCACGTCTTCTACGGACTTTTTATAACATTTCTCGAGATTTACATAGTTAACACGAAGCCTATTACTAGTAGAAAATTTTTGCGATTTCTCCTAAACAAAAATTTCTTTCATTTGGTATAGTTCCCCACTATACCAATCATTTTGATTTCGACCTTTAATCTCACTAACTGTGAACGTTGTTTTTTCACTATAGAGTAAAATGTTTATTTATTAACTAAAATGGAGAAATATGCATGAACGAATTTTTGGGTAGAGAATACTCTTCCATTACTAAGTAAGACATTCCAATCATGTGAAAACAAATGGTTTGTCAGATCATCAATAGAGGATTCTGGAAGAGTTTAAATAAAATGTGTCACTTGTACTTTTGGATTTAGCAAGGTTTTAGATGTTTCAGACAAAGTATTCTTTTGAATATTTAAAAATAAGCCCATTACGATCCGAGAAAGAAAAATAAAAGATGTTGCATGAAATAACTTGATCTAGGCAGACTAAAAAAACATTATCAAGACAATGGGCTCCCCGAGTTGGTTTGCCATTAATGCATAATACACATGTATGTCAAACTTTACATTCATAGGATACCGGGAAGTTTACAAAGCTAAACGTAGTTGTTATAGCGGGTACAACTTCCATGTAAACCAGTAATCTGGGTTTATCTTCTTTAAATATACGTTTTATAATCAATTTATATGACGAGAACCGCGCGCGCGTGTGTGTGGTGAAATTTTAACTTTTTTTGGATAGCGGGAAGATGAAAAATAATATACTTTTTTCTAGGGTTTGCAATTATATTTCAGTCGCTATGGTAGTTAATCTTCATAAAGACGCTATTGTTTTTCTGAGTTTAGTCATGAGGCATGTGTGTACCACATTTTATGTACATAGGACATAGGGAAGTTCTTCTAAGAATTCTATGTCCGTTTCTACCCCTATGGGTGGATTATATTAATGAAAGATATAGTTATTGCTATGTATAATACACTGTATAAATCAAAATAAATATTTTAAGCACCTATGAGCAAAAGATATAAGGCAGAAATTACAGTTTACTAGAAAGGAGTAACTTTAGTTCAGATATGAAAAAGTCGAACTTCTAGTGACAGTCAAGCTCCACGTGATAGAACTAATATGGGCTCAAATTAATTTACATATCGCGAAATAATAAGTCGTTCACTATTAATTCTATCACAAAATTTGTAAAAAAGCTTTGGAAAAGACTACACATGATTGTTGGATGAAAGTTGTAGAGAATACAAAAATAGTTATTGATAATGCTTGGACCAATGAATGATTGCTGGAGACTACTAATATTTTGACTGGGGGACAGAAATTCGTCGGGAGGCTGTGTCAGTGAACATGAGGTAAAACAGTGAAAATACGAGTATAACACCGATAACAAAGACGATGATGATAATATTATGGAAGGTATTCTGCCGCTTTGCTGTGAGGATTATTAACTTCCTTCAAATTATCTGTTAGGGAATTTACAAATATAAGTTTAATTAAATGTTTGGCTTGGGTAAATGAATAATTTAATTGCCTTTCCTTGAATTAATATATTTAACAGAATCATACAAGCCTAATTTAAACATTTTCCTGTTGTGGTTTGTGTGAAAATAAAACTGTCGATATTTTATCTCGTGTTTTTGGCACACGGGGCAAGTTGGTATGTTTCATTAAGCCATTATGTAGGAAGGTTCCGGCACAGTTATTGTGTACCTCGCTTGTTCGGCACCCTCACTCATAAGTAAAGACAATTAGTATTGCGTGATTTATAAATAAATACAAGTCTAATGAGTTTCCCAAAAAACTTGTTACGCCTTTAATTATAAATAATACCTAAACCGTCAAACTTTTTCAGATGTAATAAAGGGGTATATTTTAATGTAGTATACGTTTTAAGTGAGATTTTTAGTGTGTGTGAGAGAGGTCGCCGGGATCCGGTAACAATAACATAATATATAAATTCCTAAATGAAACGTCAACCGCCTTCAATTATTCCAGCGAGCGCGTTAATGCAACCAGCACAGCACGTGTCAATAACCAACTCAGAGCTCTCCCCTAACCACGCGACTCAACGGACGGTCGCCCACTGGCCACGGACAGTGGTGGTGGCCTACCCCTCTGGCGATCCCCACCACTCCCTTTTAGGTGGTGTGATATTAAGTGCTATAAAACTCCAGCACGATCTTTAGGTGCCGTGCGACTCTCGGGCATTTCCTTAGGTGCTGTGAGGTACTATAATTTTAGTTGCTATGAGAATCGGCCTTATTAGACGGTTAAATTGTAGGTGCTGTGAGATTAGGTGCTATTAGATTAGGTGCTGTGAAACCCCACGGTTGAAAGCCAATATGATTTAACTGTACTTACGAAAAGCATGTCAAAATCTGTTTTATACAGAATAACATGCGGAGAGTTTGAATTAAGAACAGCCCTCAGTAACAATAATTTAACTTAAATAATTGAACTTGTGACTCACAAGGAAATTAATTATGTTCCCCAAATACATTTCTAACACTTACAGACCGGTCGTAAAATTATTCAAACTCTGGATTCTCGTAATACTATATAATATATATATATATATATATGCACAGTGTCCCAAAATTTAGTGTCAAGTAAGAGCCCAGACATAGAGCACCCTCAAAGATCCACATTTAGGTGTTTAAAAATTAAATTAATCTTATAATTCCACAAAAATGACGGTATAGTATTTTATATAAGCAAAAAGGCCGTAGTTTTGAAATGTTTATGTCATTTTGACCAATCAAACATATCAACAGCAATGTTCATTGAGTATTCATAAACTTTCTTCCCTCAGTTAAATTAAAAATTACAGCTCTATGCGTTGTAGGTGTGATTGAGATAGCATTGGCTTGTTTTTAGAATAATAGATAAATGATTTAAATTTAAATTATATTTGAGAAAAAATAATAAGATATTTTTCTATCAATCGCCTTTAAAGATTTTAAAGCCATTGAGGTTTTCGCGTTTTTCTAAAAGTACATGATTCTTAAAAGAACTAATGGATTGATGTACAGTGACAAGTTTAGATGCTTTAGATACGTTAGCCAATCAGTAGTGTCGAAAAGAAAATTAAAGCATTATCTTAACTATTTATGTAGGTATAGCGAGAATGTTATCATAGTCAAGAGTTTAGTAATAAAATATAACAAAACGATAACTTAAAACAAGTTCAAATAATAGGGGTGCTCTATTCTCTGGGCCTTTTGCTAATTTTGGGACAACCTGTATATTAACCAATTGTATTAATTCAAACATTATACACAAAATAAGTATTGTTTGATATATCTGATTAGTAAATATTTATGATGTATATTATCTGTATAATTTATAGGGTAGATATAAACATTTTCGCTGAATCGGCAAACAGGCCAATAGAAATAATAATATACTCGCTCAATCTGCATTTATGTATGGCTTTTCTGCAGGACTGTATGATTAAACTTACAGCAAAGTTAACAAAAATATATATCTTGACAGATGTTAAGTAGCAAAAAATGGTTTTTTAAAACACTAGAAATAGATAAGATACGTATTCTTGTGATTTAAAAGAACACTAACTAGATTTTACTACACCAGTATGTACATTGTATTAATTAAAATAGTTTTTTATTAAAAAAACTCTGCTTTAAAAAAAATTCACTACGGTCTCTGAAAATTAAAGAATACAATAGAGTGAGGTGTGCATTAAGGAAAAGATTGCCTAATTAGGATAAGAAATGTATAAATCCTTCTGTAGAACTAATAAAGTAAGTGGGTGCACCGAGGATAATCTTGAGCTATAGGGGTATTAAATTTAATCCCTGTCTAAACTGCAGAACACATACAGCGAGTGTGTGAACAGAGGATAATCTTGATATATATTGGTATTAAATGTAATCCCTCTCTAGACTGCAGAACACCTACAGCGAGTGTTTGCACCGAGGATAATCTTGAGATATACGGGTATTCAATGTAATCCCTCTCTAGACTGCAGGACACATACAGCGAGTGTGTGCACCGAGGATAATCTTGAGATATATCGGTATTAAATGTAATCTCTCGCTAGAATGCAGATCACACAGTGCGTGTGTGCACCGAGGATAATATTGAGATATGTGGGTATTAAATGAAACCCCTTTCTATAATGCAGATCACACAATGCGTGTGTACACCGAGTATAATCTTGAGATATAGGGGTATTAAATGTATAATCCCTCTCTAGACTGCAAGAACACATACAGCTAGTGTTTGCAACAAAGGAAAATCTTGAGATATGTGGGTATTAAATTTAAATCCCTCTCTAGACTGCAGAACACATACAGTGACGTGATACCAAAAATAGGTATGGTTTTTAGAGATATTAAATGTATAATTCTTCTGTAGAATGTATGACACGTACAGTGAATGTGAGCACGAGGATAAGCAGAGTTATTTACGTAGTGAAATATGCTTCATCTTATTATGTATTTCCTAGTATTACTAAAATTATGTCTCTTTTTTATAGGCGATTGGTGTGATAAACCTTATCTGTCTCTTGAAATGTTTTTGAACTTATTTGAAAATTAGAACAATGACATAACAAGCAGAACTCTAAAACCGGGTACTTTTGGGTTTCTGTAGTTCTGTAAACATAACAATAAGAAGAATGTTGAATTTAACTAAAGCCCTCCCTCTTAGTACATCATCTGTAATCTGATGCTGTCTCAGACTTGACACCTGCAGTTTATGACATCAGAGACTCCTTAACTACAGATTGTACTTCACTCTATTTTAAAGTGCTATCAGAACTCCTATATAAAACACAATAAAGTTATTTTCAATGATAAATAACCTTTAACCTTATAGTAAGCAATAACCGAGCGATAAAACTGGGTATAAATGATATATCTTCTGGATACGATAAAGTTTATAAACTAAGTACTTTTATCGGTAATGGTCACTTTGAGTTCAGCGTTCGATCTGTGTGATCGGAGATAATTTATCTGTTCGTGACTCTCGGTTCAGTTCAAGCGCTGCACCTCACTGTTGTGCTGAGTCAGAGGAAGTTTGATTAATTACACTCCTGAGGTTGGTTCTCGATTTCTCTTCTATACTAGTCTACTATTATCTACTAATATTTCTCTACAGCTATACACGACTGTTTCTCTACTAGTATCTACTATTACTTTCCATACTTTAGAATTTTTTAAACATAACTGATTTCAAACCTCGAGTAAATAAATTACAGATTATAATTATGAAGCCATTTGATGCTTTTTACTCTTTCCCTTATTATTATTAGTTGTTTATTAATTAATTAACTATCATTATATGTTTCAGGAAATTATTCGTTAACTCTCAGCCAAGATATTTAAGCGATTAGTTTTAATTCGATAATTCTGACACGATGTGACTGATATGCAATTTACTTTTGCATTGTATTATTTTGTCTGTATTCTATTAGGTAACTGATAAAGGGTGTGCGCCCCTGTCTTATCTTATTGCAAATCGATCACCCTCTAAAGGGTCTAAAGTCACTTGAAAGGAGGTTGGAAACTTATTTTAGTAATGGTGGTAAAAATGAACCCCTCGGTTTATGTCCTAATAAACATTACTATATCCAAAATAAAAGCATTTAATTTAGTTACCATTTTTAGAAAATCAATAATTATTTTATTATAAACAATGAAACATAACACTTTGTTGCCTCAGTAACTGAGTAAAAATAAATATAGAACAACGGTGGTGGTAAACACACGGAAATGGGGGTAAATATGTGAATGATATATAATTAAAGGAAAATGTTCTTTTTGTAATACATTTAAAACAAATTGTTAACAATTATTCAGTATTGAAAACCTAGTAAGTGTTAGTTTAAAAGTGTCTGAAATATATATATACTGTACACATGGAAACAGTATCTAACCACTCTAGCATGTTGTATGGTGAGCAATCTTTAAAACTGTTGTATTGTTTTAAGCCTGTCGATTATTTACTCAACCGTAGAGACTACATCAAAATGTACTTAATATTTGTGTATCTATACATTTATAACAAGCCGTGCTATTTGCAAACAACAAAAACTCTGTTCAGATCGATACAAAGTATAAGTTAACTAAATATCGTTTTCTTGTACATTTCAGGTATGATCTATCAACTTGACCAATATGTCTGAAATGCTGAAAGGTATTCATGGTTCTAAATGTGTTAGCAGCATTTCACTATTTGAAAACCGGCAAACCTGCGTGATAGGCATGACATATTGATTAGTCTACTCGTAAACATAAGAATTGTTTATTGATATTCATATAAAATCAATTGTTTAGGCATTTAAAAAACTATTAATCAGAAAAATGATTTAATACAGTCATAAGTCAACCAAATATAAAGCAAAGGGAATAATAAGGTACAATTAGTGGTTAACAGTAGGTTTACATACTGTAGATAAATGTGAATGACAAATATTGTGGATAAAAGTGAACCTCTATATGTCGAGAGTTGTGTAGGAAGTAGAACACCTACTAAGTAATATAGAAATGTAAACCTTTTTGTTAACGAACGTGATTGTTCTCTTAATCTTTAAACGAACCAAGCGTAGGCAGACAAAATACGTCTTGAGGAGCTAGTGTTTGAATTTTGGCCGTGGGAAAAGTTTAATAACACCTGAAGGACATAATGTCAAACACAGTATATTGTTTAGTCAAGTATTCACTGAAATATCTCATATTCCAATTTTATATTTCTCAGATAGAATAAGGTTGTACAAAAAGTGTTGTACATGTCACTAATGAGTCGCTCTCAGAAGATAGGATAAATATTGTTCATACCTGTTTTATTTAGAGACGTGAAAATCAAATTTATATAAATTTGTTCTCTTTGTTTTTAATTGCAAAGGTGAACAAAGTAAATGTTTTGTGCATTTGAAAGCTCAAACAAGAATATGTAGTCAATGTGGCAATAAACGTAAAAGCCCCAATCTAATTCCAGCTTTAGAGTGAAAATTTTAACTGTATTTAATACCAACTTCTAAACAGTAAAACAATGATTGTAAGATCCAAATTAGTATAAAAATGAGTAACAAACAAATAACCGAAAGTTTGTTGCCACGGAAAAATATCTTGGTACATTATATTATCCAACAACCTGAAACATAAATTATTAAAAAAACAAAAATAGTTATAATATTTTTTGAAAGATTATCACCTTGTTGGAATTACATGAACGTACTTACACCAATCCTACCTATATGATCACATACACTGGTCGGTAACTGAGATACATTATCTGCGAACTTCTGCAAGTTCAATTAAATCAATCAGCAAGTAAGTAGATCTTATACGTTTATTAGTAAAAACTAATGACACAGTTGTGTAAACTAATAATTAGTATTAGCTGCGTTCAGAATATGTTTTACAAGAATTAGTATACCTTTAATTATATTATGTAAATTATATTCACCAGTCACTGCATTAAGGACAAAATTATATTGCGTATCAGACAGTGTCTGTCTGTCTGTTTGTCTGTTGTGATAATTCTGGACATAAAGGTCCTTGAGGATTCAGATTTAGAACATTGGTTTCTCTTATTCCAAGAACTATTGCCAATTAATTTTTGGGGTCATACGGTAGTAAAGTAACGAGTTCTAAACGTTTATGATGACCTTTTGGGTAGTAATTGGTAAACGTACATATTATTTAAATGTTGAGTTTAGCTCCAGTTCACCTTCCTTTCATTGTAGCGACTGCTATCTGACGCTGCTCAGACTTGACTCCTGGAATCTGGAGTCTTGTTCGTCTAAAAATATCTAAAGAAATTCGGTGGCTATAGAGCTCACAACGAATGGACCTCGTATGACTCACTGTGAGAAGTGACGGCTGATGAAAACTGTCCTTTTATAATCCTACTACTAACAGCGGCAATTAAATATATACAAAGAACTTGATATATACTTAATGATAAGCGGAACTTAAAAGTTTTAAAAATGGTTTTCAATTCAGGATGAATACAAAATTACCAATTCAAAAGTATTGGTAAAGTCTAATTTTGGATAATAATTCTGGACCTACATTATGTGTGGTTGAATTCTTACAAGGGAGGAATGATTTGAGTTAAGTTTTAGTGTAACTTCCACCTGTGTAAATATGTTTCCATAACACATTACCAAAATGTTATCTTCATACTGTATATACACGCAAAGTAATGGTGCTAAGGAGGCAGTTTAGTTACGATTGCTTGTCAGTTTTCACAGTGATTATCTGTAGAAGCGATGCATCGCACCCCGTGGCGCCGATTTCCTGTGATGGATCAGTCGTCATCCCCACCCTCCACCCTCCGCTGCAACGTTCACGTCAAACACTTGAATATTTTGTGGTTATTTTACTACAAAATTATGAGTGGAACCGCAATGGTATTTTAAATGTAATTACACAAGTTTTGCTAATGTTAATTTAGTTACTGATGACAAGTGACTCTAGTGTAGCTGTGAACGATTATCAAATATTTGCAGAAGGACTACTGGCGAATAATTAATCAAGAGTAAACATTCACAAACTACCAGTGGAGCTTACAAGCGTAAGTTTATAAACGCTAAAGATGCTCATTTGAAATCTCCACAAAATACTGTCAAGTTAAATAAGGTCTTTAAAATATCATCTGCTTAAAAAAATGATCCTAAAATTACTGAAATACAAAGTACAGGTAATGCTAATTTTGAAAATCTTATTTTAATTAGTAGGCTTAGTTTAAGTGCTACTGCCGTTACTGAAAACTTCGTATTTAGATAGGGTACTGAATATTCCCACGATTTTAGTACAGATAGAAGATAAAACCGTGATTTTAATTTTTTATATTAAATCAAATTTTTGTGGGGAAATTCAAACCAATGATGTAAAAGATAATATTATAAAACATCTGCCACAACACTTGTAATTCATAATACGGTGGAGATGGCTAATGTGGTGGACACACGCGCAGCTAACTGATCTCTTCAGTCAAACTGTTTATGTTTATGTAAGAGATGATCAGTGATTGAGACTATGATTAAGATAAAGATAAAACATGAAATAAACACGACTATTGCCTAAGAGACAATATAACAAGGGCTGCCAAATGGCTGGCATAAACAGTTTTACTGCATCATTACTGTTAGTTTCAAAAAACTAAGAATCTTTGAAACCTCATAGGAAAAGCCAAAATCCAGTTCTCCAGCTAAACTTTTGAGGACATGTTCTTTCATACTGGAAATCTATAATGCATCCAACAAAACCTTACCAAACATTATCCTTGGACTTATTTACAACGTATACAATTCTCTTGAAGAGTATGTAAAGGCTTACGAGTAAGATTTGATCATTACGAGACAAAGTGCATGGAGGTGTGTAAAAATAAGGATGCCTAGACTCTAGATGGTAAACAAGGAGAAACACTTTCTACAACGAATCAGGTGATTATTGTCACCAGACATCATCATTATGATGTCATCAGACGCGACGGGGGACAGACATGATTGTTATTACATTTTGATATGATCGATAATATTTCCAGTAAGCTAGACAATACACTGAAACTTTATTTCGAGAACAGTAAAGTTTTGATCCATGATCTTGCCTCAGATTATAAAGAAAAATGTGTTCATTTTAAAGAATTTGTAGAGCCACTTAATATAAACGTTAAAAGCATCATTTTCCTACTAAGTTCTGGAAACTCAATCAACACAAATACCAAATATTTTCCCTAACATTGATGTAGCTTTCATATGTGTTTAATCCGTGATGCCAACAGATGCCTATGGTAAAGGGGCATTTAGTATTTTAAAAGAGTTAAAAATTACCCCCGTAATTTGATTAGAGATGGAAATTGAAAAGGCCGACTAGTATAAATGCAAATACAGAAATGCTATCTGCCATCAGTTCTGATGACGTTATTAGGGATTTTCGGTCAAAGAAAGCAAGAAAATGTCATGTATCAACATTTCATTAATTACTTTACTATTCACCGATGATTTTGGTTTTTCCACTTTGATTTATTATTATAATATAATGTATTTTCTTACAAATGAATTTTCTCACAACTAATAAAAATGTTTTTCAAATGAACTGTGAATAATACTCTTTTGCCACATTTTGGTAAAATGGTTTTTAACATGATTTCAGTCCATGTGGCTGTAGCTGTGTTTTTATTGGTCTATAAGCCCGTAATTAACGCATGAAAAGTACTGCGAGCATTTCGCCATAATTATTTTATCACACAGACATTATGATGAATGTCACGCTATTGTAAAATATATGAGGTAGAACATCTTGAGAATATTTGTGTTCTTGTTGAAGCATGTGTCAAAGCTGGACACGGTAACCACATACACTCATTTGCTTTTCAGTAAGTCCCATGGACAAGATTTTATGGCAGATTTCAGACTATAAATGTGTATAAAGGCAGCAGGAAATATTTAATGTCAGTCATTCAATCAGTTTTTATATACCTTTTTATCAGCACTGGTATTTAAGGTGGCAAATCTGTATAACTTAAGTTGAACTGAAGTATTCCCGGTTATTGCAGGCGCACTTCCAGTCCGCAGTGGTAAAGTCCATAATTACTGATTCGCCGTACAACTGTCTTTTATATAGGTCTAAATATGTCCACGAATAAATTTGATTTATTCTTTGTTCTTACCAATAAGTATGCAAAACACATGTGTAAAAACGCTTGAAAAAATATTCACAACAAGTGATAGATCTAATATTATTAAAGTGTCGTAAAGTATTTGTAAAACACCTAATAAATTTATTAAAGATTTACTGAGTTATACTGAATTGGTTTTAAAGTACAAGAGCCGCAGATACTTAATATCTAATAAGCTAGTTGCAAGAGGAGGTTGGTGTTTGTTATGGAACAATACGGTTACGATTGTGTCCTTGTAAATGACAGGTTATAATTCACTAAATAGATGTTATCTGGACATCCTATAGAACCCTTATCAAATGGAATATCCAACCCTACTGGGATAAGTAATGAGCAGATATTCCCTATACAAAACGTGCTTTACGTTTAATGGCTGATATGTTGGAGTTCTGAAGCTAGAATGTAAAAACAGTGTCTCAATGAGCACCAATAGTATAACAAGCTAACTTTAGTGGCATCTGTTGTCATATTTTCCGAGATTTAAATATGTCGCAATGATTGCAGACTATCGATTGCAAATAAAATTCCTTGGAATTACATGGAATAATCAACTCAATGCTGTCTGTTACAAGCTATCTTAAGCATGTATGTTCTTATATCGTTAGCTAAACATTGCCCAAGTCAGGTGGTGACGACGGCGTATTATGGACTCATTTGCTCACACCTCTTTTACGGAGTAGTGCTTTGGACAAACACAGAATTCATGAGTTCATTCCGCCTTCGGAAAATCTGTTCGAAATATTTCATAGTTAAAACCCAGAGAGTCGTGCAAAGAGGATTTCAAAACCCCTCCAAATGTTAATGCTCTCTCTTTATACATATTTGGAACCACATTGTGTTGTATGACTACATCCGCGCCTTGACAAGAGCCAAGGTATTCATAAGTATAATACTAGGGGCATAGAAGTCTACCGAAGACAGGACTGTAGTTTCTGAACAATTTCCCCTACAACCGGGTGATCACTTCATTAACAGGTTGCCAGATTCTATAAAAAAATGCATAAACCGCTCTTTAGCTATTTAGGCATATAACTGGGCATGACTCCCAGCCCATTTTGGTGACTGACTCCGTAGCTGGGACTTGGATTAGAAAATTAGCGAATGGTTTGAGTGGAATGAATTTGCTCGTACTATCCTTGTATGTTTGAGTGAGGGAAATTGTGGTGTGCGTGTCAAAATTATCAGTTTAACTTTTCCAATGCAATAGATGTTATTTTCTCTTACAATAAAAGAATTCTATATCTTTGTCTATCTAGATAGTTCTCACTACCCATTCATACCCCCATGTCCACTTTTAGTACGATATATTATCAGTACGGGCGACAGTAACAGAATATACCCTAGATATTTATATTTAAGTTTCAACTTGGTTGTGCTCTTTTTGGATCAGTCATTGTTTCCCACATTCTTTTTTAAAGGGTGGTTATTTGGTTCTGGAGATCATGTTCGATGATGATATGCATAAAGGTTTTGTTGCTGGCATTCTGAAGATAAAAATTGCAATAGGCTGATTTAGTATATAAGTTATACTCAAATATAGACACTATAACGACTTGTAGATATTAATATTCCAGAGTATTAACCCAAGATATGCCTGAATTATTTTTTTTTTAATTTTTTTTAATTCTACAGTTTTTTTTATACTATAAATGTATTCTTCAACACATTTTAAACAATAATTGTAAAAAATTTCATCGTCGTCGTTTAGTAAATAAATGGGTGGCCTATATATAGGACAGTAGGAAAATATGATGTGAAATGCTAAAATATTCCAAAAATGCTTTTTATTTTTAGAAGGGTTACATTTACATTGGATATATATGTTTTATGTACTTAATTCAACTGTGTTTTTAACAAAGATATATAAAACAAGCTTAAATAAAATTTTTTAGTAAGTGCATTTGTAGTTTATGGCTTTGTGTGGTAATCAATAAAACATTTAGTATGAAGACCAACATCACACTTTTGGCATCTGGTAGTGCACTTGGCATGGCAATGCCCACATCTCGTTTGCTTTTCCTGAGGAACAACAAGGTGGTCCAAATCTGTCAAACCTGGAGTCCACTTTTGATTGTTTCGATGGGCCGTCCAGCCTTTGACGCGCACCCTTTAACCAAATGTTTCTAGCAGGTTTACAGGCAAGTCTGCGTCTGAAAAGACAAGTGGTCAAGGTTCCCTCCCGCATGGCGGTGAAGTTGCCAGGCATTTTGTTCTGCACTGTCAATGCAGTCACAGATCAGAGGGAAATACCACTTCTTACCTCTGATTTGGATTCGGTACAGGCTCATATTTTGATCGCACACCGGTCCAACTCCGCCCATTTTTTTGTTGTACTGGTGTATGAGGTTTGGTTGAGGGATGAAAGCCATGTTTCTTGGCTTTAAGTGAAAAGCGTTTTACCTGATGTATGGGTTGTACACCAACAGCATTTGAAACAACAGTGACAATACTGTTGTCATTCCATCTTGCAATAATTAAATTTTCATCACATACTTTTTCGTATTCAAAAGTTCCCCTTTCTTTCTTTTTCAAAATCTTTACTATCAGTCAGTGGGCACTTTGCTATTCTGTTCTCTCTCACCGTACCAATAGCTCTTATATTCTTTTGGGACAGTTTCTCAAAACAAAGGTAGACCCAGAAAAAAAAATATCAAAATACAAGAAGTACGGGAAATCACCATTCTTCTTCAGAACATCACAGTACTGCAAAACAACACTGGCACCAAGGCCCAAGTGTTCATACTGAGGGTCCAAGGTGTGGCTGCTCCCTTGGTAGGGGTCTTTCCAAAACTACATAGCCATTGGGTGTAGCACCAACCCAAAATTTTGTACCATAGCGAATAGGTTTGTTTTCTGATGAATTGTTTCAAACCATGCCTCCCAAAATATGGGACCATAGGACTCATCAACTGAGTGGTGTTCCTCATGTGGTGCGTAATCAAAAAATGTTTTGTTCAATGCATCAAACAATGGACGTACTTTTGCATACTTGTCATCAGCATTGAGGTTGTCATTATCCACAAAACATGCAAATTTGACATAATAAACTCAAATCTGTCTCTAGAAATTGCATTTACAACTAATTCATTGCGAGTGTCCAAAGCTGTTTCCCAAAACATTCGTCTTCGAGGTAATGGAACATAACCACTCAACAACAATACTCCTATGAAAACATTTCATTTCATCGACAGTTACATCACCTAAACGGTTATGTAATGCCGCATAACGATTTGTTTTCTCAACTAATAAAATCTACAAATATCATCATCGAAAATACAGAAAAACTGTTCATTGGTGTTAATTTTTGTTGTACTTCCTGTCTATTACTCCAAATAGTATCATCTAGTTTTAGGTCCCTCCTTTGACCCATTTGTACTGCTTTTTAGTGAAATGGCTTACTAACCTTTTTTGCTGGTTTCTCTTCAGTGAAAATTCTGAATTCGTCTTACTTTTTTATTTGGTGGCTGTGCTATGTCCATCTTCGCTGAACTAGAGGGTAAGGTTGGTTGTGATAAAGAAGGATCCTCTTCATCTTTGTTGTCACTCTCAGTTCAAATTCTTGGGAAACTTCAGCCCGGGGCCAATAGTTGGTTTCCTGGAAGATGATGGATTGAAGTCATGTCCTCATCCCCAGAATCCCTCATCAGTGACATCATCATTTGCATTGATTGGTGGCTGAATATATACGCCAATTTCTTCATCAGGTGGCACTTGGATCTCTTCATCTTCTAGCATCGTCAAAATTTCATGAAGGTTCAAGTTCCTAAAAAATTCAAAGTACGATAAATAAACAAGGTTTTTCAGAATTTTTTATAAAATAACTGTAAAAAATTGTATTGATGCTTAAAACAAAAAGTTTAACCCAATTACTAAGTCACGACTTGAAATACAAGGGTCGAAACTCATTTGAGAGTGGGAAGCATTATTGTTGTACATATGCCTACTGGACTACATGTAGGACGGGCCAATTCCAAACAATAACCTATAAACGGTCTGAATTTTAGAACGGTCACATTTCAAGATAAATGTAATAAACTAGTTAGTCAGTTATTAGGGAAATGTACTTAAATAGGTTTAAAACTACGAAATAATAGTATTGTACTTACTTTTCGCACATGGCGCAGAGCTCATGAAGTTGATTGGAAATCCTAAATTTGTAAACTAGTCTAAAGAAACAAACTAGTTGAAGCATTCACTTGATTGTTGCTCAGATGCATTCAGTAGCTCTTACTGAAGACAGCAACCACCCTGCCACCTGTTGGAAAAAGCTGAAACTACTTCAGAAGTAAGCTTTATGGAGAACACACTACAAGTGTCCTAAATATAGGTCACTAGGCATATCTGGGTTAATATTTAAATTATCAATAATACATCCAAGACGATATAAAATATTTTTTTGATTAGTAAGCTCCTAGTGAATATTAAGTACAATAATGTATTACTAAATTTGTTAACTATTAAATATTATCTGGTTTGTCTAAAATAAAAATCACAGTTCTAAATAAAAACAATGGATTTATTTTAAACTGGCAAATTAATAAGTTTCAACGTTTCAGAATTTTTATCACTGTATTTTCCACAAAGAATTGACAAACCTTTTTGTAAATTTAAAAATTCCTTTGGCAAGAAATAAATATTAATAAAATATATCAAACTAAAAATCAGAGTTCTCTTATAAAATAAAATAATAAAGTTTTAAAATAAAAATCAAATACCACTTGGAAATAACTAAAATAAAAATATTCACTTCTAAGTTCACTCAAAATTCAAAATAAAAATTTAAACTTCTCTTTTCCATTATATGAAACCTTAACTTTCAAGTCTCTTCAATTCAGATTACAAGTCTCTCTAACAATTATTAAAGTTCAATTAATTTTTAATTAATAATTCACAATAAAACAGTTCCAGTTAAATATTAATAAATTACTACCTTTCCATATCTCAATTAAAGTTATTAACAGAGTTCAATTTTAATTCACAATCTTGCAAGTATTAACCAAATGTAACTTGTATGATTCTATTATGCTCTATTGTTCTTCGAGAATAAGTTATTCAGATTGCTCTGTAGTTTCTATGAATTTAATTTTTTCCTATAAAAAAGACAACAAAATTAATTTAATATCAGATCAAGAAGACTATTTCAATAAAACGTACAATACATTTGGTGCTTACCTCAAAATCACTCGCGGAAAACAAAAATTAAGTAACACGGCGAACTGTAATTAACTTTACTCACGAAAATAACCAAAAGAAGGGCGAAAATTATGAGCGGGCGCTTAAATACTTTGCTTTCCAATCAACATTGCAGGACATCCGTGGTGCTGTCTCATTGGTCCAGCTGTATCAAACAAGGAGAACAATACTCGCAACAAGACAAGTTCCAATCAATTCAAGGCAGTCAACCTGCCTTCCTAACAATTTAAAAACTACCAGTACTAACTTGCCAACATGTTCGTTTTTACCCTGACTTTTCACAATCTAATCTAAAATTAAATCCCAATATTTCGATTCCAAAATTTTTATTTAATTTAAGTTTTAATTAAAAAATAAATCAATATAGCTTTAAAAACGCTACAGACACGTAAAAAGAACTATAGCGGCCCATTCCTAAATTTTTCACCTCTGGTTTTGCTGGTTAACGACTCCAATGATTCGTCGTATCTGATAGGTCTATAGTTCGACAGTTTCTGATGTTTTTTTTTTTTGATGATAAAAACCACGAAGAGGTGCAGCTAACCCAACCCTCATATGAGGACAGCTAAAGAACTTAATATTTAAACCCCAAAATCTCTTCAGTCGGATGACACATAATCAAAGACATCAGGCCAACTTTCGAATTGAACAGGTAATTTTACTTTTTCACTGGAATTGGTTTTGATTTTTATTTCGGGTTTGATTGCTCAACAAGTAATAATTCACAAATAATCACATATTGATATTGTTAGTTAATTAAGTATTTTTCCCTTAATTAAAAGTTGATTAAAGTTACGCTACATAACTCTTATTTGAGAGATTAACAATAGTTACTCATTGTTTCTCAACAGAAACAGCACAACACAAATGTTACGGTACATAAATATTATTTAACAGGTTATTACTTCGGGTTCTGATTCTTTCCATTAGATAAAAACCTCCCACACCTCAGAGAACGTTCAACACTGCTAGTTCAAATAGGCAACATCCTTTTCCATTTTACTCGAACCAGGTAAGTGGAATAAGTTTATACATTGTAGTCTACCATACCATTGTAATCTCCATTTTCATTTGAGATATATGGATATGTTAGGAATCATATGTTATATTGTGCAGACTCACAATATATGTATTTATGTTTTACCTACTGTTCAACCAATTGTAAAGATTTAAAATTTTTTTCCATAATATATACTAAATTTGAAGAATTGAGTAGAAAAATTTTAAGTCTTATCAATTGACGTTACATAAAATGAAAGTGTATAACTACTTCCAATTTCATTTAGTTACATCAAACAAATGTCAAATACGCAATTTTTCTATAAATGTATATGTTTTTCAGTAAAAGTAAGTTTTGTTTAACATAGCGTATAGTAAAAAAAATACTGAAGAAATAAAATAATATGAATAAATTAAATTAATTTTGCCAAAATAAAATCTGTAAGCGATTCCTTATTTAAGTGTTAATTTATCAAAAATAAATATTTTAAAATGCTTATGGAAATTTTTGATTGTAAACTAGAGTAAACATATTTTAGACCTTTTTCGACAAATGAAACATATAGATGAGAGTATGTCCGTATCATATTTAGAGTAACAATGGTTTATAAAGAATTTTTTTTGCACAGTGTTTTATTTATAGAGATTTAAAGGTTTTAAATAATTTAACCTTGGAAATGACACAAGTAAAATAATATAAATTTACTCCTTATTAGATTGAAACATTGGCTTTTTGAAATGTTTTTAATATAGAATGTTTTAATATTTCATTAAGGTAAATATCTTCTTTAGTTTAAGTACCAGCATTCTGTTATAATTTCTTATTCTTTCATTTCTGCTTCTTTCTTCTAAATTTTTTTTGTATTTTACACTTAGTTTCGACCATTAATAATGTTAAAATTAATTAAACTATTGAAAATATCCTTAAAATAATAGCTTTTTATGCATTATTGTTTATTGCGAATGGTAATAAAAATAGCGTAATCTTTGGATTCTACTTTAAGTACGTTGTATGAATTAATATAACATTCACGTTGAGTGTAAGCATGTATTTTTGAATTTCTATGTATGCATGTGAATGTATGTAAATATGTACAAAAACATATTTGAGAAATATTATAATAGATTAAGTAATAAATAAACATCATTGCTGGATTTGAGTTTATAGTTTATTAATTATTACACCTTGTTTTTTATAGGCTATTATTTATAGTTAAAATTGTAGTTTGTCAATATATTAATTAGTAGTAGGTAAAACAACACCAATATTATTCTTTTGCTACTTACTTTAAATTATATACTAATTTAAAATAATTAGCCAATAACTCATTGTTTAAATGTTTTTTTACTGACCACTACTTTTTTCAATGTTTTCAATAAAATATTAAATTCAGCTTTAGCACGGACATACTTACGGGTTTCACAGCGTTAAACATCCAAATCCTTCCGGGATAAACCAGGGTTATCCAGTAAACTGGCACTAAACTCAAAATCGAGGCTCATAAACTATTAAGTCGATAAATTGGAATAGGGCTATTTTTATAATAAAAAAGTTAGAAAACTATCTAATATAAGCCACTAGAAGTCCGTGTTTATTACAAATTTTAATTTCCTTAAATTGTTCTTGCTTAATCGTTTTGCGGGGTGTAGTGCAATGCGTCCCATATAAGCCGGACGATTTTTACTTTTTCTCCTAAAAAAAAAAACTGAAAATTGTATCGACGAACCCAAAACAATCATAAGACTATCTAAAAAACTATATATTGTCTAATAAGGAAAATAATATTAGTCTGATAATCATCTGTTTAATGTTTTATTCCCACATTTCACCATCTGCTGTGTAAAAACATCCTCGATCAGTCATTGAATTTAGTTTCTATAATTACGAATACTTTAATCAAGGATAATCTAGATCATTTCCTAGTAATTTTGAGACAAAATTACGTTCGTTTTTACAAATTTCTTTATCGTCCAGGCGTTTTGAAATTAAAGGTTATTATTTACTAAATCTTCTTATATTACTGAAATTGTGGAGCACATTGCAGAGGTATAGAGTCAGACCTAGAGTGAATAATATTTATAGGATAATTTTATAAAATCTTGGTCACTTTTTGAGAGACTTGATTAGGTTAAAATGCAAAATACATGATTTACTATCAGTTTTAAATTACTGTACATTAAACAATGTTATACCAACTAACTACAATTAAGTAAATTAAAAAACTTTTTTTAAAGTTTAGTAGTTTAAGTTCAGATGGATTGTAACCTTGCAAAAACTTTTCTCCCAAGTTGCACACTGTCTACTGAAATGGCGAGTAGCACAACCCACCGCTTAAGATGTGGGAGTGAACGTTTTGATTGCATGTAATTAGAAAACCAAACGTTTTAACATAAACGTAATATTTAATAATAGCTGGAAATGTGATCAAAACATTGTATATCTGAAAATAAAAATGATGAATATTATGCTATTTATAAATTGAACAGGAAATAATATTGAAAAATTGCTTAATGTAATTTTTATCCATATACTTCCATTCTGTTATCATCATAATACTGTAAATCTGTAAAGACATGGCTTACCTAAGTAGTAATAAATTGTAGCTTCTAGGACAGCTGATTCAACAAATTTTATCTCTCTGCAGGGGGTCCTTATCTGAGATAACCTTTGACTTTTTCGCATTTCTGAGATAATCACGTCCCACTATTGTTTACTTTTTCGTTATCGGCACGCGTTTGATTGTATCGCTATTTTCTCGACCTTCGGTTGATATTGAAATTACTTTAACTGAACGTGGTCGTCATTATAGTGTTGTGTGTTTAAGTTAAATAAGTTTTAATTTCTTCAGTTATGGCAGACAATCAACAGAGAGCAAATCAAGTGTCGCAGCGTCGAGGATTGGATGGTCGCCCGCCGCAACATAACTGCAGGCCGGATCCGAGAGTAGAATCGTATGAAGAATATTATCGAAGAACTCACGGTGAAAGAAAACCTGTACAGAGTGGTTTTGTATCTTCTACTAAATGGACGCTTGGAGACTCTAAATGGTACAAAACACAGACTGTGTATACAACTTCACAATATAGCAGCGGACCGCCACAGGACTCAAAGGTTTCTTCCAGCAAGGATCATTATGACAATTTCTATTTGAGGGAATTGCTTAGTGATTAATAGTAAAAATGTTTTTATTCAGTTAGAATCTGATGAACCTAATGCTATACTAAAAAAAATTTAAGAATAAAAAAAGTATAATTCTCTGATACACTTGAGTAAAAGTTGATATTGTTGGATCAACAGCTATCGACCTCTAAATTAATTAGATTTAGGTAAAACTATTATCAAAAAGTATGCAGTCCACTACTTACTGTGGTGAGTAAGTGACTGTAGGTAAACGTGTTTTCTAAATTTTCACTTAACTTCTGAATGCATTTTTCTATAAAAAAATATACAAAACTCATTTGTATACTATCTACTCAGAGTCTGATGAATACAATGCTATAAAATAAATTGAGAATTCGAAGAATCTTCGAACATAGACTAAGTACGGGATTCATGTTTATTTTTACAATATTTTTAAAACTATTTAGTAAACATTATATAATATAGATGAAAAATTCTTTAAAAAACATTGACATTCTAATTAAACTAAATACAATTGTATTAATTATTTTACTTCGCTCCATTTATAAAGGAAGAATTTCTTAACTAATAATTCTAAAATTATCTCTCAATTTAGAGTATATTTTTATTCAAGAAACATTATCAACTTTTAAGCTAAACATTTACAATAATTAGAAATAATTCAGTAGTTTGTCAGGATTTTTCAAAAAACTGTAGTACTAGAACGTATGTACATTAAAAAACTGTGATTTTGGGTTTTTAGAAGTAGAACCGTGTTTTGAGGCCAAAATCACGGTTTTTAAAGGTACATAAGTTCTGGTACTGCGGTTTTTTTAAGGAGTCTTGGAAAGTCTGCTGAATTATCTCTAATTATTGTGAACGTTTAGCTTAAAAGTTGATAATGTTTCTTAAATAAAAAGATATTTTACTAAATAGACAAACATTTCAAATTCTTAGTTGAGACATTTTTCCTTTATAAATGGAGCTACTAAAGGAATTAAATGAGGTTGGTGATTTCAAGTTCAAAAAATACAAGAAATTAATGGAATAGGAAGAAAATAAGAAATATAGAATTTTTAAATTGGAGAAAATTAAAGATAAATTTGAGCTTACAATCATTGCAGAATTGGAAAAATTCAAAGTACATTTGCCTAATAGATTTTTTAATCACTTAGATGAAAAAAAGATTAAAGAATTGAATAAAAATGATAAATTTCACTTGATTGTTACTGGAAAGAATATACTAAAAGATAAAGAATGTGTTACAAATAACGTTATAGAATTAAGATTTTTCATCAAGATTTCGAAGATTTTCTTTGAAACAGTTTAAGAAATTAGAAGCATACAGCAATATATTCGGTTATTTTTCAATCGCGATTTACAGATTCGTTTATCGTACATTGAACAAGAATTTATATTGAATTTCAGTTGCACCCAAAAGTGGTCTAGAAACCCCATATTCATATCTACTTATATATATATCTTATTACAGATCGCGCCAGTAACGCACTTATAAGAGCGCGTCTTGTTTTGGCTATTCTAAGAAAATAAAAACTTGTTATGAGTCTTTATAAAAATTATTTGTCAGCCTGCCATCTCTGAATTTTGGTGTATCGGCGCAAATCTCTCTCTTAGTGATGATTGCATAACAAATTTAAAATAATGTTTAAATTTCATTGTTAAAGCTGAACATTCATAGATTAAAAAAGAAGGTATGAAACCATGTTAAAAAAGTCGTCAATCTTAAAAAGAGGATGAGGGCGATTAGAACATTACTTGAAAAAACTGAGAACAAGTATAAGGCTTCAGAAGACCCATACAACATGACATACAGTGCAAGACGACAACAATAAAGAAGTATCTAAACACCTTTGTTGCTGGTATATACTGAGTGAGATCGACTACTCTCAGTCCTCCCACTGCGCCGTAAGAAGTTTGCCGCACTCTACTTATGGACTGATTGTTGTTAAAATTAATCTTCCTGATTTTTTGAGGATCAAAGGTATTAATTGTTTAGGACGCAATCTCAATACCTCTCAAAATGTTCCACATGATATTATTAATAACATATCCATTTCATTGTAATCTATTTATACAGGATGTATTACATAGGAAACAAATACAATTTTATAACATAGAAGAAAAATATGCTTTCAATCTCGGTTTTTATTGTATTTAATAAATTATAATTATCAGAAATAAACTCTGATTATTGCCTGGCTCACTTGCCTACATAACGGGCATTGGCGATTAACCTGGTAACCAGGCAGTGTGTCTAAACACTCAGTGCACATACACAAGTGGCCACAAGGAAAGACCACACGTGTAGACCTTTGAGTCAGGCACACTGCACACTCTGCACAGTTACGTGGCACTCCTGCTGCGTTGTGTGTTGTAGGAGCTGCGTCTGCTGGAGGAGTGCACATACACAAGTGGCCACAAGGAAAGACCACACGTGTAGACCTTTGAGTCAGGCACACTGCACACTCTGCACAGTTACGTGGCACTCCTGCTGCGTTGTGTGTTGTAGGAGCTGCGTCTGCTGGAGGAGTGCACATACACAAGTGGCCACAAGGAAAGACCACACGTGTAGACCTTTGAGTCAGGCACACTGCACACTCTGCACAGTTACGTGGCACTCCTGCTGCGTTGTGTGTTGTAGGAGCTGCGTCTGCTGGAGGAGTGCACATACACAAGTGGCCACAAGGAAAGACCACACCTGTAGACCTTTGAGTCAGGCACACTGCACACTCTGCACGGTTACGTGGCACTCCTGCTGCGTTGTGTGTTGTAGGAGCTGCGTCTGCTGGAGGAGTGCACATACACAAGTGGCCACAAGGAAAGACCACACGTGTAGACCTTTGAGTCAGGCACACTGCGCACTCTGCACAGTTACGTGGCACTCCTGCTGCGTTGTGTGTTGTAGGAGCTGCGTCTGCTGGAGGAGTGCACATACACAAGTGGCCACAAGGAAAGACCACACGTGTAGACCTTTGAGTCAGGCACACTGCACACTCTGCACAGTTACGTGGTACTCCTGCTGCGTTGTGTGTTGTAGGAGCTGCGTCTGCTGGAGGAGTGCACATACACAAGTGGCCACAAGGAAAGACCACACGTGTAGACCTTTGAGTCAGGCACACTGCACACTCTGCACAGTTACGTGGCACTCCTGCTGCGTTGTGTGTTGTAGGAGCTGCGTCTGCTGGAGGAGTGCACATATACAAGTGGCCACAAGGAAAGACCACACGTGTAGACCTTTGAGTCAGGCACACTGCGCACTCTGCACAGTTACGTGGCACTCCTGCTGCGTTGTGTGTTGTAGGAGCTGCGTCTGCTGGAGGAGTGCACATACACAAGTGGCCACAAGGAAAGACCACACGTGTACACCTTTGAGTCAGGCACACTGCACACTCTGCACAGTTACGTGGCACTCCTGCTGCGTTGTGTGTTGTAGGAGCTGCGTCTGCTGGAGGAGCGGCTGACGCAGCTGTAGGACGACGGGCAGAAGTTGAGGCTGCTCCTGCGGCCGGTTGTGGGATAGTGGCTGACGCAGCTGGTGCTGCTGGAGCAGCATCAGTTGGTTCCTGATATAAGCCCGTAATAAATAAATAAGCCGGTCAAATTATATTATAGACGGTTTAAATGTAATAAATTAATATTACACGATAAAATTAATTCCATGTCCTTGTTGCATTATAAGCATCTTATTATTAATTAATATACCGCATTGTGATTTAGGATAATACAAGTCGTACAAACAAAAATGGAAATGTTTTTAAATGGGTTCAAGATAGTAGTAAACATTAACATCAATTGCAAGTTATAACTGTCAGCAATAATCAAATTTCATACCTTCTAAATATAGTTAGTAAAATAAGCCCTCATATAAATATGTTCCTGAAAATAATGCTATTTACAACAAATAATTCATATCTTAAAATAAAATAAGACTGTAATGCTTTTTTAAACGAACTTTTTTTAAGACACTGAAAGGTTTACATACTTAGATAATTAGTTTCAAGGTTAACAAATGGTCATTCTAATAATCAGTATAAAAATTAAAATTATTCAATGTAGTTTGAGTGTACCTGGTTAATAAGTGGTGGAGATATAGTTGGTACAGTCGGGTCGTGTATCTCCAACAGCTGGAACTACTACTCCCCATCTCTGCTGTAGCCCTCTGGTCGAATTTGACATTACGTCGAGGAACTGAGCCTCATTATATGTGCCTTGTACCAGTCGCTCTGATTCTATAAATATTGTAGTATTTTGACGTCTGTATGCCCTGCGTATTGGACTTACATGTGCGATACCGTCAGATATCCTTCGGTAATCTAGGTATTGGGCACTTTCAATCGCCCTTAATTCACCTGCAATAATAAACATTATACAATTTTATAATTACTGCGCTTATGGTATGAATATATGTAGACTTGTTTCTCACAAAATTGGATTTTATTAATATTAAAACACTTAGGCTATTCTTAAAATAGGTTCTTTAGTATCAATTTTGTGTAATAACATAATAGTTATGTTCAAAACTTTAAATTACAGCAAACACCCTCACAATGAATTACTTTGCATAAAAAAGTCCAAATGATGACATATCTAATTAATAAACATTGTTAAATTAGTTATATATATATTAATTTAATTTAATGTAATCTAAGTTAGTCATTAAAAATAGTGCAAGGCATAAAATTGTACTTAATTATGTACATGTGCGAGATATCCTTGTGGTTTTAATTTGCCAGGTAGAAATATTATTGAATTGTTGACGACAACTCTTACCATGGAACTGCCAGACTCCAGGGTGAGGCCCATGTTTCCATTGTCGGGCTCTAGATTGTAGAGGTGTGGGGTACAGCTTCCAAATGGATTATAGAACGTGTAATAGAACGCCGTTGTTTGCATAGATGAACTCTACGGTTGAAATTTCCGGTAACCTTTCATTAATTAAATTAGCAGTTGCCCGTGGCTTTGCAAGCGATTTCCTACTGAATGAAATATTTCATAGGCACAATAAACACTCCTGAAAACAACTGATGGTCACTGAATGATATTCCCGTATCCTGATCCACTTAAGAATAATTCCACTTTAAGTTTAAAGAGCAGTGCTTTGGGGTTCCAAAGTTGGAGAGTAAATGAGTATTGATGCAAATCCACAACATTTTCATGAACTGCTCTAACAATTTCAGCACACTCGAACTACTTTAGGAGAGAATGACGAATACTAAGTCGGCTGTAGTAATGTTGAAGAAGGCACATTTAATTTAATATGATGGAAGCTTATAATGTATTATTAAATTTGGAAGGAGACCTTTTTTATGGTGCCTATTATTTAATTGTAGCTTTTAAGAGAATATAAGCTAAACAAAATTCCCAGTTTATCTTATTTGAGTTTTAGCGTGTGCTGCATCATTTTCGGTTAAAATCAATTAGATTACACACGTTACAGTAAAGTTTGCCTTGTCAATTTAAATGATATACCGGGTGTCTTAACCCCCCCCCCCACCCAAAATGAGGTCAAAACTTTTTAAATAGGAAACCCTAGTAAGTGATACATCATTTTTAGGTATTATAAAAATATGAAGAATGACAAGAACTAGAGGTATCTAATATTACTCTAAAAAAATTTGGTGGCTAATTAAAGTTTCAATTGGTTTATAAAATACCCATTGTTTATGAATAGTGTTGTTACGAAAAGAATATTTCAAACCTAAAAAACTCTTCATTTACTCATATAAACATACCCCAAAGAATATCTCTTCATCTCTATTAATAACACAATTAAAACGGTGAGGAGGGTGGGACTTTTAAGACACATTATTTAAATACTACTCGGCATGAAAATTCTACTTCAGTCAAGTAGTCTACATTCGGTCCTTGTCATCGAATTCCGGTATAACGTATTTTTTGATAATATTCTTAGGGTGTAATAAATAAACAAATAAATAAGGTTTTATTGGCATTTTACAGAAAGTCTTATACATCTAAGTGACATAGACAAAACAGTAAGTATTACGAGTATTATAGAATAATTTTTACATGTATTTTGTATTTTAATAACAGTATGCAGAAAAAAAACAGTAAATAGTTACACTTTATAGAAATAAACTATCTAAAACTTCATTAATATCGTCCATACTGAAAACCCTGAAAAATCATAAAATGGGTTTATGAGAAGCCAGTTGTACGGTTTGATTTATGAACATTTTTGTTGGATAATTATTAACTAGATATCGTAATTTGTTGTAAGTCTTCTGAGTAATTATAACATGCCTATTTTGTTTTTTGTTTAATCTGCAATGCTCAATAACAATATTATATTATTTTTTGGTATTATAATTATGCAAGTTACTAGTCAAAATTAATGATGAAATGTGTTTTTTAATATACAATACTGAGTCAAAAATATATAAATTTATAACAGTTTGCAACAAAAGTTTAATAAAAAGTGATTCACAGTGTTCTAGTGGTTGTGATTTTGTTAATAATAATAATAATAATGTTGTCTTTATTTTCATCAAGCGTTTCTCAGTTACATACAGAACAACTGCTTTTCAGAACAACTATCGTCAAATACAACATATACATGAAAATTAAATAGAAATAAATAAATAAAAATCTATACATTAAGCAAATTCTGCCTCATCTTATTCTTAAATGTAGCTATTGAAACATTGTTTCACGTTTGGTGGGAGGTCGTTGTACAATTTCGGGGCCGAAATTAAGAGAAGCTCCTCCTTCCCAACTCCAGCCTAACTTTGGGAAAGTGAAGAAGATTCCCATGGCGGGTTCTGCGCTGAGAGACCTCATCCCCGAAATGAGAGCTTCTCACTAAGGTACTGAGGCTCCTGATTAACAAGAGCCTTGTGGACCATGCAACACGTCATGACCCTGCAGACGGTCTCTACCGACATCATCCCAGCGGCATCTCTGTAAGGAGAGACATGCTCAAATCGTTTCAAATTAAAAATGAAACGGATAGCAGAGTTTTGCAACTTTTGAATGCGATGCATGTCTTCTCCAGAAATGCTATTCCCGTAGGCTGGGAAACAGTAGGCGAAAACGGACAGGACTAGTGACTGCATGATACGTAGTTTCGCAGACTCAGGTAAAATATCTCTAAATCTGTAGAGTCCCCTCAGTCTACCGAGTGCTCGTTGACAGGCATGCGTGACATGGTCAGAGAGAACGTGAGGGCCACTGTCTAGCACAACGCCAAGAGTTCTCGCCCTATCAAATACAGCCAAACTCTGGCCATCGAGCCTCACCATCACTCCTCTTTCACTGAGGGACTGCACAAATGTTGTGTGGCGCCGTATGCAACACAGTGCACTTGCCTATGTTTAGTTTCAGCCCATTCGCCATTGACCACACCCAAATATTTTTTCAAGGTCGACATTGATCATATCAATGAGCTGACACCATCTGCGATGGCTCATAAGACAAGTGCAGCTGCGAGTCGTCAGCATACAAATGAACTGTGCAATTTTGCACACAGCTTGGCATATCGGCTGTGTACATATTGAACAGAATAGGCCCTAGGCAACTACCTTGAGGAATGCCTCGATACGTCTTCACAAGCGGGGTTGATGTTTCACTCCCTAAACGCGTCACCTGCAGCCTGGAGTCTAAGTATGACCTTATCCAATTGACTAACGCTCAAGTCAAAGCCATAATAAGCTCATCTTCGCTAAAAGCATCTCATGGTCCATTGAATCAAAGGCCTTAAAATAATCCAACATAACAATGGAGTTATATTTACCCCTGTCTTTGGCGTCAATCATATCACTGAAAAGATTTTGTCAGGACTGTACATGTACTATGATTGCGCGCCTGAAGCCCGATTGCAGCTTCGGTAAAATATCCGATGTTTTTCATAAAACTGTCTATTTGTCTAATGGCAATCTTTTCCAGTATCTTAGACATGGCTGGGAGTATTGAAATTGGCCTTAGCTGGTCTACCTGATTGGCAGCTTGCCCTTTCGGTATTGGCCGAACAATACTTGTTTTCCATGACTTTGGAAACACGCTGCCAACCAGGGAAACGTTTACCAGGTGTGTAATGGCTTTGACTGCGTAGGGGCTCACTGACTTGATCACGTCAATCGAAATTTCATCGCTGCCCACAGCTTTAGATTTTATTTCATTCATTGACGAAATAACGTCTCTTTTACTGACAGCGTAAAACTTAAATTTATCTCTAATTTCTTCTCGGCCATTGGTTGCAAAAAATTCCCATACGCTTTTATCAATCTTCGGGCCAGCTTCCATGTTTATCTAACAAGCTAATTTAACAGCTTTCTTTGCAGGATAATGATTTCATTAATTTTAGCGCTATTACCCCATAATATTAGGCCATACCTTGTTATTGATTGAAAAATAGGCATAGTATGCAGATTTAACATAGTTTTCTGTAACACGATTTATAATACGTCTAAGTAAAAAAATTACTCTACCAAAATATTCCTAGAAATTTAGCACAAGAAATGAAATAATTTTGGTGTGTCAATGGAAGGGGTTTGTCGCAGAGTAAACAAAAAGTTTTGAGTTTTGACTTCATTTAGTAAAGATCCATTTGATCTAAACCACACTGAGGCTTCCTCAACTAATTCAATGACAAGAACTTGTAGTTTGTCAAAGTTTGTATGGATATTCTAAAGAGTTGTGTCGTTAGCATATAAAAGAGATTTGAACTTAACAACAGTAGGAAATTAATTTATATATAATAAAAACATAATAGGGCCCAGGACTGATCCTTAGGTACAACATTACTGATCACCAAATTGTTGGACCGAATTCCATTAATTCAAACAAACTTTTCGCCTGCGGTTAGATAAATAGTCTTTAAAGAACTCTTTAAAGCCGGACTCCTACTAATACCGTAATAGTTAAGTTTTAAGGCCCTGCTCAGGTCAAATATGTTGCCTGAGCAAAGGCTTTAATCTCAAAAGTGTTTAGGACCTCCTTAATTAGTAAATAAACTGCATCAATGGTGTATTTACCTCTTATATTGTAATAAATTTAGATTGTTGTTATTTTCCAGATACGCAAAAAGTTGATCATGTACAACAGTTTATATTATTACAGGACAGGTATAATTTATACTGGGCAATAGCTCTAATGGAGACTCCTAGACCCTTTCTTAAGAATGGGGCAGATATACATATAGCTAATGGGTCCAAAAACGTACGGTAAATTCGTTAAAATATATTGTTAGATGAGTTATAAATGTCTTTGCTTTCTGAGTTTTTAACTCTTTTGACAACTTTAATGACCTCATCAATCGAGACTTATACAAGGATAAATGTGTTTCATTCAATATGGTTACAAAATTAGGACTACGATTAAATTCTACCATACTCTTAGACTATATAAGATAATATAGTCTAAAAACTCCTGAAACAAAATAAAAATATTGTCCTAAAAAAATAACTGATTACACTATATGATTTTATTATAATTATGCAAGACCGAAATAACCAAATCACCGCCATACAGTGCAAAACTATTTTTGTAACGTAGACTATAATTTCATAGACACCATGCATATCAGATCTGATAAGTCAATATTCTGATAAAGCTGATCTATTTTGACTATCAATATAAAAGATTAACTATGAAGCATAAAATGGTAACAACCAAAGAAACTTCAGCCAATTGTTGAGCAACACTATGACCTTGTAATCAAGACCAAAACTTAACAGCGACAGTGTCTGCCTAAATCCTTCCCAGCCATCACCAAAGTTTTTATATGTTTTTATGCAGGCAACTGAATTTTAATATAGTAATGTCTCCCAAGTCTATCACTGGTTCTGGTATGTTCAGCATGTATTTTGTAGTACATCTGTATTGTGAAGACTTAGAGTACGTGCTTCTTCTAACAGTTCTGAAATTTCAGGTATATGCTTGAATGTTTTACGTTTTTAACTTGTTCTGCTTTCAATTTTGAACAAATTCTTCACTGTATTTATTTTTGTTTGAATCTTTTATTGCTTAACCTTGTGTCTAGAGTATTTCCACCTGAGGAAGAGCACAGATTCAAAACTTTGAAACGTGTCCGACTCCATTGTCCTAATCGTGTTATCCTTTGAAAATACATTTTACAGATGCACCGGTAGATTCTCCAACACAATATAAGGCTGTCGAGATAGATTTGCTGGTGAATCTGCTGATCAGCTTTTGATATAAATGAAGTGAAGGAGTCTAGGGAAATGGATTTTCCCGGAATTTGTAACATCTGCTTTTGTAGCTGGTGTAGTCAGTATATGCCAATAAATGCCACGGGGGATATAAAACTGAAGAAATAGGATGTGTTTGGTATTCCTGTGATGGAGATTTTTTCAAATAATTTTACTCGTGGTTGCTTGCATAGACCAGGTTGTTGAAATAATCCTTCACGTTATAAAAGACAAAGTATGAGTTTGTTCTAGTGGAAATGGCAAAAGGCTTTTTAACATTATGTTGGGTTGGACAGTAAATTGAAGAAACTGAAAATTATTTTTTTGAACTCGAAGAATTAGACCAATATTATAAATAATATAATACACAATACAAAACAGAATAATGGTATACAAATTATTCTCTCGGCTTGTAGTTGTCGTAGTGACATGACACTATTTTAAAGTTCTTTGCCTTAACTATTACAATACACCAGACTTTCCCACAATTACTAAACCCAATGGTTGTTCCACAAAAATAAATTAAAAATTTGTTTAATTATTTTACTTTGACTGTCTCTGAGGAAATACGATATACATGATTGAACATATTTTTATTGATTTTATTACCGAATGCAAAGATTTTGTGGTATCATAGACTATGTCTATTTGTAATATTGTGTATTTACAGAAATCTTTTTTGAAATTGGTTGTTGATGACTAATGTGGATGAATATTAACAGATATGTTTCAATTAAAATGTATGTCCAATTTTTCTCACAAAGTTCTGTGTGTGTGTGTGTGTGTGTGTGTGTGTGTGTGTGTGTGTGTGTGTGTGTGTGTGTGTATGTGTGTGTGTGATTTATATACACAAAAACTATATATTGAAATTGGAGTTAATGCATTATATTTTCACCGTGGGAACAAACAAAATATAAAATCCTGTTTTGTTAAAGATGTCAGATTTAAAAATTATACCTTAAAAGTTTTGTAACTAAAGTTTATGAGCCATATAACTGATTCAACATGAACGTAGTTTTTAAATAATAAATGTATCAATATAAATTTACTAACAAATACAACATGATATGTTAGCATAGACTTTGCGAGTATATGAAGAGTTAAAGAACTTTGTTGAAATTAAACATAATTTATATGTAATCTTAAAACACACATATGCTTGTAGAGTATTGCTACCAAGATGAATAAAGACGGTTAATACACCGTAAGTGTTGTGTATACCACCAGGATGATAGTGTGGGTTAATTGTAAAAGAGCAATAAAAACTCAAAACCTCGCTGCTTGAAAGTAATGGGTATTCACCCTATTTAATAGGCGTAGGCTAATGATAGTGTTTCGTTATTTTTATTATACCAATAAGTGGTTGTTGACATTCAGAAAGCTTGCAATGTAAGATATATTATACATCCACTAATACAAAAATTATATTGTTTATTCTAAAATCGATATTTAGATTCAATTTTAGTTCAAGGCAAAGAATGTGGTGTGAATATATAATTAGAAAATAAAACATTTCCTTTGTCTCAGTTTATTACTAACTAAGGCCACATTATGCATTCCGATCAGGTGTTTAATTACTTCAGGAGTAATTTATGTTCCTCGACTTCTTATAAAAAATCTTCTTGACATCTCATTTATCACTCCTCACTCACATTCTCTCTTCCTCTTTCTCTCAAATGAAAATCTTTGGCCTAACACCTCTCTTACCGACGTATCCCCAGCGTTTAGTTGGCGGTGATTCAATTGAAACCCAGAATCGTCTCTTATCTGTACTTGACCTTTATATTTGTCCAGAGATGTTTCGTCTTCGAAATAGTTTTTCCAAACCCCTGTTGTACCTCTCCTACCAAATCTTTTTCCTATTGAATATATGTAAAATTGGGAGAAAAAATGTCTCTCTTTACTTTCACAAGCCAATTTTAAATCTTATTAGGTGGTTCTTACCATTAACCATAGATTGCTGGTGGGAAGGTAACGTTCCAGGAGAATATCTTCCGATACTTGAATGATGGATTATCTGCCACGCTAGCAAACCAAACCTTCCATGGGAGATTGTGCTTGCCTGTCACTGCCAACGAAACATGCTAACGAGTCTCAGAGCGTTCAAGAGATCATGCGTAAAAAATAAGTTCCGATGGCTAGTTTTGTTCTATTGTTAAAACATTGTTGTGGTATGGAGATTCGGGTAACCTGTGGCTCAAACGTATGAAATACATAACATCTCACCCGATATACATACATCCTGACTCTACCACTATGCCTTTCTTTACAGAGCCTTTCCATTCCTCTCACGAGCTCTCCTATCCACAGATAATTTGACAACGAGATGAACCTTCTCTCCAGAAATGTTCCTATTACTGTTGATTTCAACTTTCTTTTTGAATATTCTATTGGAATTCAGTTACCGTTTCCTTGTATATTTCACTTCAACACCTCTTCACTGACCCTCTTGAGGTTCGAATCTGAGCATGAATTGTAAATCACAATAACCGGTTTCTTTCTCATCGCCACAGTCGCTATCAGACCAGTACATTTCTGAGCTTTATTCCTCAGCAGCGTAATACTTCTATAAACTACAGAATAACTATGTGATATACTTGTAATACAAGAATATAGAAGGCAATATAAGAGGTAAAACTGCGTCTTAGCTTGGAGTACGTTGCCATTTGAGTAAATAGTAAGTATGTAACTATCCTATTATATAAGAAGATGGAAGTTGATTTGTGTTCAGGCTATGTCTTAGTTATGTGGTAAATGGTCATAAACTAAATGAATGTGTATGTAACTGAATTGTTTTAGTTATTAATTAGTTTTATATGTTTTTTCTGTGTAATCAATTTTACAAAACGATAGATTTATCATTTCATACAACAATTCCTTAACTTATGTAACACAGATCTCTAATACTTTAACGCAATCAATATTATTATCTTTGTATTTATGTTTCAGATATGATTCTGTATTGTAAGGGAACAGTGCCAAATGCAGTCCGGGCTATGCAGTACAGACATGAGTAGAATACATTGTGTTTAATCTGCGCTATCCTCTGTATGAGGAAGAGCTGCTTCTGTACCATAACTGTTACAGTTGAGAGGAACAGTGCCAAATGCAGTCCGGGCTATGCAGTACAGACATGAGTAGAATACATTGTGTTTAATCTGCGCTATCCTCTGTATGAGGAAGAGCTTGCTTCTGTACCATAACTGTTACAGTTGAGGGGAACAGTTCCAAATCCAAATTCCTGGATATACAGTAAAGACAAGAGCAGAATGTATTGTGTTTAGAACAATAACCTTAGAAATAAGGTTAAACATTTACAAATTCACAAAATAAAAAATACCTAATGTTTTACGATGTACTTGATGCAGACTAACTTCACATCAGTACAATTTGAAGGTCAAAACAAAGGCATATACATCTAATTCCACACTGGTAAGAAGAATTAAAACCAGAACCAGATTTTCTGTTTCCTACACAACACACGACTCACTCACCAGATAAGTGTTGTGTTCTCGTAGTGTGTATGGTTCTGTACAGTAATGTGGTATATTTAATCGCCAATGTTTGTATACATTGTTGTTACAGGTACTTAGTGTTAGGTAGTAGATAACAGCAACTTTAGCATGCAGTACACGAACAGTAAGATTACTAAAATATGGGTGGGTTACTATTCCGCATCGTGGGCTAAAAATTTACTACAGGATATAGTACATTTATTAGCATGATATTCATTGGAACGGATCCAAGATCGTATGATACTAGGATGGGGTCTCTGAATGGGCCTCTTTCAGATAAGTAACTTTAGAAATTATGAATGTGTTAGAACTAGTAGTATTTTATACCGTAATATATCTTTATTCTTAGATTTATTTCTTTTTCATTTTTATATTTCATTGATCAAAAATTATTACTTTTTAGAAATTTTGTAGTTTACTAACAAGGATATAAATATACAATAGTTAGCCTAACATTGTTTTGCAGTTAAATAGTTAAAAGAAAGGATAATAATTTGAATTAAATTTAACACCAGAATAAGTTAAGCTAAATACGATTACAAGAATGGAATAGATCAACATTGAAACCATAGATAATAAGGAATGTCGTTTTTGACCAAATTTTAGAACATTTCTTATGTAATAAAAGGTAATTTGTTTAAATTTCATTCCAAAAGAAGGCTCTAAGAATATAAGAAAAATACATTCTTTTAAAACATACAATCGAGTGTTTAATCACATTCAAATCACAACAACAATTAATTATAAACATGACTGAAGACTCAGTTACAAAATTACACTGTAAGCCACAGTTTATATATAATATATTTTTCTAAACAACATACTTTATTCATTTCCCTGCACTCGCTTTTGATCATCTTAAATCAGCATAGAACAAGATAAAGTCATAAGCGGTTGAAAGTAATGGAATATCTTGTGCTTTAAGTGACATTAAACAGCTCATTAAAAGAGTACCTTTGTGTAAAGGTAATTTCTCTCCAAAAGGAAAAAGGTATACTTTATCGTCCAACTAATGTATTCATTCCTTATAGTGAACAAACTAGATTGGATTGATGTCAATGTATTTCCGTTATTTCAAAAATCCTATAAAAACGTTTACTATTTCACTAATGAAACACATGGACTTTAAGGATATTCTTCCAAAACACAATCTGGCTTTAAATAAAACCACATCAAGTTTACTGCACTGACGAATGTGATTTGTAATGTTATTGATTAAAAAGGCAGACGAAGGTAAGGTTTTAATTTTTTTACGTTGGATTATTCACAGTCAGTGACAAGATGTTATTAGCTACATGTATGTTGATTGATTGCCAATTGTGCTAATAATTAGTATCATAGCTCAGTTTGAAAATACTTTTCCTGCATAAACTCGGACTTTGAAAAAGATGTTTTGTTAAATGGTGTGAAGACAATGGTCTGAATCTGAACGTAAGCAAGTGCCCTACCATTCACGTAACCCCACACAATCTGGTACAGACATTGACGTACAGAGGTCTGGAGATCGCTCTTGATGGTGGGTTTGTGATCACGTTAAAGTACTCGGAATCCTGCTTGTCAATAAACTTACATTCTTTGACCATCACATCGCTCAAGATATCCAGCGTGACCTTGGCAGACTGAGAGGTTTGTACAGGTTCAGAAATCTCTTGCAGGACATTACGTAGCTTCAGCACATTTAGTACTTTATTTCCTAGTTCTATGAAACTTACAGAAACAGCTCCCGAGGTGATGTAAATTGTACTCCAAACACGCTGTTCGCTTCATTTTAAATTTTATATGATTTGTAATCTTATCAAGCTACTTTGTGTGAAGTTTGTTTTTGCAATAAAATGATTGAGAAGGGAACTGGATTTTTCCCGGAAATTTGTCATCGTTTAATTAATATTTCAGTAAATCGCTACGTTTCGAGATCAGTAATCTGGCGTCTACCTCAGGTGTATAACTAACATATCAAATAAGTACAATCTAGGTTAAAAAGCAAATAATACCACATCGTTGTGCACAAATTAGGAGTCACAGTGCTGTTAAGTCGCTGCCAGTGGAATTCCTTTTGTAGAATGTTTATAAGCATGGTTCACAAGATCCTATCTCACAGGGAACCGAAGTACCTGAGCAAGTGATTGTTGTTCCAGGAAGAGATCTAACATCGTAGCACACGTCATAGCTATCTACTGTATTTTCGTAAAATCAGACTTGAAGTCAGGAGGAAGTGTTTCTCACTTTCTCTCCCTAACTTGTAAAACGACCTCCCTCACAACCACTAATAATACAAGTGAAGTTTATTTCAATGAAAACTTATTGACTTTCAAACTGCCAACAAATAATTCTCGTACGATCGCTCATCTAACTTTTGATATTTTTTGTCACAAGTGTTTAAAATTAACATATTTACTGTAATTATCTTTGTATACCTTAGTCAAAATTTTAGTTTATTTAAACTATAATATGCTCTTTAAGACTATTACGGAGTTTAGTTATTCTGGAAACAGTGAATGTATTAAGAAACGCTTTTAACTAACGATATTTTACTTTAGTCTGAATTAAAACTATAAACAGTCCCTGGGTAGAGTTTAAGATTTTAAAACTAAAACAATGTTTTCTTTGTCTTGAGTTGCATACGAAAGTGGTTGAAACTCTGATGATTAAAAATATTGAGATGGTTATTGTGAAGCGTACATCAATGTTTATATGTGACGACGAGGGCCTTAGATATATTATATAAGATCGTATAGTGTGGTGTTACACTAAGAAATATTCTGCTAACTCAGTCGGGGAAACAAATGGTCTGACATAAATATTGATGTCAATGGAATTGAAAGGATATTGAAGTATGGTTCGTATAATCGTGGTTTACCCAACGCTCTACACGTACTTTGTACTCTTATGAGTGGTTGTTGATTTCTAAATTTTAACTTAGTATCTTATACCAAATGGCACTAATTTAAAAACAAGTTGTAATTATAAATATTTTAAAATTAGGACAATGTTGATAAACTACTTGGTTTTAGCAGTTATATTACTTAAATATAAACGTTAGATATAAATTTTAATAAATTAATGACAAATCAAGGGCATGGTGCATTATTTTTCTTCTTAGATGACGATATATAGAACTTATTTGGTTTCCAACTTATTATAAACATTCAAAAATTATTCTGAACTTCTTGTAAAATCTAAACAATTAATCAATAACAATAACAAATATTATAAACCCATAGTAATAAAAATAGATTAAAAAAGCTATTTACCTTATAAATAAACAGTGCAATTTAATATTAATTTGCAAACAGTCTGATTAGGAACATCAAAGGTTATGGTATTCAGTTAACAGCATTTACGCGTAGTTGCGTTATGTAGTGATGTTCTGTATGCGCAGTTATTTTATGTTACAAGTGTATGTGTCTCCTGTGTGTCAAAACAATCAAATATAAAAAAATAGTTCCTTTGGCTAAGGTGGGAGCAGCAATATCGACCTTAATAATATTTTATCTGTGGGCTTTATTTGTTTAAAAAAGAGTTTGTATAAAAAACTTAACAATATGTTTAAATGTTTTATTAGGATGTCTGTTACTAGTGTAGACACTACCAAAGTTCATGACATGCATGTTATGTCTAAGTTTTGCCATACTTGCACTATGGCTGAAAATACTAAGCAAGTTCCTAAGGCTCATGTATGCACAAAAAATTTCCAAGGTTCAAGTGTACAATGGAGGTTAGTGGTGCGGTAAAGCTGTTTTACGACTCTGTTGATCACGGTGTGCGATACGTAAAGTATTTAGGAGACGGTGATAGTAAGGGCTATCAGACAGTTGTTTCTGAACAGCCGTATGGTAAAGATGTAAAGATAGAAAAGCTTGAGTGTATCGGCCACATACAAAAACGAATGGGGACGAGACTTCGGCAGCTAAAAAGGGATTATAAAGGCAAAATGTTGGATGACGGTAAAAAGATTGGCGGTAAAAATAGGCTCACTGATCTAGATATTGACAAGTTGCAGACATATTATGGATTAGCCATTAGACGAGCAGTGTCGGATAACACTGGAGTACAAGGCATGAGAAGGAATATATGGGCCATATATTTCCATAAGCTGTCGACCGACAAAACTCCCCAACATGGCCTATGCCCAAAGGGAGCTGATTCTTGGTGTGCCTATAATAAATCAAAAGAACTGAAGCAGTCTTATAGCCATAATCACAGCATTCCTGAAGCTATCTTACTTGCCATGAAAAAAATATTTACTGACTTGTCAAATCCTGACCTTTTAGAAAAGTGCCTTCATGGCCAAACACAAAACCAGAATGAAAGTTTTAATAACATAGTTTGGTCAAAAATTCCAAAAAACACATTTGTTAGGTTAGATACTTTGAAGCTTGGTGCCAATGATGCAGTTTTAACCTTCAATGATGGTTATTCCAGTAAGTTGAGGGTGTTTGATAAATTAGGACTAAAAATGTCTAAAAAGTCGGTCGACGCACTTCGCACCATGGACAGAATAAGATTGAAGAAAGCAGAAAAGGCAACAGAAGAAATGTCAAAAGCAGCTAGACAGGCCAGGAGAGCTAAGAGGAAGCTGCAAGAAGACAAGGAAATGGATGCTGATGATCCAGATTATGGTGCAGGACTCTTCTAAGCAGAACTGTGAGTAGATTTTCTTTAACGCTCGTTAACCGAAATTTGATTTTTTTTGTACATAGGTACATTTTTCTCAGGAACTATAAAAGATACAGGGTTGAAATTTTTTATGCATGTACACCTACATAATACCAAGTAACAGCACTAGAATTATAACATTTAAATTTGTAGTTGCTGAGAAAAAAAATTTTATGTAAAAAAAGTTAGTAAGAAATAGCATATTAAAAAAAAAAAAAATGTTTTTTCAACAATTAAAAAAGATATTAAAATAATTCTAGTAGTGTAGCTTTACAATACATAGAGGTATACAGATATGAAATTCCAACTCAATATCTCTTATAGTTCCTGAGAAAAGTGTACCTAAAGTTCACAAATTTAACATGGCGGGTATAGGGCCTTCCCACTCCCCTTAATGTGTTCTGTACAGGAGGCTAAGATTTTAAACATTAAGAAATAAATAACACTGTCCTATACAAATGAAGGGCTCAGGGGAAGAAGGGGGCAAGTCAATTTTTTTTTTTTTTAGTTTGCTATACCAGCGGATAGGTCAGATAAGTAGCTACCTCGTGTTAAAATTATACAGGAGAAGAAAGAGGCTAGTTAGTTTAAAATCGTATTTAAAAAATATCCATACAGGTTATAAAGGAGGTAAGTCTGAGCGCTTCAGGCTAAGAAGGGGGCAAGTCAGCTGGCGAAGTAAACAGGAAATCGTCTGCAGGCTTTTCGTATCTGTAATATTGATTGTTCTCCAGTATTGATCCGTCAGTGTAGTTGATTTTGAGGTTATGTTTTAATGTTCTGCTGTTGTAATAGTGTTCTTTGCAGTTTTAAAATCTTTTGTGGTGAATAATGGAGAGTGAAAGTGAGTATGAAGAGCATAGTGCAGTGAATGAAGTGAAAAATACGAAGAAGAGAAAACAATTTGGACGTTTAAGTGATGCGAATAAGAAGTTGAACCTTCAGAGCCATACTCCAGGGCCTGATTGCCAATGTAAACATCTCAAATGCTTTGAAAATGTCCCACAACATTGCCGGAAAAGTATTTTGTTGAATTTTAATTTAATGAATTCTGTTGACGAACAAAATACTTATCTTTGTGGGCTTATTTCTGTGCAACAAATACAAAACAGGCGCCCTCGTTTAGCTGAAGATGAAGCTAATTTTCGTGATGCAACCTATTCTTACAGAGTCAGATTTTTGTGTGATGAAACAGTAAAGGAAGTACAGGTTTGCCAGCAAGCATTTCGTTCAATTCACGGAATTGGAAAGAAAAAACTACAAATCCTCCAAAGAGGTCTTAAAAAAGAAGGTAAGGCACCCCGAGACGGTCGAGGTAAGCACAATGTAAGGCCTAATAAACTTTCAGAAGAAGCCAAAACAGCTATAGTAGAACATATAGGGTCTTTCAAGGGCAGAAAAGGCCACTACAACCTGTCACAGTCCAACAAAATATATTTACCAGAAGAATTAAACATAAAAAAAATGTTTGATATGTTCTGTATTAAGCATGAAAATATAAAAGTGTACTATGAAACATACCGTACAATTTTCTCCACAGAATTTAATATATCATTTGGCTATCCCCGCATGGACACTTGTGGCACATGCGATGAGTACATTGCAAAATCAAAAATCTTAGAAGCAGAAAAATTACATTTAAATGTAAATACAGACACCGATCAAATAGAGCAAAAGGATACTGAACTAAAACGCTTGCGTATTGAGAACACAGTTCATAAGAAAAAAGCTGAAAGGTTCTATGAACGAAAAAGGATTGCAAAGCTCATTAGCAGAAAAAATGAAGACCTTGAGGCAATTTGCTTTGATTTCCAGAAAAATCTGCCAGTCCCCAACTTGTCGACAAATGATGTGTACTATAGACGCCAGCTGTCAGTTTATACCTTTAACATTCACATTTTATCCACTGGAACCAGCGTTTTTTATACGTATCCACAGACTGTTGGTAGCAAAGGCAGTGACGAGGTTTGCTCCATGATTCACGATTTTCTATATAACTTTCTAGATCCCAATGTTAGACGACTGCGCATTTTTTGCGATTCATGTGGAGGGCAAAACAAGAACTGGAATGTTTTTAGATTCCTTCACCAACTGGTACATGAGCAACACAGATTTGATGAAATCATTGTTTGTTTCCCCATAAGAGGTCACTCCTACATGGAGACAGATAAGAATATGGGAGTTATTAAGCAAAAGACTAGAGTCGAGCTACCAAGCCAATGGGCAGATGTGTTCAGGCAAGCCAGGGTTAAGCCTCGACCCTTTGACGTTGTAGAAGTAAAGCAATCAATGTTTCGGAACTGGTCTGGACTTCTCAATAGCATGTATGTTAACAAGTGCCCCTTCAAATCCAGGCCAATAAGAGAACTTAAGATAACTGGAACTCATCCTCGTTTCATCTTTCATCGAAGCTCCTACAGTGGGCATTTTGATTCTGCAGTGGTTTGTAACCGACAAGTGAAAAAACGAAGGAACTTGGCAGACAACGAATTCATTCTTCCAGATTATTTATATGAAGGTAGGTCTTATAACGTTATTAATTTAAGAAGCTTAGTATTAGAATAAGTGTTTGAGTGAAGGCTCTAATGTTATCGTGCTTTAATCAACAAAACGACAATAATATTCTATTTAACACAGTATTATTTTTATTTTTTTATGAACTGTATTTTTCTATGTTCTTGTAATAAGAAATTATAAAGAGTAGGATATGGAGAGGGAGGGATAATTTAGAAAACATTCTGAACCACTCATTTGATTTTTCAATGTAAATGGTTAGTGTTAAATTAAAATTGTATAAAATAAAAATAATGTAATTAATTGTATTCATTTATATAAATTGAATTGTAATTAATTTACATCTCTACATTACAGTTTTTGTTACATTTATAGATTTGATACCGATACCCAAGGCAAAGTATGAAGATGTGAAGCACTTGTCCAGGTTCTGCGAAAGAGAAGCTAGAGAGTACTTAGAAAACTTGCCATACAAGTAGAGAAGCTGAGAAAGTTGCAGAATGTCATGAATATTTAGTTTGTAATAGTTTTTTAACAATTAAAACAGGTGTTAACAAAAAATCACTTTGTGTAGTAGATGACTTAACTCTTTTTTTCCCTGGACATCCATTTATTTTCTATGACTTGCCCCCTTTATAACGTGTAAATATGGAGTTTATAAACAATTTATGTTATTTTTAAAAAAATCAAGGAAGGTAAGACAATCTAACCTATAAAATTTTGTAGATTTAAGATAAAACTGTATAAAGAATCTAAAAAAATTAAGAAAACTTAAATTTTATATAGAGATTTCGATCTTAAAACTTAAAAATCAGTTTCCTGTAAAATCTACAAAAACTGACTTGCCCCCTTCTTCCCCTGAGCCCTTCAAATATTTTCGTAGAAGTCTGTCAAAATATTCTTGGCAATGATATTTAATGTAAAACTTAACTTTTGGTTGAGTCTACCTACTACATTTAGGATTTTAGGCAATGTTTAAAGGTATATATTTCTTAAAATTGTTTCTTGTTTTAAGATATTTAAGAATATTAGTCAATTTGTATTTGATTAATATGTTCTAAACTGTCCACAATTATACCATCGCAAATAAAATTAAAATGCTCCCACAAAATATACATTCAACAAAAGTTTGTCATTTGTGTCTCTTTTAAGTCTTTTACTCATGTTATAGTTTTTAAATACAATCCTGAACACAATCTTTTTCTAAACATTCATATATTGAAACATATTAATTTCCTTATTGTTGACACATACATTTCTATGCTCGACAATAAACACTCGGTAGAAGTCAGAGAAAGAATATGAGCGAAATAACATGAAACGAGGTTAAATATAATATCAATTTCAGATACAGTCTACCATAATTTAATCTTCGACTATTATTGAACTAAGCACTGTAACTGAATTGGTATGTGAGTTACTTTATATAACAGAGGTAAACATGATGTACTATCTGAATTGTGATGCATGCAATTTTATCATAGAATGCATTTATATTACATATCATTTAGTACATCCCATATAATAATAACCCCATTACTTTATATGACTATTAATACATACAACTTAATAGCGCAGGTTATAATTGTTTAGTAATCTAAAATGTTGTTTTAAATGAATAAACAACATTAATTTAAGTTAAGAGATTGTAGTCGTTTTGCTCCTACAAAGGTTAGCCAGAGGGAATACTGTTACTTTGTAGGAGTGTGTTTTCAACAGGAGAGTTCAAAGAAACTCATAATTTGTAATTAATGTAATTCTACTTTCTAACTCTGGCTCGCCTACACAAGAGTAATAACCTCACCATATCAACAGTGTTTAAGGAAAACGCTTAATTACGTTACAAGTTACATTTGTAAGTAATGTAATTCTACTTTCTAACTCTGGCTCGCCTACACAAGAGTAATAACCTCACCATATCAACAGTGTTTAAGGAAAACGCTTAATTACGTTACAAGTTACATTTGTAAGTAATGTAATTCTACTTTCTAACTCTGGCTCGCCTACACAAGAGTAATAACCTCACCATATCAACAGTGTTTAAGGAAAACGCTTAATTACGTTACAAGTTACATTTGTAAGTAATGTAATTCTACTTTCTAACTCTGGCTCGCCTACATAAGAGTAATAACCTCGCCAAATCAACAGTGTTTAAGGAAAACGCTTAATTACGTTACAAGTTACATTTGTAACAGACAAACTACATTAAACATGATATTTGTATTGTTACAAACTCCAAGTCCTACTAGTAGGCAGAGAAAGATGCTGTACTGGCAGCGAAGATATCAGCTCCATAAAAAAAAAGTTAAACATAAAATCTTGTATACCACCTTTTTATGTTTCTGTGAGTTTTATGAATATTACACAGTGCTACAACTATCTCAATGTAATAACTAAACTTTTAAGCATGTATACAATGTGTGCAAGTTAATATATTTACATCGTCAAGGAAAGATTGCATATTGGCCTATTATATTTTAAGTTATAACTAACACTCTGAGGCATGCAGTTATTATTTCTCTGGATTGGAAGAAGCGTATAGAATACTTTTACATCATTCTATATTATTGTTATAAACAACGTTACGTAAGTATATGTTTTATAAACCATAATAATTTAAAGTACAAATAAAGTTATTAGTTAGGATATTATTTGTATAAACATGATCTTTCAATTTTAAGTCACAATAATTCAACCAAAACTATTTCAAAACGTGCTAAACGCAAACAGATCAAAGTATAACTCATGACTACATAAATATTGTAGGCCGAGTTTGTGATATTATTTACTTTAAAAAACTAGCCTATGTGTAGAAAGTATGGCTGAGTCTGTTGGAAATATTTATTATAGCGTAGTATTAAATACCAGCTACTCATTACTCTAGCATACATGACTAAATCACTAATAACATAATACACTAAAGGTCAAAAGTAAAGTATATACAAACATTAAATTTAATGTCTCGTGCCTTACTTGAAGTAGTATGGCACCGCTACCCGATTTTACTACATAACACAGATTAATTACCCATTTTTTATAATTAGGTATAAAAAAAACATTGTTTAAATTTATAATTTTAAAAAGTTCACTAACTTTCTATGAAATTATGAAAGTTATTACTATATAAGAATACCAGTCTAATAGTCTAATAACAGTATATATTATGGAATTTTTATTGGGAAAAGATTAAATTATTTTAAATGAATTTTATAGGGTAGTGTAGTAATTTCAATAATAAGAACTTTAAATATTCTTTTGGTTTTATTGAAACTATTTTTTAAAAAACTTAAAATTTTATTTATCCTAAAAAATTTTAAAATAACTATAACTTTCCTTAAGTCTAAATTAAAAGTTTCTTTTAATTTATCTCCATTAACATATATTAATTTTGTCATCAAAAGAGTTAAGAGTAACTCAAGTCTTGATAACAGCGACAAGCGAGACGTTTTGAGTTTAAAAAGTGCTTACATTTTTATATAAATAAACTTTTTGATCACGGACTTTAGTACACAAACAAACTAGAAAAAAAGAGAAACAAAGACAAATGTTCAATGTTAATAGTAATAAATTTGAGTTTTATAGAGGATAAAATGTGTTTACAATAATTTAGGTTGTTCAACCAAAACCATAAAAACACAACAAATAACAATTAACGACTTCAAAATAACTATTTGAGTGTGATGTGCGTTGGGCAGGTCGAACACAAACGTTGTTCTAGTGATAATAGAAACAATGTAGAGTTCTAGTAATAATATACAAAATAACTATTAGAGTGTGATGTGCGTAGGGTAGGTCTAACACAAACATTGTTCAAGTGATATAGAGACAATGTAGTGTTCTAGTAATAATATACAAAATAACTATTTTAGTGTGATGTGCGTTGGGTAGGTCTAACACAAACATTGTTCAAGTGATATAGAGACAATGTAGTGTTCTAGTAATAATATACAAAATAACTATTTGAGTGTGATGTGCGTAGGGTAGGTCCAACACAAACATTGTTCAAGTGATATAGAGACAATGTAGTGTTCTAGTAATAATATACAAAATAACTATTTGAGTGTGATGTGCGTTGGGTAGGTCTAACACAAACATTGTTCTAGTCATATAGAAACAATGTAGTGTTCTAGTAATAATATACAAAATAACTATTTGAGTGTGATGTGCGTAGGGTAGGTCTAACACAAACATTGTTCTAGTGATATAGAAACAATGTAGTGTTCTAGTAATAATATACAAAATAACTATTTGAGTGTGATGTGCGTAGGGTAGGTCTAACACAAACATTGTTCTAGTGATATAGAAACAATATAGTGTGTTCTAGTAATAATATACAAAATAACTATTTGAGTGTGATGTGCGTAGGGTAGGTCTAACACAAACATTGTTCAAGTGATATAGAGACAATGTAGTGTTCTAGTAATAATATACAAAATAACTATTAGAGTGTGATGTGCGTAGGGTAGGTCTAACACAAACATTGTTCAAGTGATATAGAGACAATGTAGTGTTCTAGTAATAATATACAAAATAACTATTAGAGTGTGATGTGCGTAGGGTAGGTCTAACACAAACATTGTTCAAGTGATATAGAGACAATGTAGTGTTCTAGTAATAATATACAAAATAACTATTTGAGTGTCATGTGCGTTGGGTACGTCTAACACAAACATTGTTCAAGTGATAATAGAAACAATGTAGGGTTCTAGTAATAATATACAAAATAACTATTTGAATGTGATGTGCGTTGGGTACGTCTAACACAAACATTGTTCTAGTAATACAGAAACAATGTAATGTTCTAGTAATAATATACAAAATAAACAACTAACATTTTATGTTTGGGTTAAATGAGGCAGATCATATCCTTTCTCAGAGATAACGATACAAACACGGTATTACCAAATTTAAAATATTGATTATGCATTATTGGTTTATGCTCTTTTATCATAAGGTGAAACATGTAAGTTTTAAACGCTAATTCATGTTCTTGATTCAATAAGGGTTTTCTAATTTTGTGAATATGGTTTCCAAGACACTTTTTCTATATGTATTTATTTTTACTTTGTTCTTATTATCTTGATTTTGTAATTCTTCAATAATGTATCAATGTTTTAGATAGATTAGATTCAATAAAATTTCCAAAAACTTTGAAGGTCACAAATTAATAAAATAATCAATTTCTGTAAGTAAAATAGGGCTAAAGTGTTAGAAACAAAGAGAACATCAGTCAGTTCACAATACTTAACTAGGCCTAAATAACACAACAGTACAATTACAAATATTTTCCAAATTTAACTGAGCACTAGAGAAAGAATAATTGTTTACCAGCTTTGTCTTAAAGAATGATGTTCACAGAAGCACAGTTTACTCGTACACACCTGACAGTCGCTCCTTATCTATACTAGATGTTTTATATACAAACCTTACACTTGTTATTAAGTTCGATCAAATACAAAAACATGGTTTTTAAATTCGTTGAAAATTAATAAAACATAAATATTACTAAGAGCCAATCTCCTAACTTTCTGTAGCAATTGGTTACGCATTGTTAAATCAATAATTTCAAAATAAAATAAATAATTTACCTCATTTCACACATGAAAGAATACACAGCAATTCTTAGATGTGTAAAAATATGATAGGGAGAAAGTTTTAATCTGTGAGTTATTTCGTTGTAGTTTGTTTAATTAAATGCTAGAAATTATTGAAAAAAACATAACTGTGATTTAACTTTCCATGTTCCCTAACACTCTCACAGTTAAATATTGTTGCTTGTTTTTTTAGGAAATGGACTAATTAGGTTTCCATTTTAGGTTTAGCATTTATCTGGATTAATCACCTGCGCGTTGTGTTAACTACGAAGCTACAGCATTATAATTGGAGTGAATCTATTGATTATACACCGGTAATTTGACATTCATTTACGTATAAACATCATGATTAATATATTTATCATGAAGCTCCCTTCCTACAAGGAAGGGAATCTAAGCATTTGTTAACATGAGGGATACGGTTATTAATTTATACCTTATCCATCAGGAAGATCGATATTGCGCACACTATAAGGTATAAAAACTTAATTTCTATAATACATAGAAGGCTAAAATACATTGTTACCTAAATTTTATGGTCAAAAGGCATAAAAATATATGTAATAACATAGAAAATCAAGAAATATCTGTTCCCATAAATTTCCATTTTCTTAGTTGTTGATCTTACCGTTGTTTAAGGACATATTTGTGAATTTATTTAATAGAATTATATTTTTAAGATGAATATGTATTTAAATTGAAATTAATGGCCAATAAAAGCATGTATAACTAGATACTTAATAAATTATATATTCTTTTTACCGTTAAGTCAGTGCGAACTATAGTTACTAGCAGGCAGAAACAGATGAGTTTCTTAAACATCATTTCCTGCAATTTCCCGCACAATGAAATAAACAATTATTAGTTGAATAATCATATATTTATATTTTTCATATAGTGATTTATTGTTGATATTTCTTTCAAGATACAGTATTCAAAATAACATTTATAAAGTAAAATTAAGTTAAAAATAAACCTAAATTAAAACGTAATTTAAAATAATAATGTACTTTGTAAAATATCACATGATTGTACTTCGCTTGTTTGCTAATTTAGCTATTCTGTTATTTAGGTTGCCATCATGGTTACTTATTAGACCAATAATAAAAAAAGATGCTAACACTCAGCCAAATACCATGGAGTGGCTTGCATCACCACCAAACTCGGCTTCATCAGAAGTGAAGCTTTATGCACAACTTCAAGTCTATAGTAAGTTATTTTACGAGTTATAGTGCGGACACACAAACAGCATGGAGTGGCTTGCATCACCACCAAACTCGGCTTTATCAGAAGTGAAGCTTTATGCACAACTTCAAGTCTATAGTAAGTTATTTTACGAGTTATAGTGCGGACACACAAACAGCATGGAGTGGCTTGCATCACCAACAAACTCGGCTTCATCAGAAGTGAAGCTTTATGCACAAGTTCAGGTCAATAGAAAGTTATTTTACGAGTTATCGTGCGGACACACAAACAGCATGGAGTGGCTTGCATCACCACCAAACTCGGCTTCATCAGAAGTGAAGTTTTATGCACAACTTCAAGTCTATAGTAAGTTATTTTACGAGTTATAGTGCGGACATACAAACAGCATGGAGTGGCTTGCATCACCACCAAACTCGGTTTCATCAGAAGTGAAGCTTTATGCACAAGTTCAGGTCAATAGTAAGTTATTTTACGAGTTATCGTGCGGACACACAAACAGCATGGAGTGGCTTGCATCACCACCAAACTCGGCTTCATCAGAAGTGAAGCTTTATGCACAAGTTCAGGTCAATAGTAAGTTATTTTACGAGTTATCGTGCGGACACACAAACAGCATGGAGTGGCTTGCATCACCACCAAACTCGGCTTCATCAGAAGTGAAGCTTTATGCACAAGTTCAAGTCTATAGTAAGTTATTTTACGAGTTATCGTGCGGACACACAAACAGCATGGAGTGGCTTGCATCACCACCAAACTCGGCTTCATCAGAAGTGAAGCTTTATGCACAATTTCAAGTCTATAGTAAGTTATTTTACGAGTTATAGTGCGGACATACAAACAGCATGGAGTGGCTTGCATCACCACCAAACTCGGCTTCATCAGAAGTGAAGCTTTATGCAAAATTTCAAGTCTATAGTAAGTTATTTTACGAGTTATCGTGCGGACACACAAACAGCATGGAGTGGCTTGCATCACCACCAAACTCGGCTTCATCAGAAGTGAAGCTTTATGCACAAGTTCAAGTCTATAGTAAGTTATTTTACGAGTTATCGTGCGGACACACAAACAGCATGGAGTGGCTTGCATCACCACCAAACTCGGCTTCATCAGAAGTGAAGCTTTATGCACAAGTTCAAGTCTATAGTAAGTTATTTTACGAGTTATCGTGCGGACATACAAACAACATGGAGTGGCTTGCATCACCACCAAACTCGGCTTCATCAGAAGTGAAGCTTTATGCAAAATTTCAAGTCTATAGTAAGTTATTTTACGAGTTATCGAGCGGACATACAAACAACATGGAGTGGCTTGCATCACCACCAAACTCGGCTTCATCAGAAGTGAAGCTTTATGCACAAGTTCAAGTCTATAGTAAGTTATTTTACGAGTTATAGTGCGGACACACAAACAGCATGGAGTGGCTTGCATCACCACCAAACTCGGCTTCATCAGAAGTGAAGCTTTATGCACAAGTTCAGGTCAATAGAAAGTTATTTTACGAGTTATCGTGCGGACACACAAACAGCATGGAGTGGCTTGCATCACCACCAAACTCGGCTTCATCAGAAGTGAAGCTTTATGCACAAGTTCAAGTCTATAGTAAGTTATTTTACGAGTTATCGTGCGGACACACAAACAGCATGGAGTGGCTTGCATCACCACCAAACTCGGCTTCATCAGAAGTGAAGCTTTATGCACAACTTCAAGTCTATAGTAAGTTATTTTACGAGTTATAGTGCGGACACACAAACAGCATGGAGTGGCTTGCATCACCACCAAACTCGGCTTCATCAGAAGTGAAGCTTTATGCAAAATTTCAAGGTCAATAGTAAGTTATTTTACGAGTTATCGTGCGGACACACAAACAGCATGGAGTGGCTTGCATCACCACCAAACTCGGCTTCATCAGAAGTGAAGCTTTATGCACAAGTTCAAGTCTATAGTAAGTTATTTTACGAGTTATCGTGCGGACACACAAACAGCATGGAGTGGCTTGCATCACCACCAAACTCGGCTTCATCAGAAGTGAAGCTTTATGCACAAGTTCAAGTCTATAGTAAGGTATTTTACGAGTTATCGTGCGGACACACAAACAGCATGGAGTGGCTTGCATCACCACCAAACTCGGCTTCATCAGAAGTGAAGCTTTATGCACAAGTTCAAGTCTATAGTAAGTTATTTTACGAGTTATCGTGCGGACACACAAACAGCATGGAGTGGCTTGCATCACCACCAAACTCGGCTTCATCAGAAGTGAAGCTTTATGCACAAGTTCAGGTCTATAGTAAGGTATTTTACGAGTTATCGTGCGGACATACAAACAACATGGAGTGGCTTGCATCACCACCAAACTCGGCTTCATCAGAAGTGAAGTTTTATGCAAAATTTCAAGACTATAGTAAGTTATATTACGAGTTATCGAGCGGACATACAAACAACATGGAGTGGCTTGCATCACCACCAAACTCGGCTTCATCAGAAGTGAAGCTTTATGCACAAGTTCAAGTCTATAGTAAGTTATTTTACGAGTTATCGTGCGACATACAAACAACATGGAGTGGCTTGCATCACCACCAAACTCGGCTTCATCAGAAGTGAAGCTTTATGCAAAATTTCAAGTCTATAGTAAGTTATTTTACGAGTTATCGTGCGGACACACAAACAGCATGGAGTGACTTGCATCACCACCAAACCCGGCTTCATCAGAAGTGAAGCTTTATGCACAAGTTCAAGTCTATAGTAAGTTATTTTACGAGTTATAGTGCGGACACACAAACAGCATGGAGTGGCTTGCATCACCACCAAACTCGGCTTCATCAGAAGTGAAGCTTTATGCAAAATTTCAAGTCTATAGTAAGTTATGTTACGAGTTATCGAGCGGACACACAAACAGCATGGAGTGACTTGCATCACCACCAAACTCGGTTTCATCAGAAGTGAAGCTTTATGCACAAGTTCAAGTCTATAGTAAGTTATTTTACGAGTTATAGTGCGGACACACAAACAGCATGGAGTGGCTTGCATCACCACCAAACTCGGCTTCATCAGAAGTGAAGCTTTATGCACAAGTTCAGGTCAATAGTAAGTTATTTTACGAGTTATCGTGCGGACATACAAACAGCATGGAGTGGCTTGCATCACCACCAAACTCGGCTTCATCAGAAGTGAAGCTTTATGCACAAGTTCAAGTCTATAGTAAGTTATTTTACGAGTTATAGTGCGGACACACAAACAGCATGGAGTGGCTTGCATCACCACCAAACTCGGCTTCATCAGAAGTGAAGCTTTATGCAAAATTTCAAGACTATAGTAAGTTATTTTACGAGTTATCGAGCGGACAGACAAAAAGAAATAAAATTAATTATGTAATAATATTTTATTAATTTAGTTTCCATGAAACAATTAAAAAAAATTAAATTCTTAATTATCAGTCTACAAATGTAAAAGTATATGCAATGACTAAACCACGTTTAGGTTAACATTCGTTTGTATGGGAATCATTGAATTCAAGTAAGTAAAATACAATAGAATACTATCCATTAGTTGTTCCTCTTTGTTAATCTTGAATTTATAATTTATTTGAAATGTTTAATGTATTTAAGTCAATAAGAAAATTTCGATCCTATAAAGCAATAAAGTATAATAACGCTGACATATAATTTCTTTCCATCTGCAGTAAATAATTTATAAAAAATACACTATTAATTACACTAATCGTAAAATCCATATTGGGAAGTGCAATACTTGATTATAGTGTGAGAATGCTTTTACCATCAAATTAGTTGTTGCTTATCCAAGAAATTATTAGCAAACTGTAGGCCTATAGGTTTAGATGAAATATAAAATAAATATAGTTATAGAATTGTAAATTAAATTTCCGTGTGGCAAAAAAATGTTATATGCAACATAAATACTTACCTTATGTGGTGTATATCTTGAAAGTGTGAACCAAGACTGTGAATTTAATCAGAAGTATATTGTCTTATATAGTCATCATAATAAATTATATCAAATAAAACCATATCCCGTGACAGTTTTTATATCAAGCGCACAGACTTTCCATTATTTTTTGTTTATTAGCGTAACTATTGATAAACGTTCCTTGTTCCACAAAACAAAAAATACAGACAGGCAGTAAACTTAACAAAATATGACTATACTTTATGAGACATTTCTTATTTTTATCTGACAAAACATACGGTAACAATTATGAGTGATTCATGGCCACTCTGTATAAACGTTTGAATAAAATTATATTATGGCAGTGCAAAGTATAAATATGACCTAAGAAGTGTATTTCTGTCTCTAGGCATTTTAAAAACTTTTTATTTGCATACTTATTATCTACATATGTTTATTAACCGCTATTTTAAATATTCTATTTTAAATCCCACAACGTGTCCGAACCATTAAAGTTATATTTATAAAATGATTATGAAAGGAATTTTATAATTTTAATGTGATATATTATTCTCTTTTACATTTTTTATAAAGGCATTTTTCCTTGTGTACACAATGAGTTTAGTGCTATTTGTAAATATGAGTGTAAGGTGCCTAATAAATTATTCATTTTTTATATTATCTGTTGATTTAATTACAGTACATTTATAATAATGAAATTGATCTGGAAACTCATAAGCTATAATGATTATTGGAAACATGGAAACATTTTAGGTACGCCCAGTGAAAACAAAGTCTGAAATTCTTTATATATTTTTAATGCTTTATTAGTGAAAATATATTTGAGAAGTGCTAAACAAAGAATTGTGTAGGGAGATCTAGTCAATGAGATCTACAACTGAAATCGAGGTATGTGCAAGGGGGAAGGTAACACGTTGGAGGTCTCGCTGGTGAACGTTCCTTGAGGCGTATAGGCTACAAGCGTATATAATCCGGAGGGTAATCTGGATAGAAAAGCATTCGTGTTTCCATGGATCCAGGGTACCGTGGAGGTTGTGGATACCATGGGAATTGTGGATACCGGGGTTGTTGTGAATAATGGCCTCCCGCAGGTTCGCCAACAAACCCTTGGCCCATATCACCATATCCTCCACGGCCATGGCCTATACCTGCACCTGCATGCACGTCTAGGAGATTTGCACCGATCCCAAGTCCGAAAAGCGAGCCCGAGGAGCGAGGAGAAATTCCATTATGCTTAGGATTTGTTCCATCTTTCTTAAGTTCTTCAAAATGTTGGGCCACACTGTTGGATGTTGGGGGAGTTGTGTCTATGGAGCTGGAGATTTCGTCCTGAAAATGATACAGGTATTTACATTCGATGTATGTGCATGCTACACAAGTCTACATGTGGTAGTGTATGCTTGAGTGCTTTTATTACTTTGTTTTACATAAATATAACTATTGATATAATGATTATATTTTGAATAAATGTACTTTTATAAATGTGGAAACTATATCAGCTACAAGCTTATGAAAACATAATTATAATTTCTTTGTTTGTACATGAGTACAGAGGTAATATTAGGGCCACATGGCCCTTCCTTATATTTACTTAAAAACATTTCTTTTTGTAAACTGATAAAATAGACAAATCAAATGAGAAAATTATTATATGTATTCTAATTCCAATTAATTAAGAAAAAATAATTGTTTTAACACTGTCAAATCTTACTGAATTGTTTTACTTTTGTTTCAGTAATTCAGATATTTTAGTAGTTTATTGATGTACTCAGAACTGTTATGAGGTACCTAGATAATTACATTTATTAAAGAAGTAACTAAAACTATCAAGTGTTTTACACAAAACGGCCAAATGTGTAGTTCCAAAGGTTTTTACATTTTTATTATAAACTGTCATGACACTACGAATCATAGTTTATTATTAAATACCTCAATTTTAAAAAGTTTTGTCACTTATAGTCTTTTTGTAAATTTTTGAACAAAATCAAACATAAATGGTTGCTGAATCTGTAAACAACTTTTATTATTTCAGGAATCTCTAATATATGGGTAATGCCATTTACAATAATGTTACCAGACTTTACTCGTACAAAAGTAAAATTTCAAAAGCCCAGTAATTAAATATTAAAGTGAACACATAATTCTGCATACACCTTGATACGTCTGAGTATATTATATTAATCGAGTGGAGGTAACAAAATAGTAATAATATAAGCTTTAGTTGGTAAGTTTGATTGTAGCCGATCCAGGTACCCCAGCAGAAACTGATAATACTAACTGGGCAGCATTTTTAAAATTATATAAGTAATAGTGACGAATTTATCTCTTTTTTATATAACACGAAGGACTTTTTTAAATATACATAATTATATTTTGAACAAAAAGGATTAATATAAAAGATGTGATTGAAACACAATTATTTAATTACAGTTGCTTATTATCGATTTGTTTATGGAACAGGATTTCGCACATTTGGTATCATTGTACTTTACAAAGTTAGTATAATTGTGTTCTAATTTAGTAACATGCAAAGACGGTATACCTTGTTAAACATAAGATATACTTAAAACAGTCTAAAAGTAATTTGTTATCTCAAACAGGGTTAAACCACGAAATTGTGTTTCATTTTGACTCTTGCAAATTTCCGATCCATTTTCATTCCACTATGGATATTGACTATTAAACAGAACAACGTATTAAAACTACTGAGGATTTTGTAATAATCGAAATGATATGCATTTCAATAGATCGAATATTTCATTCTCAAACACACAATGTTCGTAAAGTCAGTTATATAATCTAAATATGTAATTAGAATTTTACTCAGGACAAGCTTTTGAACTCTTATTTATCAATGTCGCCTCACTTGTGATCCACGAGAAGATTTTTGGATGAGACGAATTATAGTTCATATCAATGATTCTAGATAGAATGTTTTGTTAATTTGGTGGTTTTTTAAAGGTTACTTAAGGGATCAATATATATTATGATTACACATATATTATACATTATATATATATATATATATATATATATATATATATATATATAATGTATATATATAAATTTCTCGTCAACAAATGATAAATGATTAGTTGACATAATAATATATATATGTCAACTAATAATTTATCATTTGTTGATTTTCTTAAATTCATATTTTGAAGACTCTCCGTTACTTGGTATTTTAACAAGAACTCTCTAGCGAATTAAATTTGACATATTGTCATATTCTATGTCGGTGTAATTTAATCTATTTTTATGTAAGGCTAAAATAAATTTTTATCTAAATTTAATGGTCAAAAGGCATAAAAATTATTGTAATAACATAGAAAATCAAGAAATATATATTCCCATAAAATTCCATTTTCTTAGTTGTTTATCCTAGCGTTTTTATGATATATTAACGGATATACTTCATAAAAATATATCTTTAAGCTAAAAATGTATTTACATTGAAATTAATGGCCAATAAAAGCATATATAACTAAATACTTAATAAATTATATATTCTTTTTACCGTTAAGTGGGTGCGAACTATCGTTACTAGCAGGCAGAAACAGATGAGTTTCTTAAACATCATTTCCTGCAACAACTTATATATAATTAAACAGTTAAACAACTAAATTCTCAATTTACGTGTATCAATTTGTAATAGATAATAGTCTACAAATACAAAAGTAAATGCAATTACTAAACCATATTTAGGTTAACATTCTTTTGTACGGTATTCATTGAATTCAAGTAAATAAAAGACAATTACATACTATCCATTAGTTTTCCTCTTCGTTATTCTTGAATTTATAATTTATTTGAAATTTTACATTTATTTAACTCAATAAGAAATGTTCGTTCCTATAAAGCAATAAACTATAATAACGCTGACATATAATTTCTTTCAATCTGCAGTAAATAATTTATAAAAAATATACTATTAATTACAATAAACGTAAAATTCATATTGGGAAGTGCAATACTTGATTATAGTGTCAGAATGCTTTTACCATCAAATTAGTTGTTGATTATCCAAGAAATTATTAGCAAACTGTATAGGTTCAGATGAAATATTAAATAAATATTGTTATAGAATTGCAAATTAAATTTCCGTATGACAAAATAAATTATACAACATAACTACTTACCTTACGTGGTGTAGGCTATATCTTGAGAGTATCATCCAAGACTGTGAATTTAATCAGAAGTATATTGTCTTATATAGTCATCATAATCAATTATATGAAATAAAACCATATCCCGTGACAGTTTTGATATCAAGCGCACAGATTTTCCATTGTTTTTTGGCTAATTAGCGTAACCATTGATAAAAGTTCCTTAGACATAAATCGTAAAAGACAGATACGCTCGTAAAAATTGATAACGCTCGATATCAGTACAGTCGACTATTGTTTGATGGTTTTAGTATTGAAATATATCGGGTGAGTTTTTTTAAAGTGATCCAATAGCTAACTTTTTTATTACACGACTTAGCACCACACTTTATATTTGGAATTTGTTCAATTTTAAGTTTCACTCAGGAATGCACTTTCAAATTTTTTGACGATGGCCGCCATTCGAACAACTCCGAACCATTACGTAGTGTGGCCTCCTCGATCACCTGACATTTCTCCTTTGGATTCTTTCTGTGGGGAACCATAAAGGATAAGGCGTACCGCACGCCCCGTACAACTCACGAAGACATGCGTGAAAAGGATACGCAACGAGTGCAGCTAAATTGGCGAAGACGTTTTAATCAGGGTACAAAGAGTGCCCACGATTTAGAAAGTGAATTGAGACAGAAGGGCGGCACTTCGAACATTTGATTTGAACTTGTAAAGTTACTAAGCTATTAGAACTGGTCCTTTGTTTTGGTTTTGCTATCAAAATAATAATTTTTAAATGTGTTCAATAAAATATGTATTCTTTAAATGTGTTTGTTTAACTGTGATCTATCTAAGTCGCTGCTTCTGAAATCTTTTTTTTATCTCAAATCTTTTTTACTAAACATTTAGTCGAAAAGTTAAATGAATATCAAAGCAAAATGATTAATGCTCGGCGTAAAATATGTCTAATATCAAAACACATACAAACTACACACATAACAAAACACTAAAAACACATAAAATTAACATTGATTAAACGTGCTTTAAGAGTTCATGCCACTGATGATGAAAACTTCCAGTCCACGTAGCTCCTGAACCATTAGATATATTGAAAAACTCCCAAGAGCAAAAATATCTTATTTTTTAAAGTAGAATAAAATACGCGGTGTTCCAAAAGATTGTAAAGTTGGCCGCCATATTGGAAAATGGAGGCCATCTTAAAAAAATTTGAAAATGTATTCCTGAGTAAAACTTAAAATTTAGCAAGTTCCAAATTTAAATTGTGGTGCTAAGTTGTGTAATTAAAAAGTTAGCTATTGGATCACTTTATAAAACTCACCAGGTATAATTGCTAGCTACCGTATCAGACCAGTAGGAAAGTAATGAAATGTTATCAGAAGATGGTTTTTAATGGTTTTGCACGAAAACTAGAGTTTACGCGTAAATAAAATCTAAACGTAATGAATAAAAAAATCAATATAAAATTAATTTTAAATATATTTTATCAGTTGATATACTTAGGGTGTTTCAAGAGAGGTAGTCACATCTTCATGATATGATATTATACAGAAAATACAAGCAAAAAATTGTATTGAAACGAAATTTACGTAATATCTTTCTTCGTTCGTGCATCTGTCCATTTGTCTTTTATATCTTAAGCATATCTTATGATTCTGCCGTACTTAAGCATTGAAATTTGCTTTCTTACTTTACAGAAACCTCTGTACCTTGAAGACCATGCATTACAAATTATGGCTATGAAATTAGTAATTATCTAATTTTAACAAGAATGATTCAGATATGAATTTTATTACAATAAGATTCTATTGTACAATTAAACTGAATGAAAATCATATTTGCTTTTAGTTTCTACATCAATCAGTAGCAGTATTTTAAAGTTTACGTGACACTATAGGCCTACCGATCTTTTTAAATAGTATAAGTACTGTTTAAGTGCATATTAAAGCATTGCATTTCACTTTTATACGTTTGATCTTGTTGTGCGAATAATATGTAGGTCAATTTGTTTAACTATATGTAAAGTCACATAATTATATACAGTGCACAAGTTATTAGGATTTTGCGATGTGGGGTATAATATTCATAATAGGGAATTGTGTTTACAGATACGATCATAACCACCAGAACACAAAACCACGATAATCCGAAAACATATTTATAATTACGACTATATATGAGTACCTTTACAACACACACACACACACACACACACACACACACACACACACACACACACACACACACACACACACACACACACACACACACACACACACACATATATACATATACCAGAGCATTGTGACATGCATAAGTCAGGAATCACTACAAACATGTTATGTATGTCGGCTCTATGCAAACTATCTCTAAAACATGCATATAGTCAGCCGTCAGTCCAAATTATGCCGCTTTGCTTAACCGATTCTAAAATATAAACTTACAAGCGAATCTAGAGAATAGAACAGATTAAACATTTCTAGTACATCAAAGCGGAGTCTCAGTATTGTTTTGAGAATATCATATAGAAGGGCGATAAAAAAGACCCACTGTAATTTACTTGTCGCCATCTTGTTCTAACGTGACGGTCGCCATTCACGATTGTCCTTGCAATAACGTTCTTTCACATAAAAACTGTATTACATCAATAAACAATTCAAGAGGCTAACGATAGTTCAATGCAGAGCTATTGTGACCAGCTTAGTGTACTTCAGTTTTAATAATTAGTGTTTCGCTTTTATTACATGTATTTCCCAAGTAGGAAGGTTTAACATGTGAGGTTAAATATCTTGATAATTACCATTTCACCAGAATATCGTACCCCATTCTATGTTTGAATATCGTTGATCAATTGATTAATGATATAACAAACACGGTACAGTATTTTAATATAAATGTATTTGGCTTAAGGAGGTATTGAAAAAATCAACTAAACATCTAACCTCATATTAGTAAAAATTTCAAAACTTGGTTCCGAAATGCCTTGTAGAAACGGTTTATTATGGGTTTGACTTATAAATATTAAGTTTGCGTCCATCGGTTTTGTTTCATGAAGGTAAAATTCATTCCTATAAATCTAAAATATTTTACTTAAATAAAAAAGCATACCTTGACAAAAATTAAAGTAAAGTTATTGAAGCGATAAGAGTTGAACTCTATCTTATTCCTCACGAGCAGAGAAAATACATCATTTTACATAACCAGATTGATGAAGAGCGTGAGAATGCACTAAACAAAATCGTACTTAACAAACGTCTTGTTGTTTTTATTATAAAAGTGTAAACATTTCACTAAGTTCAAAGTTTTTACAACCTTTGTGACTTAAAAGGAAGGAACAAAATAAAAATCCCTCTGGTGCATAAAAGTTCCAATACGTTCTCTCAATCACAAATCATGATAATTAATTCAATTAATTACCGATCTCATACTCGATAATATACAAGACTGTCAATACATACAAGTAGCGCGCCCTTAATGTTCTTTAAACAAACATTAGAGCCTTCAATAAACGCGCTCGCCCCGGGATGTAGGTCAGGGGTTTAATGGTGAGGGCTCCGGGGAATATCTTTCAGTAACATTGCGGCGTGCCACTTGGGCATTGGAATGTGAGAAGGATGCTAGGGAGGGTTCCTAGTTTGAGAGCCATAAAATAGAAAATAAATCCAATTTTTTATATCCGTGGCGTCTAAAAATCAATAAAACATTGATCATTTGTATTTTTAAAATATATATTTTTTAAAGTTTACTATTTGAGAGAGTTGTTAGACTAATTACAAAATTGAACTTCTACGATTTGAAGATTAATATCTCAAAAGAACGTAGGTGGAAAGTAAGACAGAACCAGGATTCATTTTGATTAACTTACTGCAGGGTCAAGGAGGCCATTTGCAATTTCCGAGGTTTTGTCATCCTCATCTAATGGACCAACTTTAATCATCCCTTACCTCACATCGGCCTTGCGTGCTATAAGATCAAACTTTTTTATGGGTTAAGTACTTTGTAGTTCTGTGGTAGTTTAGTTTATAACATCATATCTCATCTCTCAATATACCACTCATTTCGTCCTGACAATGAAGATTTTAGAAAAGAAAACTTAAGAGGTCAATGAGACAAATACAGGTCAACTTTATTAAAAAGCGGAGATAAAGAAAAGGAAGCTGTTTTAAATATCTGTGATATTTTCACCCTAAGTTCATGGTTCATATAAACTAAGCACTTAAAAATAAATATACTTCATTATAATGGAATGGCCATGGTTTAAAGGCAGTTAGAGAAGGAACTCTTACATTTAAATTTATAAAATATTTTCTTTATTCCAAAGTTCATTTTAGATATTGCAATATATAATACATGTGTATTTTCGAGTTGTGTTAAGACAAAAATATAACATGTATATTAAATACTTTTAAATTGTAAGTGGTAGGTTAGTTCCGTTTTCAGTTGACGTATAACCTTGAACTATGTGGTTTTAATTGCTTTAAAATCTGTTTTAGGTGACAATAATGACAACACTTTATTACATTATAATTTTAATTGTATAAATATTGACTATCAAGAATTGCTAGTTTGTTTCCATTTGAAACAAAATACGTTGTTTCTTTTATTTAGGAAATCAACACTTTTCTTTCAGAACAATGGACAAATAAGCAGATCATATTTCTCTTTAGATTCAACTAGCAACAAGTCAGGTTTAGTCAATTAGTTTGGTTGACATATAAAAATGTTGTGAAGGATGGCTGACATTACGTTTGGAGCGCAGGTCACTGTCAATGTGTATATCAAAATATTTTTCAGACATGGTATGATCCCTTTCATATTAAAGCTAAAATGTTACCGGAAGGAAAAGGAAGAACATAGCATAATTTATTCGCAGTTCCTTAGAGATAGTGACAGTAGTATTTCACAAGTTGCCCAACGATGTTGTTAAAAATGGAAGGGGATCGAAATGGATAAAAATATCAAACTAGTGTTTCTTGTACGAGTATTTTTAAAAGAATTACTTAATTTTAAACGTTTATATTAATATTACTACAAATATGATTGGTTGTGCTTGCCCAATTGTTTTAGTTTTAACACCTAACACATTACACTTTTCAAAACGCTGTGTTTTTTAACCTACAACTATGGGAAATATCCGAGATCCCAATCATACACCAGCAATAATACATTTTAAACAAAAACATAGTTCATTCAATTGTGAGTTTATAAAGTTTAAAAACTATAAGGTGTGTAGTATAAAATCCGTTTTAAGTATATAATATACTAAGTGTTAATATATTTAAGAAGTGCAAGATACTTGATTTATTATTGTTATTTTGGAGCATTTAAAATATATATAAGTTAAAATCGTTTTGAAAAGTAACATTAGAAAATATGATACTTATATTTTACAAAGCCCTGAAATTTAAAAATAATTAGTTTAACTTGTTTTTGTAGGTTCGTCTTATTATATTTGTTCGTATTTCTTTAATATGATTGCAATTAAGTTTTTAGTTCATGATTAAGAGCTTCTGATTTTATAATGTTGGAGTAACCTTGCAGAGGCACACGATTTGATGATCATGAAAATACACAACCATTATATTTCTCAAATACTAAACGTGACAGTTTAAATAAAAGACCAAATCTGCAAAACTGCTGGAGATTTATTAACTTCGGTTATTTAACTTTCTAAAGCTACTCATTTCCACTCCACATATGTAAATCTACATATCTTTGAATTTGAGTGGGACCTAATTTATTAGCCAATGGCGTAGTGTAGCGAGAATCAAGCAAACTCGAGCAAGGCTGCTGCTAGGATGGGTGACCGCTGAACGATTTTATCCTTGCAAGCAGCCCCGCCAGCCCAGCCGTTGGTGTTGGTTCGGAAGTCACCTTTAAGCTGTTGGTCCCCAGGTTAAGTGTTAGAGAGGGCTTCTTGGTTCTAACTTTGCCGGTTAAAAAGAATGCATCCTTTACTTTACTTTTTCTCGGATGCTCGTTAAGAAGCGGTTTTAAAAATATCTCTCCGCCTAACTGTGAAAATCTGCAAAAAATGATCTCAGTTTCTACTTAGTTTTATCTGTAAAAGTATATAATTTTAGCGTAAAATCAGTCTTTATTACATTTAAGATTGTTAAAAAACCCCAAAAATTTAGCATTGGGTTCCTTAAGATTCATATAGATACGCGTATAGATACGTTTTTCCATATTTTCATAACCGATAGCTAAAATTCACAAAAATTGAGATAACTTGAAATACGTTGACTTTTTCACTATTTAGATACTTACAGAAGAAATGATATACTTGAGGAAAATCAGCCCATAACACAGAATTATATAATGACTACATTCTTATAATTTAACATATACATTTTTCTTCATAGAACACAAGATGGCCGACGGTAATATTCTTCTCCTTCACCAATATTGGTTCTTTCGATTCGTTTACTCGGTGCTTTTTATTTAAGGATTTTACGTCTAAGATATCCGAAACCAATATTTCCCGACTTCAGTAAACATTTGAATTATTCATTATAAATAACACAAACAGCACCTTAGTGGCGTACTGTATTACAAAGTTGTATTTCATTGTACTTTATTAAGTTGAAAGAGAATGTGGGATGTCCACGGTTGGACATGCACCATCATAGAACTCTTTCTTGTTTATTTGGAAATGAGATGATAATATAATATAATACATTTCTCTGGATATCTTGCACATGATACATTCAAATTTTGTATTATGAAATTAGGTTCCATGGCAGTATTTACTTAATGAAAGGTCAGTTGAGCTAGGTTAAGTACTAATCAAATCTTGTCAGTTTTAACACTGACTTTCCATCTATTATTTTTATTTTACTCTATGAGTAAATAATTAAAAGCACGTATTAATAAGTTGTAAAGATCACTTTCACGTGTATTTTTTCAGTTTACAAATTTATTATCTTTTTATCCGGAGTTAATGGTTCATATAAACTAAGCATTTAAAAATAAATATACTTCATTATAATGGAATGGCCATGTTTTAAAGACAGTTAGAGAAGGAACTCTTACATTTAAATTTATAAAATATTTTCTTTATTCCAAAGTTCATTTTAGATATTGCAATATATAATACATGTGTATTTTCGAGTTGTGTTAAGACAAAAATATAACATGTATATTAAATACTTTTAAATTGTAAGTGGTAGGTTAGTTCCGTTTTCAGTTGACGTATAACCTTGAACTATGTGGTTTTAATTGCTTTAAAATCTGTTTTAGGTGACAATAATGACAACACTTTATTACATTATAATTTTAATTGTATAAATATTGACTATCAAATAATAATTTTTGAACAACAAATAATAATTGCTAGTTTGTTTCTATGTGAAACAAAATACATTGTTTCTTTTCTTTAGGAAATCAACACTTTTCTTTCAGAACAATTAAACAAATAATCAGGTAATATTTCTGTTTAGATTCAACTAGTAACAAGTCAGGTAAAGTCAATTCAAATTTATTTATTCTCTATTTTCTGGTTGCTATTATGGTTACCAATAAGACCAATGTAAAAATATTCACTAACGCTCAGCCAAGTCCATGGAGTGATTTGTACCATAATCGATCACAGTGTTGCTCATATCGAATAAAGCTTGTGCATAGTTTTAGGTCTATAGATCAGTTCATTTTCAATATATCGTGTGGATGGAAGGACATACAGACAGAAATGAACATTTTCTAGCTCCATGAGTGATAGGCTTAGTTAACGCTCAGCCAATAATGTCTTATAATGTAATATAATGCATGTTATACGAAGGATGTATTATCAAGTCAACTGCTCAGAACTGAATAGTACCTCACCTTGGTAACAGTTAAGCGCAACTGAATACTCAGTGAATTATCATTCACCATATCTTACACGTGTTACCAGTGCAGAAATTTGTAATTGCGAAATGCCACAACATAAAGGGAATGCTCGCCTTTGTGGGTTGTAGGTAGGACTGACGAACAAGTCCGCCAACCACACATAATCAAAATCTCATTCCCTTTCAAAGAGATACCGTCATGTTTATACCTTCGTCTTTATACCGTTGTTACTCACATTTACTTTAATTAGAATTGTATTATTCCTGGTTACAAGCCGTATATACACCGTGGGAACCGATTGTAGGTCAAAACAATCCTTTGTTCACGATTTTTTTATTGAATACTAAGAAAACATCAAGATATACTTAATACAATGAGCCACAACAAATATCAGTTTTTTAATTAAGAAAATTGAATAAATATATTTCTCTAACAATAGCTACTTTTGCATATAGTAGCACAAGTGGGGGGTTCGAGATTCACTGCAGAGAGGTTGAGATGACAAAGAGTGATTCTGCTATGGATTCGGTCTGTAATAAACCACGTTTCTTGAACAATACAAATTCTTAAAAAGCACGACTGTTTTGAACTTTTGAAATGTGGCTGTAAACCTACAAAATTTCTGAGTAGGCGTTACATATACTCGTCAACATAAAAGCTGAAAATCCATTTGGTCTATAACTTGGCAAAAATGTATTAGATTTAACTTTTAAACATCGATGACATGTATTTTACAAACAAAAATTCAGGAAAATTTTAAGTAAAAAAAATTTTTATTTACTGGATTATGTGTTTAGAGGGCTAGCAAATAATACTTGGACATAATGTTTTAGTTAGTAAAAATGGACGCAGATTTGGACTCTGGCACAAAACTCAGCCAATTAAACATGAATCTCAGAGACTGTTCTTATGGAGTAAATAAGGGAGACTAGCTCTTTGTCTAATGGGTCCTTGAGCATCTGATACGTCAAAATAGTCCAAAGTCAAAGAATGTCTTATTATACCAGGGGAAGTAAGGGCTGAGACACCCTGTCCCTAATACTTAATCTGTGTACCAACGGCTTAAAGGTGACTTCCGAACCACCACCAATGGCCGGGAAGGCGGGCTGCTTGCAAGGACAGGATCGCTCAGCGGACACCCATTCAAGCAGCAGCCACGCTCGACCTTGTTTGATTGGTATGACGTATCAGGTACACTGTGACATTTTCACAGGTTAGAAGGAAGGAGAAGTATATCCAACGTGTTTATTGTGCCTATGCTCGAGTAGCTCATCTTAAAAACGCAAGTCTCATACAATAAATCTTAATTTAAATAAGAGAAGATGTATTTTTGTTACTTTTGATTCAATTCCTGTAACATATAACTAAAGCGAAAGTTACATTCGTAGAAGTAGCTGAGTTTTCGGCTTTGCCTCACCAAACACTATCCTCAACCGTTAGCTGAAAAATTCATAGACTGAGTTGTAAATAAATTTGGTTCACCTAATGTGAGAGAAGAGTTGTCATATATTGTGTACGTTTGATTGATTCCAAGTACGCAATGAAGTACTTAAGTGTAAGTGGTTATGATCTAGTAACTCTAGTGCACTGACTAAGTTAATTAAAAGGCTAGAAATATCGCAAATTTACTAATGTGTTTAGACTGCCCATTATACTTTATTTTCGTTGATGAACTGGTATAAATATTTGAAAGTAATTACAAATGATATGACTTTTATTCATTTGGGATAATAATATATTTTCTAGGTAAGGTTTCAATGAATTAAATTTTGTAATGTATAATGCTTAGACGTCAGTTAAGCATATTGAAGTGTACAAAGTTCACTAATAAATAATAATACTGTTGATAAGATTTAATATAGATATAGAATTTGATATATACTTTAATTTCCAAGTGCTGTGTTATTTCTATGTAAGATTATTTAATATCAGGTGGTGTGATTAATAAATTAAACTAATTGCCAGGAAAAAGTCAAAATTAAAAAAAAAAAAAACTAGCAGTGGTGGATGATTAGTACATATTTGATTTCCTTCAAGACTAGAACTAAACAATAACACATGTAAATCGTGTTTCATAAATTCTTTTTCAGTTACACGTATGTTATTCATTCATTCAACAATACTTGATCAATATTTTTGGATTTTTATTTACTTTATATATAGATATATAGCTAATGCACAAATTGGTATCTTTTTCTCGCGCTTAGAACTACATACACAGATTAATACAATAGCGCCTTAATAATCAGAACCTTTTACTATTTAGTACAATATAAAAAGTAAATAAAGGCTGTTTCCTGTTTTTCATACATTCAAAGCGGTACATTTTGAATCGAATACAAATCGAATAAAACTCACGGAAATATGTCTTGGATATGTTCTTTAGAAGTAGAGGATATACAGAAGAAGGTGTATCAAAGGCTATATTTACAAGCCGACAACAGAGTTTGATCGGTACAAAGGAGCAGTTTCGTGGAGTTTGATCCAAAACTATGCACCTCTATAAACTGTCTGTATAGTGTTTTAGTTATAGCAGTGAAAGCGGATTGGCCACTTCTTTGTAGGAAAATACAAATAAATAAATAAAACAAGAAAGGAGAATTATATCACTTACTAATATAGCTTTATTGTCAATAAAGGATAAGAGTTATTTAAATTCAGGAGCTAGGTACTTATTTGTGAAAAAAATTAACAAAACAATTACAAAAATAGCAATTTTTTAACTTGCACTAAATGTAATTTACGTCTATATAAAAACCAAACCGCAAAATCTGCTGATCATAGAGGGGCTTGTTTATTGTTTATGGTCCCAAAATGCTGATCCAGTGTTTCAGCACTCATTGTTTATTGCCATAAACCTCACTGATGCACCTGGCCTGCCGCTATTAGTTTTTATGGTGTTTCGGTGAATTATAATTTTTCTTTGTTATAAACCTACTACAATAGTGTGTAATACGAATATATACAGTGTGTTCCACATTTAAGGCACACTGCAGGGATCTTGGAAAATATAAGAGACGCAACAAAGATAAAACGGACAAAGTTGTGTGTAATAAGGCCAAAAAGTTATTGTTGTCGAGTTGATTATTGGTTGCGTCATTCACTCGCTCCGCTCAAAACAGTTTTTGGTTAGCATTGTCAAATTGTCACAGCTTTATTATTAATCCTAGAAACGTCTTCTAGTGTTTTAGTATTATAAGGAAACATTTTTCGAGACCAACAAGCAGGAGGCGTAGGGTTCGTGACAAACTGTTTAAATACAACAGTACACTTTTTGTACTTAATGGAAATAAAGTGGATATTTTACTAATTTTAAAAATAATACCATTTATGTTATACTTTCCTCGTGGCGTTATTAAAATAATTCATATAAAACCCATGGTTGTATGGTTGTATTAAGGGAATTTTTGTTCTACTATTCAGATAGTTGGTAAACCTGACTGATATTTCACTGCACACATATTTGGAATCAGGTGTTTAGTAAAACATAGAAATTGTCAGACAAGGTCGATCTAAAAATGACGTCACGCTATATCAGTCCACGAATAAAAAAAGCCTTCACATCGGACGACAAAGACAAAGTCAATCAATCGGGCTCATCGTTTTTTACATTGGAATGCTCTAAATTGTTTTAAATTATATCAAAGAGTCTTATTCTAAATACTGAAACTAGAGCCTTATCTAACTATACATATTGCAAATATTATACAATGGGTAATAAAGAGGCTATTAAATTAGCAAAACCAAATCGTACAACATTCTGGCACTTCGAAGCTGGTCTATTATTCATTGTATCTAGTCCATGCTATACTGCAAAAGAATTTTTATTTATTGAAACGCCATTCTAGCATACTTTTGCTGTTTATTGCCTCACAAAAATTTCCAATACAAAAAGGTTGGCAAGAAACTCGACATGTAGTAATTCGGTTTTACCCCTCCCTCCACACCGACCTGCTTTTTTCTGTGATGCTTATCACAAGTCTGACAATATCCTACCATTCTAATTATTTACTGTAATATAATGATTGAGAATGTTTAGTGTAGGCGCGCAAAAGATGTTGTTTATTAATTTAAACGTCTTTAATAATCCTATAAGGAGAGATGACAAAAAAACGATGTAATAAATAGATTAGAATAGAAAACACTTCATTGCAGGAATACACAAACTCATTTTCTTTCAAATGAAATGAAACAAATAATAAATTATTAAAACAGTTCATAACTATACAATAATTACTTAAAAGTAACATATTTACTGCTGAAATATGTATTATAAATTTGTAAATTCCCGCAAAAGGTAGCCCTTACAGGCACGAAATGAGTAATACATATTTATTGAACTAATAATTTTCATTGAATCCTTGTGGAACTAATCTTATTAATGAAATATTATTCTAAATTTGAAATTTTAAATCCAATCTGAACGTCCCTGTGTTGTAGAATGAATATCTATTCCCTGAGATATATTACCCATTCCTTGGTCGATGAATCTGTAATAAAATCCAAATATCTATAAGTTTGGAACTGCTAACGAATATAGTTCTATAACTATTTAGAAAGTCAAAGACACTCGGCAGAGACTTTAACATATCTATTTAACACCAAAAATTACCTTCCTACAGGTGTCCGATTAAAAAAGAAGACAGTAAAAAAAAACTGCAAAAGTAATGTTAATCTACAAGTTAAAAAAGTCAAAACACAAAATATTAGGCCATTTAAAGGCAAATCCAATCTATTAGGTTTTATCATAGAGCTAAGGGTTATTGAGACAATATTTATAAAACACAAATACAGTCAGACAATTACCAAACTTAACTATACGGGGGTGATATTTACGTATTGTTTTTTAGTGTTTACTTTCTGAAAAATTTATTTTGATTAAATATATGCAAGAACAACTAAATATATAAATACTAAGTACAGTACATGATTTAAAAATGGAGTGATCATTGCATTATGCCTAACCTTTTTACCAAGTAATCAAACTTTTGGTGGCTTAATGGACTTTAGGTCGAGGTTGGTCTACTTTATACCGTCTACACCAACTTCTCCACTTTTGGTCGGTACCACAACTTTACTTCTACTCCCGCTTTGTATTTCATTTCTGAACTTCGTACATTTAACTCAGCTTTGTTTGCCATAATCTTGTAATGCCCAAGTCTCTAAATACTTTTAAGAGAAATTGTTTAAGGTATTGAACTAAGTTCGTATGACTGGTAAACCAAGTTTAGTGTATGCAACTTAAACCTACCACTCCAGGCTGTGTATTGTTTATCATAATCTTGTCAAGTCTCTAAATACTTCTTACACAAATTATGTAAGCTTTAGAACCGAGTTGGTATAGCTGATAAAGACTGTAAATTGCTTTCGGTAGTTCAAATGTTTATACATGTTATTTCTCACAATATATTTAATTATTAAATTACTTAGGGTAGTAATATTTGCAAAACATGCTTCTAACTACACATTCCTGGCATTTGCTGAGTGGTGATTTCGTTATAGATCATAAAGTAATGGAGTAAACTTTAAGTACTCTTTTCATATCTTAGTAACTAGTAAAAACATTGAAAAATATAAAATATAAAAAAGCTTTCCAAAAGGATATGACATCTTAAAAGACAGGCGCTCTGCACGGCGGAAAATAAACGTCTCAAGTACAAGTAGGAGGTATACTGCGAGGTAGATGAGCAACTCTGATTTCGGACGCCTTAAAGATTAAGTGTAAGGCGGAGAACCTATTGCTGAGGCTTAAGGTGAAGATGTTGTACACTCAGTGAGTTAACTCGATCATCAGCGCCTGCTAACCCAGAACAGGTAGATGTTCTGAAAACTGACTTCGAATGCTCGATCGGGTGGAGATTTGAGAATAGCCGAATCTAGATCATGACAAGAAAGAATAATACTTTTCTTTGAACGATTAAACGATTACACAGAAAAAGTTATCCTAAAAATTAAGTGAATCGCAAAATTTTAGTATTTTAGCACGCTATTGAATCTGCATTTTTAGTTTTTGTTTTAGCGCGGTCAGTTGGTTTTTCAGTTCCTTGTTATCACTTTCCAATGTATTTACCAATAGACACAAATTACTTCTGTCTTTCCTGTCTTCGTAAATCAGTGGTTTTAAAAAGCACACTCGAAAGGTCTCATACACGAGGAAGGTCCCTCATTCACATGAGTTTTGAACCCTGAATAATTGTGAATGAATGAACCTCACGCCATTGTTCTCGCGCTCCACTTCTAAAGACAGCGATATCTTGAGGTGAAGACGAGCTCTCTATCCCCTCGCGCCTGAATATTGGTTGACATGTATCAGACACCTGACAAATTTAGTATTTTTCTGTAATCTTCGATCCGATCGCGAAACACATCCGTAATTAAACATTATATTACAGTGCGGGTACTTTGATCAATCTCACGGATGAGATATATCTCATCTCATTTCTTGCACTAATGAGACATTTCTTGGATTTGAGATTTATCTATTGATGTAAATCAAGAAAAAAAGTGTTCCAATACAATTTAGAAAACAAATAGTAAGCAATTTGTATTAAAAATCAAATTATATGAGTTAGTTAAACATTAAATGACGCTTTAATGCATACTGAACAGCAAGCTTTGACACGCGACGCACTACGATTTTTTTTATTTTTTTTATTATTGTTTTTTAAGCCTCAGCTTTAAGCTATGCTGGCTTCGATGTACACTGATATTTTATTACATTGGTATTTCTGATTTACAAAGTACACTATCAATCGTGTCTAAGTATTTATTTACAAAGTACACTATGAATCGTGTCTATGCCTGGTTGGACCTCCCCGGGATTTGAACCCGTGATCTCTCGGTTAGAGAGCCGAGACTATAACCATTAGTCTACGGAGGAGGACGACGCACTATGATAAGATAAGCTATCGGCAGTCCGAACGGAACTAACCCATAGACTGATCGATCGATTAACCCTGTAAGATGTTGCTCTTAATAGACGTTGCAGCAGTGGTCTTATGCGATTGCTGGTTGCAACCTAATACCAAGTCTGTTTCTAAGATGGTACTCTGTTTAGGACTGATTAAGTCATCACAAATTACTTGTACTGTACGTCTTTTCCACTGATTGATGTGAATGATATGATTTTGCTAATGATTGGGTTGGTCAAGGCGTGAAAAAAGGCGTATTGCTAGTGTATTTAATTATGTTTTTCAGTTAAAAAGTGATCCAATTAATTAATTGCGTGAAAGTGTAATTCTTAGTGTAACAAATGTAGTGTGTGCGTTTCGACGACAAGCGAAAACTTAAATCCAACTCTCAGTCCAATTCTGCTTCTCATATGCTTCAATGACGTTAGGTCATCACTAATGCATGGAAGTCGTACAGTATGCTGATGGATAACTCTGTTTCTGTGTAATATCAAAATCTCTTTCGGAAAAAACAGAACTTTGTAGAAATCAACTATTGTGATCAAAATTTCAACAGCCTCATTCTCAAACAATCACCAACATCATGAATTTTACTCTGCGTACCGCTGACTCAGACTGTGGTCCTGTTGTCATGTTGGTATATTCAATTCTGGAAGAAGGCTACAGCACTGAATTCCTTGAAATACACCTTGTTCGAGGGTTGCCATTGAATGATGACATTCACCATGTTTGAGGCAAAATATCCTCTGGCATTTATTTTTTGAGGACTTTGGCAAAGTATTGCCCTACTCAGGTTGAGATGACGGCATAGAATGGCTTAATTAACCCTCCCCTTACCTATGGAGTGGTATTATGGGGTGCCTAACAACCAGTTAACGAGAGTGTTAAAGTTGCAGAAGTAAGTGATTAGAATCGCTCGTTTGAAGTTCAGACGGTCTTTTATAGACCTTCAACAATCTTCGCCTGTTGACTCTGCCAAGTCTCTAAATTGTGCCAAACTCTGTTCTGTATGTCTAAATGTGCCAACTGGCCAAGACAATTATTCGTATGAGAGCAGAAGTAGATGAACTACCGAACTGGTAAGCACAAAAGGGTTGTTTATGATTATCTACCCTCAAAGACAGGTGTTCACTTCATCAAAAAGCTGCTCAATGCGATAAAGAATGCAAAAGAACCCAATGAAAAAAAAGTCGGTTGAAGCGCTTTTTACACATTAGCATTTTTTAATGTTACCGAGTTTTCTGCATTTGACTGGGAGATCACCCAATTAGGGGATTGACTTTGGCGCTTTAGGTAGAAAATTGGTAAATGGATGAAGAATTAATGAATTTTGCATTGTATGATTGAGTGTAGTCCTGATGTACTGAGAATGTTCAAAAAGTTTGCTCTGAACTCTAATTGTTGAAGTTTGCTATACATGGAATTCATGTCTCACCGATAAACATTGATTGATTAAATTATCAACTGCCAATTACTAAAATGTTTCAATTACTTCAACTTTTTACATTATATGCAGCCCTTTTTAAATAAACAGTGTTGGCTGGCAGTGTTTCACTTACAAGGCCATTAAGTTCTCTTAATTTAGATAAGACTTGATTGCAGTTTTGATTGGGCCATAAACTACATGATGTAAAGATAAGAATTCACTATATGCTTTGTGAAAACTTATTTTTGCACATATTCTTGGTTTGTATTCTGATCAGTCTTAGTTGTAATAATATTCCGAAATGCAGTGTTTTACATTTCGAATACAAGGCTCAACGTAATTACAACTGGCTTTGTGAGCTAATGTCCTGCGATGCAGCTGTAACACTTTTTACAGTATATACAAGTAAAATATGCGGCATTGCCAGATACAGTTATTTTAGATATACAAACTTTGTTGAACATAATACATTTGGCTTATTTTCAGATGTGCATTCGCTTAAGGGACTAAACTAGATTTACGTACAGGGTCGGGTACTGGTAGGATATTTAATTTTTGTGACAGTATTTCCATGTGGTTAGTGGACCAATTAAGTCTAGAAACAAACACTCCACATTACTGCTGAGTTGTATGGAAAATAATTCGCCCTGATACTTTCCCTGAGCAGTTTTAGTGGAACTAATTTGACATTTATCACTTTTATTTATTTGGTTCATTCAGATTTGGTATATTAAAATATTACTTGATGAGTTCCAGCGACTCTCCAATTTTTGATCTGTAAACAATTCTTAGACTAAATTTAGCCATTCTATTGGTAAAAATATACGAATCTAAATTGCAATGTTCGTTTTCTACATTACTATATACTTCTATAAGTAATAGTTTAAATTCCCCTTCAAATTTTTTATTCTTTTCCAATTCCTTATATGCTAGGGATACAAGATTGATAAAAGGCAAATAATTAGTTTGGTTTATAAAAGTCCATTAACATTTGTTCTTTTTTAAATATACTAAAATGACATTTTACACAAATACTAAAGGATATGCCAATTTATGACGTAAACTTAGAGGATTAATAATTAGTTATGCTCGTTGGTTCCATGACGGTTTGCAATGTTACAAACTGATGAAATGTTTTCTGTAGGTCTACTAGCTCCAGCTGGTACTGTTGAACTTAATCAATGGCTTTTATCTCATTTTAAGTAGGATTTTGATTTGTTCTGGGTATTTCCTAGCTTGCATTTACATTTTCCTTTAAGGATTAATTTAACTGCTCCTGTTCATATTTATCTTTGACAGAACTTAACTAAATTAGCTCAGTTGGATATCTAACATGAATACTGATTCAACGTTACTAATAATATTTATCTGTTTTAATTTAGATCGGAGTTCATGATTGTATTTATTATTTGTAGCACGTTGAAATAAATAAAGCCGATTTATCGCTGCTAATAATTTCATTGTAGCTACTTTCCAATAATATAATTTTATTTTCCACCACATATAACTTTGATAAATTTATATTTTTCATTTTTAATAATATTAACTTATTATTAAATTTATATTATTATTTCCTGAATCACGTGTCCATCAGGCTTAACAGGAGAATAATAGAATCAGCTCAAAAGATATAACATAGAGAGCGTTCGTTGTGCTTTATCTTAACTGTTGTCTTGTATAATAATTTATTATATACGTTTAATTGTAAATAATCTCTTATTTTAGTCAGAATAAAAGTAACAATACTCTGAAAATTTTAAAAATAGTCATTTATACTGTGTAATAGGAAAGTACAAAACAAACTATTTTTACTTTATTACTGTGTTCCCTAAAGTCCATGAATCACTGCGGAAGAAGTTGCAATCCGACATAATTTGGGCAATCAAAGATGATCAGACCAATCGGTGGCCAAGAGGCAGATTGCCAAAACACTACCAAATAGTGCTGTTCTCAGGACAACGACTGGCCATATATGCCAGAAACCTTTGTTATCTGAGATATATCGGGTACAGATTCATTACATGCAAGTTTTATACTAAGTAACACTAACAATAATCGAAAATGTGTTTTCATGATAAAGGAATAGTTCATGATACTGCTAAATCTGTTCAATCATAATTTTGTTTATTCTTATCATCTAGATTTCTTATGTAGTTTCCTGAAAGTCTCAATTGATGCTAACGATGTTATAACGGATTGGGTTAATTTTTTTTATAGACGGCTAAGAGTTAAATGTAGTTACACATTTGTACGCATCTGACTGAAGTATTCTGCATAACTTGACAGAACAATAAATTTTCAAAACATTTCAGAATGTGTTTACAAAAATTTACCATCTGAAAATTATATCCAAATACATATAAAAATTACTAAATGTGTTCAATTTATATTAATTAATTTGTAACAGTAAACCTTTATATTTTATTTAAAAGAGGAAGATGCAATTTTTTTGAGAAGTATCATATAAAATTGTAAATGTTAGTAATTTATTAATCTATTGATAGCTGTAAATTCAGAACTATTTATAGTTTCGAATGTTAAGAGTTCCCGCAATCAAATGCCAAAACATTAACGGCCCAATTTTACCGTTTTTCTTTTCTTATTTCTCTTAAATAAAAGCAAACTAGAATAAGATCACATACGAATCTAATAGCGTTTTCACGGCGCTGCTATTTTCGTTTTTTAAAGGAAAGCCGACGCCTTTTAAGCCTTAGCCTACCCGTCCTCATGGACCACTGGCCTGTGCGAGGATCGTATCAAACAGAATAAGGGAGAGAGTCGACACAGTACAAGGTCAATAGTACTGATAAAAAGTACAACGATCACAGACAGATTTGAACCTCCGATACCTCTAACGTAGATCCTAAATCCGACACGTTAGACCGCTCAGCCATCGGTACTATAATCTGTGCTTAGTTCCCGTGTCAGAGAGAGGTTATATCATCGACAGGTTTAGGAACTTGATTCTTTTTCAGAGTATTCCTTGTTTCTTTTGGTGTAACTTGTCGGGGAAGCATACAAAAATAGAACAATTATGTAAGATAATTTACTAGGCGTAAAGAAATAATTTATTTGTACGTTTCAAACTTTGCTTCTTGAGCAACCTGTTGTGCAACAAAATCCAGTTTTTTATGTATAATTAGTTTCACAGAACCCAAATTATTTCTCCAGTATGTGATAAACTAGTAGTTGATTAATAAAATTGATTTCAGAGGCACTCGTTACTGAAGTCCACCATTTAATTAACTTATAATTTTAAGAGGTTGCGATAATTGGCTATCTTAAGACCCCAGGAGCAAAGTGGAGTTAACTTTATTATCTCTTACATTAGTCAATTGTTTTAAATGAATTGGTGATAGTGAAATAATGCTAGTAAATATCTGCAATAGACCACATTTAAGGGAGAAGATGAATGCTGCGTAGTATAATAAAGTTCCAATACGAGAATGATAACAAGTAAGAACACTAGAATATAGCAATAACTAGGATAAAAGGTTGTGTGTTAGGAGGGGTAAGTAAAATTTAAGGTCTATACCTAGAGTAAGGAGTTATGAGTATCATTATACGTTAAGAGATTAATTCATACAAACTGATAACTTTTAATTAAACTATTTCCACTTTTACTCTCGATTCAGACTACTGTAAATTTAAAATACACTAATGGTGCTATCTCAAGACAGGATGACATTTTATCCTTATTTACACATAAAGTTGTATCATTCAATGGTAAAAACTAACTTTAACTGATACTTGAAAGTGGTGGTTGTGAAGTCAGTGCGACTGTGTGTTGGATGTATGTATGTATAATTGTATGTCTGAATGGGTGAATGTCTCGATTAGGGGACTAACTATTGAGCTAAGAAATCTGTTGACAATTGTGATACAATTTATATTGTTAACATAATGAAATAAAGGATTGTTAATTTTAATAATAGCGATTTTGATGCTTGCCAAGGACTAAAGAACATAATAAGCTTGAGACAAAAAAAATAAGAACTTCACTAAGTAAGACGGCTTCTGGGTGCGTCCTTTAGCTGTTTTGTTTCATTCAAATGGAATAATTGGATGGGAGTAGGAAAGTCAATATGGCCTTGTCGAAACTTATAATCACACTTTTGAGCTTCTGGACTTGCGCTGATAAGTTTATCAGATTGTTTCTGTCCGATACGGAAAATGTGTGTTTAAATTTATAGAGAACGAGCATAGTTCAATAAGTGACGAAAAATAACTTACTGTTTGTCTTAGTTTACAATTCAAACAATTAATTGCAGTTACTGACGTCATAAGGTGTGTAATAATGTATCATGTCTCAATTGTTTAATTATGTGTCCTAAATTCTCTGAGACAGAAGATTTACAGTAGTAATAATGTATTTTGCTAGGCAATCTAATGTTTTTGCATGTAATGTTGCCAAAACAATGCCATGTAGGCACATCATGCATAAAATTCACAACACATACAAATGAAATAAATAAGACATACATTTTGTTTTCCGTATCATAATATACACTGTACAAATTGTAGGTTATGTTCTTTTACTTGTAAGCAATTAAGCATATTCCTAGGGACAACCCGTAGAAATGTAGCCCAAGTCTAGAATTGTTTAAAAAATGTATAACCACACCATAAAATATTCTACACTTAGTACCAGTTACCATTACGAATACCCTTATAGCAAAAATGGCCGAATTATCCATATAAAATATATTGTATAAACGAAACACAATTTAACTTTGATAATGTATCATGAGTGAATGAGTAATTAGTTCAAATATTGAATATGTAATTAATTTAAAAGCATTATATTTTTCTTGAGTAATTTCAGAATGGTATTTTATTCCACCTACATACTATATACTAGATCACTGCTCCAATAATGACTCCAATTAATAATATAATTTGTGTAACTACAGTTTATCTAAGTTTAAGTGTACGAATGGCTCTGTAAAATAAAAGAGCTCATTCATTACTTGCTGTTTCTCAAAAAATGATAATTCATTATTCATTTCTTAATTAACACAAAATAAAATTAGTTCATGCAAAGTTAGTCTGTAGAAGTAGTCTCGTGAAAACTATATGCCAGAAAATTCTATTTATTTATATATTGCCTTCATACTGGGCGTTTAAAATTTCCAGTAACTTTGTCATGTATTTACGTATATATGCATGTCTTGAGTCTGCTCTGAATTAATTCATGTATCTATGTCTGGTGTCTGCTATGCATTTATGTATGTATGTATGGCTGGTGTCTGCTATGTATTTATTCATGTATGTATGCCTGAAGTCTGTTATGTATTAATGTATGTTTGTATGTCTGGTGTCTGCTATGTATGTATATATTTTCTGGTGTATGCTATGTATTTATGCATGTATGTATGTCTGGTGTCGGCTATGTATTCCGGAAGTGTTCTATACCCTCCGACTTGTGATAGTTTATTTTGTGTTTCGTATGTTGTGTTTGACCAAGGTACACAGATGTATGTCCTTTGAACTCTTATGACGCCATATTTATACTGAATCGTGCATGTATGTATATATTCTGTGTGCTTTATTTATTACCGTGGTGTTATAATTCTTTTAATAAATTTATAAGTCTAGCGTATACAAAGTGTCTAATACCATTGTGCCCATTTTATAATTAAAAATAATCTTGTACTGTAAGACGTGGATTACAGATCAAAAAGCTATATATCAGTCAATATATTTACTGCAGAAATGTGAACCCAAGCCAGTGTATAAATATATAGTATAATTTCCATTTATTTCGGTACGTACTAATGTTATTGAAATGCTTTTTTATTGAATTAATTTAAGTTGAAATTTTTATGACTAATTTTAAAATTAGTTTTAGAAGAGGAAAACAATTTCATACATAATAAATTTATATTTATGTGGGTCTAAATATCTCCACGAATAAGATTGTTTAATTCTTTGTTCTTACCAATAAGTATGCAACACATAAATGTAAAAAGAAATACACTTTTATTTTGAACGCTTGAAACAATATTCTGGACAAGTGGTAGATCTAATATTATTAAAGTGTCGTAGAGTCTTTGTAAAAAATCCCAATAAATTAATTCAAGATTTTCTGAGTTTTACTGAATTCTGTTTGTTTTGAAGTACAAGAGCCGGCTACACATACTATCTAATAAGCTAGTTGCAAGAGGAGGTTGGTGTTTGTTATGGAACAATACAGTTACGATTGTGTCGTTGTAAATGGCAGGTTATAATTTCAATAAATAGATACTATCTAGGCTTCGTATAGAACCCCTTATCAAATGGAATATCAAATCCTACTGGGATAAGTAGTGAGCAGATATTCCATGTGCAAAACGTGCTTTATGTTTAAAGGTTGATATATTGGAGTTCTGAAGCTAGAATGCAAAACCGTTTCTCAATGAGCACCAATAGTATAACAAGCTAACTTTAGTGGCATCTGTTGTCCTATTTTCTGAGATTTAAAAATTTCACAATGATTGCAGACTATTGATTGTAAATAAACTTCCTTGGACTACGTGGAATGACCACATCAATGCTGTCTGTTACAAGCTATCCTCAGGCATGTATGTTCTTATATCGTTAGCTAAACATTACACAATTCAGGTGCTGATGACGGCGTATTATGGGCTCATTTGCTCACACCACTTTTACGGAGTAGTGCTTTGGGCAAACTCAGAATTCATGAGGTCATTCCGGTTTCGGAAATATCTGTTCGAAGTATTGCATACTTGAGAGTCATGCAAAGTGGCTTTCAAAACCCTGCAACAGTTAACGCTCCCACTTTATACATTTTTGAAACCACATTGTTTCGTATAACTACACCCGCCTTGACAAGAGGCCAAGGCATTTATAAGTATAATACTAGGGGCATAGAATGCTAGCAAACTGGAAGACAGGACTGTAGTTTCTGAACACTTTCCCCCACAAGCGGGTGATCACTTCATTTAAAGGTTGCCGGATTCTATCAAAAATGCCTAAAACGCTCTTTAGTTATTTAGGGATATAACTGGGCATGACTCACGGCCCATTTGGGTGACTGACCGCGTAGCTGGGACTTGGATTGGAAAATTGGCGAATGGTTGAGTCGAATAAATTTACTTGTACTATCCTTGTATGTTTGAGTGAGGGAAATTGTGGTGTGCGTGTCAAAATTATCAGTTAACTTTTCCAATGCAATACATGGTATTTTCTCTTGCAAGAAAAGAATTCTATGTATCTAGATAGTTCTCAATACCCATTCATACCCCCATGGCCACTTTAGTACTAGATATTATCAGTACCGGAGACAGTTAAAAACCCTGACTTTGGCGTAACTTCAATATTCTGTCACCCCAAAATATGCGAAGAATACATTTCACGTTAAGGTGCAGCAGAAGTTTCCTCAGCTTCATATCTCAGTTACAAAGCTGTTTCTAGGTTTAATTTTTTATTTTTAAACATGGGAAATCTGGCGTTATAGGAACCTGTGACAGATTATTGTAAATTTAAAACAATCATTTTTTTGTCCTGGATTGAGTATTAGACCCTTAATCAGACCCATACGCAGACCAGATTTTTGGGAAATTTTACTAAGGCCACCACACTTGTAGGGGGGCGGGTGGCGGTACATGATGAGGTCGGTCGAATATCTTCTCCGGAGCCCGCCAATGCTGGGTACGGCCCTGCCCTTAAAAAAAGGGCACTCATATCATACCATAACTCAACATGATGTTGTTAGATAATCCTTCCGGCTCAGTCGGAAAAGTAGGTAGATTTTGTAACGATTAAAAGATATATTTATTCTCAGTTGTCTTGAAAACCGCTTGAGATACAGTAAAATTTTGAAATTACAAAATCTTTTTCAAATTTTATAAGCAACCCAAAATCCATTTTAAGTTTCTACTTTGTTCTGCTTTTTTGGAGCCGTCATTGTTTCCACATACTTTTTTAAAGGGTGGTTTTTTTTTGTTCTAGAGATCATGTTCGGTGATGATATGCGGAAAAAGTTGTGGTCCTGCCATTCAGAACATAAAATTGCAATAGGCTGATTTTGTATATAAGTAATACTAAAATATAGACACGTAAAAAGAACTATAGTGGCCTATTCCTAAATTTTCCACCTCTGGTTTGCTGGTTAACGACTCCAATGAGTCGTCGTTTCTGATAGGTCTGTAGTTCGACAGTTCTGATGATGTTTTTTGATAGTACAACCACGAAGAGGTGCAGCTAACCCAACACTCATATGAGGACAGCTAAAGTACTTAATATTTAGAACTCAAAACCCCTTCAGTCGGATGACACATAATCAAAGACATCATGCCAAATTTCGAATTGAACAGGTCATTCTACATTTTCACTGGAATCGGCATTGATTTTTATTTCGGTTTTGATTGCTCAACAAGTAATAATTCACAAATAATCATATATGGATGTCGTTAGTTAATTAAGTGTTGTTCCCTTGGATTAAAGTTGATTCAAGTTACGCTACATAATTATTATTTGACAGGTTATCAATTATTATTCATTGTTCTCAACAGAAACAGCAGAACACAAATGTTACGGTACATAAATATTATGTGACACGTTACTCATTGTTCTCAACAGAAACAGCAGAACATAACTGTTACGGTACATAAATATTGTTTTACAGGTTACTCATTGTTCTCAACAGAAACAGCAGAACACAAATGTTACGGTACATAAATATTATTTGACAGGTTATTACTTCGGGTTCTGATTCTTCCCATTCGAGAAGAACCTTCCCATACCTCAGAGAACGTTCAACACTGCAAGTTCAAATAGACAACATCCTTTTCTATTTTACTCGAACCAGGTAAGTGGAATAAGTTTATATACATTGTAGTCTACCAAACCATTGTAATGTTCATTTTCATATTAATCTTTTTATGTCTCTTTTGACCACAGCTGTTTTTTAAATACGCTCAAAATATCCATCAAAATATACTGTAAGGGATCTGTTAGAAATCCTATGTTATATTGTGCAGACTCACATATATGTATTTAATTTGACCAACTGTTCAACTAATTGTAAAGATTTAAATTTCTTTTCATAACATATTCTAAATTTTAAGAATTGCGAAAAAATGTTGTCTTATCAATTGGCGTTACATAAAATGAAAGTGTTTAACTACTTCCAATTTCATTTAGTCACATCACAAAAAAGTCAAATATACAATTTTTCTATAAATTTATATGTTTTTCAGTAAAATTAAGTTTGCTTAACTTACTGTATAATAAAAAAGTACTAAAAGAAATAAATATTATAAATTTGTTTGTTTATAAAAAGATATATTTTTAAATGCATAGGAAGATTTTTGATTATAAATTAAACTGGACTAAACATATTTTAGACCTTATAGGAAAAACGAAACATACAGATTGTCCGTAATATATTTAGAGAAACAATGGTCTATAGCTTTTTGAACAATGTTTTATTTATACAGATTTAAATGTTTTAGATAAATTAACCTTGGAAATGACACAAATGAAATAATATACATATACTCCTCGATGGATTGAGACGTTGGCTTTTTGAATGTTTGTACAATAGAATGTTTAATAGTGCACTGAGGTAAATATCTTCTTTAGTTTAAGTGCCAGTATTCTGTAACATTTTCTTATTCTTTCATTTCCGTTTTATTATTCTACATTTATTTTGTGATTTACACTTACTTTCGACCGTTAATAATTTAAAATTGTTTTGAAAAGATCTATAAAATAATCGATTTTTATAAACTATTATTTATTGATAATGGTAATAAACATAGGGTAATCTTTCGATTCTACTTTAAGCACGTTGTATATATTAATAGAATATTCACGTTGTGTGTATGAATATTTATGAATTTATATGAGTGCATGTTTACGTTGGTATGTAAATATGTACTAAAACAAAGTTGACAAATATTATAATAGATTAAGTAATAAATAAACATCATTACCAGATTTGAGTTTATAAGTTATTAAAGCTTGGTTGTTATATAGGCTATTATTTATAGTTAAAATTGTAGTTTGTCATTGTACTAATTAGTACTTGATAAAACAACACCAATATATTTTTTACTTAATTTAAATTATATACTAAATTAAAATAAATAATAATTTATTTTAGCCAACAATTCATTTTAAAGTGTTTTTTACTGACCACTTGTGTAGACCTTTTTCAATTGCTTCAAGAGTCTTCAATATAGTAATTATTTTATATAAAATATAAAATTCAGCTTTGCATTGACATAATTACAGGTTTTTTAGCGTTAAAGATCCAAATCCTTCCGGGATAAACCAGGGTTATCTAATAAACTGACACTACACTCAAAATCGAGGCTCATAAACTATTGAGTCAATAAATTTGAAAAGGGCTATTTTTATATCAAAACAGTTAGAAACTATCTAATATAAGCCACTAGAAGTCCGCGTTTAATAAAAATTTGAATTTTGTTAAATTGATCGTGTTTAATCGTTTTGCGGGTTGTAGTGCAATGCGTCCGAGATAAGATAGACGATTTAAATTTTCCTCCTAAAAACCGAAAACCGTATCGACGAACCCAAAACAACATAAGACCATCTTAAAAACTATATACTGTCTAACAATGAAAATAATATTAGTCTTATAACCATCCGTTTAATGTATTATTCCCCACATTTCACTGTCTGCTATGTAAAATATCATCGATCAGTCATTGAATTTAATTTATATAATTACGAGTATTTTAATCAAGGAAAATATATATTATTTTTTAGCAATTCTCAGACAAAATCAATATTGTTTTTACAAATTTCTTTATCGTCCAGCTGTGTTGAAATTATACAGTTTATTATTTACTAAATCTTCCTATATTATTGAACTTATGGAGCACATAGCAGAGCTATAGAAGTCAGACCTAAAGTGAATAATATGTATTGGATAATTTTATAAAATCTGAGTCACCTTTCGAGAGACTTGATTTAGATGAAAATGTAAAATACGTTATAAACTATCAGTTTTACATTAGTGTAAATTAAAAAATGTTATACTAACTGCCTACATTCAAAAAAATCTTGAAAAGTTTTAAAATATTTTTTAAAGTTTGGTAGTTTAAGTTCAAATGGATTTAGCAGAGGAACTTTGGCTCCCAAGTTGCACACTGTCTACTGAAATGGCGAGTAGCACAACCTACCGTTTTAAGATGTGGGAGTGGACGTTTTGATTGCAAGTAATTAGAAAACCAAACCTTTTAACATAAACGTAATAATTAATAATAGCTGGAAATGTGATCAAACATTGTATATCTGAAAATAAATATGGTGAATATTATACTATTTATAAATTTATCAGGAAATAATATTTAAAAGATTTGCCTAATGTAATTTATATCTAAATATTTCCATTCTGTTATCATCATAATACTGTAAATCTGTAAAGACATGGCTAACCTATTTAAGAGATTTACCCGAGTTTCTTAAGGATAAAAATATCTTCTCACCATCCTTAAACATCGCACCGTCTTAAACAATGTCAACAAATTTTATTATTGCTACAGATTTGAAATTTTAATTTTAAGGGGACTTGGACAAAAAAAAAAATTATTTGTAACATATACAGTATTTTTTCATAATTTTTTTGTAGTTTGACATTTTCGGAATACTATGATATTAATATTATCACTCACAAAAATTTCTAAATGTTTCAAATAAATTTTTTGAATTTGCCTTTGCAACGCCATTTACGGCTGTATCCAGTGTTGAGCTTGCTTATAGTGCTGATTTTACTGATTCATTATTTACTTACTCTTAGGTTTTGTTTCTCTATGACCTTAGCAGTTTTGACAGATGTCTGCTTGTTTTGTTATTGTCAATTGTTTGTAACCTAGCAAATTTGTTGTTCTGACAATATTTTGTTATTATTGAAGTTGACTCAGTTTTTATAGACTTTTATTTCAAAGTGATCTTTGATAATATAATGACTAGACCTAAAGGAATCTTTAAAAAACGTACCAATAAAGGTAATAGGTTTTATAAAATGTTACCTTCAGTTTCACCAGATGAAGACTCAACAGTTAGGGCCTCGGCCTACTAACTCCAAAAGTTGTAGTGCCACCCAATTCTTCTGAGAAGAAATTAGGTAGTAGTGCCACTAAGTATGATGAGTTTGAAGTTGAGAACATAATTGTAGATTTTAGTTTGCTAAAAGCTATGTTTGACAATGTTGGCTTGTAAACAGTGTGGGGACTCGGTCACTTTATCGCAAAATGAACCCGATCGTCTATGGTTTGTGAGTAGGCTAAAAGTTCACGTTGTGCCTCGTGTGATGATGAAAGTTTCTTTTGGACATCCAATAAATGTAAAGACTCTAGTATGTTTGAAACCAAGATTATGGTTCTTCTACGGTCTTAGATGTATTGGTAAAGGGTTAGAAGCTGGGAAAATGTTGTGTGCCATGCTAAATTTACCTTCTCCAAGTACAGCCCGAAGGAACTACACAAACGTTACTTCAAAGGCTATAGAGGTTGTTGCAAAGGAATATATGGCTAATGCCACTAAAATTGCTGTAGAGGAAAATAAAAAAGGTATTGATGAAAATGAAGAAAAGACAGACCTTAGTATAGCACTCGACGGAAGCTGGCAAAGACGCGGCTTTGTTTCCAAGAACGGTTTTATGCGACCGTGACGTCCATGGATACCGGAAAAGTTTTGGATGTTGAAGTAATGACAAAGTTTTGTAGTGGATGCACTCTAAAGTAAAAAGTGAAGCTCAAAAAAAATAGCTCATGCTAGTCCTATGTAAGAAATATTATGAGGGATCTAGTGGCGGCATGGAAACTGCTGCGGCAGTGAACCATGTTTGGTCTCTCATTAGTGAAACGGAAAGTACGGTACGTAAATTTTTCTTGGTAACGGAGACTCTAAAGCTTTTGAAGAAGTAAAATCAAAAAAAACCGTATGGGGACAAAGAAAATAAAAAAAATAGAGTGTATTGGTCATGTAATGAAGAGGATGGGGACTAGGATGCGAAAGCTGAAACAAAAAACTAGGCAATACGCCTGTGTCAGATGGCAAGCCTATAAAAGGAGCTGGAAGGCTAACGGAAAAAGTTATCGATGAACTTCAAGGATTCTATGGTAAGGCTATAAGAGACAATTGTGATGATCTTCAAAAAATGAAAAAAGCAGTTTTGGGCATCATATTTCCATAAGTGTGCCACCGATGACAATAACGAAACATTGCACAACACGTGTCCAGAGGCTCCGACGACTTGGTGCAAATATAAGTTAGCCAAAGCTAAAGGTGAAGCTTACAAGCACAAAAACTCAATCCCTGAGGCTGTAATGCTAGCTGTAAAGCCCATTTACCAAGCCTTGGCCAATCCCATTTTGCTAAGCAAATGTTTGCATGGGAAAAACACAAAATGTGAATGAGTCGTTCAATAATGTTGTTTGGACGAGAATCCCTAAAAAAGTGTTTGTAGGCAAGATACTCTAGCAGTAGGGGTCAGAGATGCTGTCATTGTGTTTAATGATGGGAATGTAGGTAGACTGAGGGTTCTGCAGGAGCTTGGAATCGCAGACAATGGTAAGAACACTCTCACGGCCCTACGGCGGATCGACGCCGTTCGACTACGTGAAGCTGAACGAGCGGCAGAAATGATGACCAAGGAAAGTCGAGTGAAGAAAAGAAGGAGAACTCTTGGAGAGGAAGAGGAGGATGATGAACATTATGTTCCTGGAGGGTTTAGAGCATAGGTATTGTGAAAAAATATACTTTTTATCTAATTTTTTTGGTTTTTTTGCGTTTTCCCGAAAATTTTGATTTTCAACCAAATGACCCGTTTTCTCTGAAAGTACTACAGATAACAAGCTTAAATTTTTACAGGATGTTTAGTACTTATCTATGATGCTACTGATCTACAAAGAAAGAAATTATTAACAAGTATTGACTTATTAGGCCTCATTTTACTGAAAAATAGCCTATATTATCAGGGTTATTTTGAAACTCGCTAGATAAAAAATATCATAACTTGGCCAAACAGAGTTATAAGTTCATAAAAAAATAGATCAGTTAGCTTTTGTATAGGACCACATAGTAAGTGATATAAAAATATCAGGTTGGTATCTTTATTACTTTCTAAGATAATGGGACACAAAAGTACCATAATTTAACATGGGTTTATATGGAGCGTTCAAGTCCCCCTAATTTTAATGAGTTGTTATAGTTCAGTTAAGCTCCAGTAAAACTTCATCTTAGTGCAGCGTCTGGAATCTGACGTTGTCACTGACTCCTGGAATTTGGAGTCATCTCAAGAGATCCAAAAAGAGTTCATTTTAGGCTTCTTCGACACCGCTACTTGTGGATCTCTTAAGACAATCATGACTCCAAATTGAAGGGTCAAGTCTGTAATACCGTCAGATTCCAGACGCTGCACTAAGAGGAAAGTGAAATGGAGCTAAACTCAAATTCACATTGAATCAACCCTTCCCACCATAGAGTACGTTATGTATAGAAGTCTTTATTCTTTGCGTTGCTTTCTGACATTATTAGATTTTAACCCATGGGCCTTTAAGTTGATTAAAAAAACCAATCAGCAAGAAGGAATCAAATAAGATGGCAAATACTGTTATGCTTTTATGATTGGAACATTTTTGAGGAGAATCTGCTCACCGCTTGGACTGATTTCTTTGAGTGACAGGTGTGAATATTACCGTTCCAGACGGTTTCTTCACACTGATTGACACACAAAATTATTGGTGTATGGGAAATGAATACTTGTAGGTAACTGTACGATTGGGGCTTTTAAGTTGTCACGCCTGAGACATTCAAGATCACAATTCAGGAAAACACACAGAAACGATTATATTAATAAGGACATTTTATAATGGATGTTTTTTTAGTATATTTGAGAAAAATATTGACAAATCAGTACTAGTGATAATATGATTTGATATATTTTTATTCTCTCCTATGTTTTTATTTCAGAAACATTGTTCAATCATGTGGATTTTTGTACCTTTGACAATCTCGATAATCGCTACTGCTTCCGGATATGTGGCAACAGTGGACGCACAACCTTATTGGAGTTATCAGGTGAATCCTAATAATATATTTACTATATTACAAGGTATACCAGTGCAATCCTGGTCATTTGGCTTCATCATTTACTAATAATATAAATAGATACGAAGGAACGATTTTAATACTGGTCTTATCTCAAGAAGTAAATCGTGTATACTTATGCAAAATTAAACAATGTACGTCAGGTGTAAGTGCATTAAGGAACAGTTTATTTGCCTGAACCAGGTGTGGAATATATATATATATATTTTGTACTATATTAAACTAACTTATACAGTTATGAACAATTCCTAAGACGTAGTTAAGCGGTTATTTGTACTTAAATCCACATAAAAACTCGAATCCTGTGAACTAATCTTTCCAGGGGCCATAATATAAACTGGAATGTACACTCTGGGGTAAAAGGAATGTTTGAATGTTGTTTTATCCAAATACAAATAGGGTTCAACCTTGAACCGTGAGGAACCAATATATCAAGAGGTTTATTTATAACAAGAGTTGTCTATAGACGGGCATAGGGAAAGACAGATGTACGAACTCTCATTTGATCTTTTTAACAAAAGAGGATATTCTTGGACTCTAGGAAACGCATGTACCAGATTTCAAATCTCTTGTTCCTTTCTACCAAGAGTTATCGCAGACAGAAGGGCAGGTAGATAGACATGAGTCCCTCAGATTATCCTTTTCAATTTAAAGCTTACAGTTCCCAGTCAAACGCTGATCTTCTATGACAGTGAATAAAGCTCAACGGCTAGTTAAACAGTGCAACAGTGGATTTAAGGAACCCTTATTTCTTCCACGGCCAGCTGAATGTGGCCTGGTCTAGACTTCTCTCGTGATGTAGTAATGTCATGTTAATGGAATGTTTCAGGCGAAAGATCTGCAATACTAATTATTTAATAATTTATTAAATTATCCAATACACAATAATAACGTAGCTATGGTAAGAAGTGTTGATTCAATTGAATTTTGAGTTTACCTCCAGTTAACCTTCCTTTTATAGCATCGTCTGGTATCTGACGCTGTCTCAGACTTGACTCCTGGAATCTGGAGCCATGTTCGTCTGGAAAAAGTTGACGGCGAAGAAGGTCATAACGAAACATCTACATTGTTTTTTTTTTGTATACCTGATGAGTGATGACACAATGAGACTACTACTTTACGTATTTATAGGTGTCTCTGATGTTGGAACGATGTCAATGTTTCATTTTGAGTATCTTGGATTCTAGGAGTCAAGACTGAGACAGCGTCATGTACCAGACGCTGCAATAAAAAGAAGGTGAACTGGTGTTAAACTCAAAACTCAACACAGTAATAGTTGGGACATAACAAACTAGGTAAAACAAGTTTTTATTTTAGTCTCGTAGTAAAGCACGGTTATTCAGCTAGTAAGTAATACTCCCATTTTCCATAATTTACGATTTATCTTTCAATGAATAGCTAATTTGGATTATCACGAACATTTTATAACAAAAAAGCCAAATCAGTGCGAGTATTATCGAGTTATGCGATGACCAAAGAATAACAATTTATTTACAATATTGCAGAGGAAATAATTTTAAAATAGTTCTTGGGCTCTATATGTGTTATGAACTATTAATTATTCCTACATTTCAATCGCCATTTCCAGTTATGCCTTAACGTTTGTGGTAATAGTTATTTATATATTCAACATTCCCATTATTTCACATTTTACAAAACAGTGAGCCGTGTCCAGGGAACAACAAAAATAAAGTAGATAAAAAACACACACACACACATACACACACACACACATATATATATATCGGATTAAGAATTACTAATTTAGTACTTCATAATAGCAACTTCCTTTTTTGCACGCAGGGTTATCCTGGGAGTCCCTCCTATCCTGGGAGTCCCTCCTACAACGGCTGGAATGAAGTGCTTGGGTTGTTACAAATGGTTTCCAGACGGCGTAATAACAAATGTCGACTGTCGGGTGGAATAGATGAGGTCTATGGCATTCCAGGATTAAGAAATGCTATTGGATATTCATATTTCAACACGATAAAGCCATCCATGAATGAAATGTTTTACAACTTAGGAATTGACAGAGGAGCCACGTACAGATACGCTGACAGTCTGTGTAACAGGAATTCACAAATAATATCATTCCTACCCGGCAATGACGTGGTCAGCATGCTTTGCTCGGATATTCATCATACAGTGCAGCAGGAAAATTTGTAAATCTAATATATTAGAGCATGGTTGTGTTTGGATAAATTTTGCAAAATATATATTTCTAAATGATTTCCTCTTATAGAATTTAAAAGTTATGCTTGTTTGCATTTCCGTCTCCTATCATTTAATATACGTATAGAATAGTGCGGTGATAAAACAGTCAAAACTAGAATCCGAGAATAAGTATGCGTCCTCAGCTGCAATTTAGACTTTTAGGATTTATATTTTGCATCATAAGCTTCCCATTTTCGTTGAAAATGTATATTTTGTAATTTTTACCGTGAGATTTAAAATTTTAATAACTTTAAGCATATATTGCTAAAAAGCTTTTTGAAGAAATTCGTTAATTAACCTAAGAAAGGTTAGTGGTACTGTGGAGGGAAAAGTGTGGGCTCCTCATATAATTGATATTTTAAGGGTGCAAAAACCTTTAGAGTTTACAATATACTAGGACAGTATACAACCGGTTTATTAGGTGGTGCCTATTACGTACTCGTATGATCTCCTGGTCGTGGAGGGTTGTTATTTCATGCGGTCTGAGAGAAGCCGATGGTGGGAAGGGAGAATGGCTGTGGAAGTTGAGTTCACTGTAATGGGGCCGGAGATTGCCTCATAAAAGAATGAGGACAAAAAACAAGGCTTTAGTCACTTGAGGGGGCAACCGCACAGATCAACAGTGACTTTATCTCTATGAGCTGTTGATGACATGTGTTAAGAAATTACTTTAAGGATTTATGATGCTGAAACTATTTTATTACAAGAAGTGTGCTTAGCTGAGCGTTAACGAAGCCTATCACTCATGGGCCTAAAAAATTCCAAATGAATTCCAGCATGAAGTTTCATCTATATATTAGCAACGCTGATTTCTTTGATGGTGTATGCCACTCAATGGGATTTGGCTGAGCGTTAGAAAATAATTTTAAATTGGCCTTATAAGTAACCATGATGATAGAAATAAAATAAATTTGCCAACAAACAGTTCATAGAGTAAAATGAAAAATAATAGATTCTAGTCAGTAATATGGAAGCTAGCTAAGTAATGTTTATGGAATTATACTGAAATAAAAATGCTTTAAAAGAATATATAAATACTATTGTAACCCTTAATAGCCAAGATGCTAAAGTGAGAGCAGTACACTCAGGTGTATATACTGTCCATATTGCTGTGACCATCTGTCTACACTGGTTTAATAGTAGTCTGGCAAGCATTGATTGAATAAAGGGATAAAGGGTATAATAATACAGCTTAGTAGTTAAGATTTTGCATATAATACTCTAGTTTTATATTTTTCTTTAACACAACTAATTATACAAACACAAACATAGAAAAGCATTCAAAGTCATCCCATTGGTTTAGTTGCACTCAGTCATTAATAGAATGTCAGAATCCAATTACACTCAAAACGAAAGAAATATGGCAGAGAAGGTCTAATTTCTTCTTGTTTGAAAAGTAAAAGTTCCTTTTGTTAGCAATACATTTCCTTTGTTGAGAAATTATATATTTTAAGATAATATTAATTAGTATTATTTTTTGCATGGTTTTACGAATCTAGAATTCGATAACGAACAACAAAATATAACAAAATTAAAAGGACAATATCGACTTTAAACTCTGGACAGAATGACAGTCTAAAATACACGAGGACATTGAAATAAACTCTACATAAGTACCTGTAGAGCAATAACTGAAGGTGAAAATTCTTTATGAATTGTGCAAAAAGATTTCAATGTCAAACTCAGCATTCTAAGGGTGCACATAATAATTTAAACTATGCATGGAGACTAGAAGCGTCTCCTCACTTTAACGTACTCAGTACACAATGCTTTGTTTATTGTTTAAATATTCTGCAGTGGAGGGCAAAGTAAACTAACCCTAAACCGTATATCTCATTATCAAAAGTCAATCAATAAATCTAATCAGTTTAACAATGTAACTCGATTGTGATTCCCTTGTGTTATCTCCTCTAATGTATTTAATCAATGTTTTGATTATCATAACTAGATAAACACTCAGTACCAGTTAAACAAAATAATAGTTTATAGAGTAAAACTCGTCATATCAGATCTTGACGGCTTTAAGCTATGGTCGGAGCAAGAAATATTTGGGTAACCTTAGGAGCAAAATCCCATTTTTTCTAACCATAATCGTGTATATACTTTAAGATGAACACTCATACAGTAATGTATGTAACAGTTTATACAGCATTAGTGAAATGATTTCGGCTAAAATAAAATTATACAGCGTACTGTAGGCTATACAGTATTCATTGATGAAAATAATAAAAGTTATATGCTTACGGAACATAATGTTTATACCCCGATCCCGAGAGCCATATAATTCAATTTTTATACTTAAAAGTATATTTAATTAATACACCTTTGAAGTAGGAAATTTTTATTTCTCTAATAGTGAGCAGTTCCTTAAAAATGAACTTCGTCACTCCTACCCCACAAGAGATTATACTCTACACTAGCTTGTGGATTGGCTAATGCATTATTCTGCATTATAACTTAAACATACAGTAAATGCACAGATTCCTTAAAAAATTAATGTTCCATAAAATCCATTAACAATGCCTAACGTTGTACCTTATAAACCGAGTGTACCATTTCGTAAAAGAATATTTAAGTTGTTGAAATTTTCTTTTACGTGATACTGTATAATATTTTGAAATTCTATTTTTACTTATATTCCTTTTTATTTATAGGATTAACTGGTTTTTATAATTGCAATTCACATGTTTATATTAGCTCTACAAAAATAAATGTAACCGCAATGTAAAACTTTTAATTGGACTATTGAATAAAGTTATGTCCTGATACCGGGAACAATCGGATTCAGTCGGATATCCCGAGGAGTCGGTCACGCCGTGTGGTCGGATACGAGGGGTCCTACTTTACTTCATCTTAGGTTCTGTGATGTATTGTATTGTAAGGAGGAGGATAACGATAAGAGCGAAATTAAAACTCTTCCCGGTAATTGTATTAATAGACTTTATTTATACTACTCTATTTTTAGACGTAAAATCTCGACGCTCAGATCGGCGAGTCGACCGTCTGCGCTACGGCACTCCTCTGCGGTGTAAAGGTGAACTTCGAGACTGTCGGCCTGGACATCAGAGGGAAGTTCGGGAACTGCACGTCTAGCTTCGTGTCGAGGGTGGAGTCCCTCATTGACTGGGCTCAAACAGGAAGGTGAAACAGAACGCAACCCTTATTTTAAGGCTTAAGAAACCATACAGAGCCTATGTTGTAAAACAAATTATAATACACCTAAATAGAATTTTCTTACATTTTTAGGACGTGACCTTTGAAACATGTCCGTTTAACGTTCTTCATATCTATGGTGTATTTTCTTTGTATTCTTTGAGAAAGAGTATTAAAACTTACAGTATGTAAGCCATTAGTTAAGACTCGTTATGTCAGTTAGTTTTTTAATAAGATAATTTGATTCAATTTAATATAAACAAATTATTTAAGAACAAACGTTTTAAATGCTGCAAACATTCATAACTAGAGAAATTTTCCCTCACAAAGACTACACACGTGGATGGGAGACAGAAATGTTCATGAGTCTAAATATAAAAGATCGAAAATCCTATAATAAAAAATACGTTAATAATTTACCACAAGAATATTTGAACATAAAATAAGTACAAGTTAGTTACTCTATAAGATGATTTAATACCTAAAAATATGAACAAATTCTGTTGGGACTAGAAATTAACCGGTGGTTTAAAAGTTTATTACTAAATTAACTAGTTTAAAGTTCATTCTGGGTAGAAGCTAAGTTTAAGGAATATAAAGAATTTGTAGATTACTCGGGGCATAAAAATAGCCAAAAATATATAGCTGAAGTATTTAAAATACTGTATATCGTGTAAAATCTGCGTGACCTCAATGGATTTTAAAAACTTATGTGATAAGTTAGAAATGTTTTACATGAAGTATTTTTGTACTTTTAAACGTATATTACATTATATTATGAGGTACGAATTATGAAGAATTAGGCTGCATTGGTGTGCATGTACGAAAGGAATTAAATGTCTAAACAGGATTAGAAACAAATGATAATTGTATTTGACATATATATTTGTTTCACGCGTTATATTTATATGGAATATCAGAATAAAATAGGAAATTAACGTAAAAATAGAGTTAAAATATCAAAGAAAGGTAATTTAGATGTAAATTAACAATCCTGGTGTTATAGTTTAGTTAAATGCTAAAAAACATTCAGTTTAACTTTAAAATTACATGAAGATTTAAAATAATCTTCTGTTTAACTTTGTAATGCCAAAGTTTATTGTGTGTAGTGCATTTCCATACATTTAGAGTCTTAAACCTTTATTAATAAAAAGGCACAATTTCCGCATAACCAAGCATAGCAGCTAAATAAAACATTATGAAACATTGTTAAAAGTAAACGAACTTGAAAAATATTTAACTATGTTTGAGCTTAGTGAAAAATTAAATTATGTATTTATACAACACGCAAAAACTGTTGATTTATACATCTCGAATCATTCGACATTACCCTTATGGTTAAGGCCGTGTCCTCAGGTTTTCTTCGCGTTTTTAATATCAGTAAATGCATGAATTGGTCTAAGATTTACACATTTATTACTGAAGCGTATTGTGAGAATATTGTACTCTTTGCTAAAGGCCACAATAAAGAGACAGCTGTTGGAATTTTTGTAAGTATTTATAGCTGTTTATAAATAGGGCACCACCTCATTTGCAGTATGTCTCGTGGTGAGAATGTGGAAATTGTCCCCGCCTGTCTATCGTTAGTTTACGGTAGCTTATTGTAGCCTGGGAGGTGAGAGGTCTTTCTTACCGGGTCGATTTTGGTTTAGACCGGATTTAAAATAAATATGTTTTTGAATCTTGAATGTGAAAGTTTCATGAATGGTGTCGTACTCAAGTTTTATAAATTAATTTAGACCCACGTGAACTGTAAACCATTTGATTATTTGATCATTTGAATAATATTTTAAAACTAATTATATTAAATTCGAAATAATTGAGGTTTATAGTCAGTTCAAACATTAAAAGTCATGTAATAGACTTATACAGATGTAAAATCAATAATACCAATCGACAGAGATTTAAATCAGAGCTAACACCTTAAGAATGGTTGCAGCCTAAAGATAAAAAACTTGTAGCCGTTTGAATAAGGTCCAGGAAACATTCTTCAGACTGCAATTAATTGCGATAGTTGGTCTTACTTACATTAAATACCTCAATGAATAGTAAAATTTTCAATCTAATAGATCTATTAGGTGACCACCAAAAGAGAATAAATACTACAATAAACATTCACTAACAAATAAATTATATTAATACCTGAAAATTCTAATCGTAAGTTAAACAATAAAGAAGCCATATGGCTGCCAGTTGTCAGTTCAGTGAAAGGGTCAGAAAATCTATCTCGTAATTGTAATTGTGAGGATGATAAGGGTATCAAAACTCCAGAACGCTTAAAAATTAATTTATAATTCCCAAAGAGCCACATATTTCATGATAACATATTATGAACATTCGTTGTTTTAACAAATTAATTATCATAAAAGAAGTTAATAAGATAGGTTGTTACACTTTAATTAATGAACATTAAAAATATTTTTGAACACGACTAGCTTTATAGTAATAAGTAGTACAATAATACACAAACAATTAGTTTTAACTTAAAGTTTTAAAAGTAAAGAATTAACCTATTCTTAGAGTGAAAACGCTAAGAATATACATTTTCCTTATCTTCTGATGGAGGATAACGGCGCTGTCTAGGTCTAGTACGATAAAGGGGCAATTTCTTCACATCCAAGCCCATCGCGTACTCTTTAGTTCGTGCAATGACGCCGCGCTCCGCAATTAATTAATTCTGCAATAGCGTGACGAGTCCCATTTTCAACCTGTATAGGGATGATAAATAAAAATTCTGACATTATGAAGTAAACCAAATTATCTGGGCATTTTCCAAGGTAGAAGTAATCAGAAACAATCTAGAACTGCAATAATGTATGCACTTTTGTGTAATATTATACGCATCGACGTCGTCAAAAATATACAAGACATTTCTTAACATATGAGGTTTCGCTCCTAGGGTTATCCGAATTTTTTATTCCGACCATGTCTCGGAGCTGTCAAGATCGGATATGACGAGTTTTACTAAACAAACTACTATTTTGTTTAACTGGTAGGGAGTGTTTATCTAGTTATGATAATCAAAACATTGATTAAATATATTAGAGTAGAACACAAGGGAATCACAATCGAATTACATTATTAATCCGATTAGATCTATTGATTGACTTTTGATAATGAGATATCTGGATTCGGGTGAGTTTACTTTGGCCTCCACTGCAGAATATTTAAACAATAAACAAAGCCTTGTGTACCGAGTACGTTAAAGTGAGGAGACGTTTCTAGTCTCCATGCATAGTTTCCTTTCTCTATAGCAGAACCGTTTTCAGTAAAGTGTGATTATAGAGTGTTACAGTTTATTGTGTTATATATCACAAGCCAGAATATTCTTGTACGACTCCATTTTATTAATACCGGTTGTCCTGAAAGTTCAAACTGAACCTTCATTAAGGATTAGATGAGTGTTTTAAATGTTATTTGTATTTGTTGTGTAGTAACAATTGTCAGACATTTGCCATCATTCAATGATATAAGAAATCAGTAACAATAAGTTTTTATAGCTCAAATATAATATCTTGCTCAGGTTATTAACTAACTTAACAAATAATTACAATGTACTTTAAAATAAAATAAATCATACCAAACCTTTAGCCAACTCCAAGCACACTTATCTATAAAACACACTTAATAAAAAAGCTATTGAAATCAAACTGAAGTATATCGCTCACAAGAGGTCTGTGACTGAACCACTGGGAACTGACCAGAGGTCAATTGTAAACTCCAAGCACACTTATCTATAAAACATGTACTTAATAAAAAAGCTATTAAAATCAAACTGAAGTATATCGCTCACAACAGGTCTGCGACTGAACCACTGGGAACTGACCAGAGGTAAATTGTAAACGACGACCGTCAAGGCAGAAGAAGTTAGGGGCAACACAGGAAACGTGAATGGGCCTCTTTATTATTGGTTCATATTCGTTTTAAACAGATGAAGTTTCCGATGTGTGACTTCATTTCAATTCGTACGGAAGCCAACACAATATGTTGAAATTTAGTTTGTGGTGCTTCACTTTCAAACGTGTCTAGCGTATTCAGGGCGAAATTTAAGGTGTATGATATTTTTAAGAGACAAAGACAAGGCAGCAGTAGTATCTTAGGTCTGTGAAGCTTATTTACATTATTTCAATATTTTTCTACTATTTATTGCTAAAAATTAATGTCTATGAAATAAATGTAGTTTTGAACTTTAAAAAATGTAACTAAGTATTTTATTGCTGTTCATTGTCGTATTAAACGTTTCGTTTTCCATCTATTTAATTATTATAACAGTTATATAAATATATTTATAAATCAAAATTTTCCTTTTATTAATGAAGCTTTCTTCGAGAAAAATATCCCAACTATATATTTCTTTTCTGTTATAAAGTATATAAATATAACGTTATGTAGACATATTAATGTTATTCCCTTAATAAACACGAATATCAGTGTTTTAAGGGATACATCGTATATGGTAATAATAGAATAATTTAAAAAAAATTTTATAAACTGTTGAATAACTTGACATCAAAAACTGTTGTGTGTATGAGAGTGCGTGTGCGTGTGTGTGCGAGTGTGTGTGTGGGGTAGTGAGGGGGCAAGCATAATTGGCAACACACTGTATCTTTACCTATGATCTAAACTTAACGAAAGATTGTATTATATTTTGTTAATAAAATTAGAATGGAATCAAATTAAACGATAATATATTAATAGCGTTGAGAAAACTATGGATTAGGAAAATGTACAATTACAATTGTAAACATGTGCTCGACACCTTAAGTATGTAGGTTAATACTTAAATAATAATATTTGTAATCACCAGATTAATGTAGCAAAGTTTTGCAAGCAGGAGGAGCGACATATAATTGGAATTCTCGTTTATTGTTTTCTCATGAAGCATGTTGTTTAGCAATACATTGAACCCTGCCAAATATATGAATTAAATTTTAATCATTAAAATTTGTTTGCAGGATTGTTTATTTTTGCAGGATTGTTTGTTTTTGTAGGATTGTTTATTTTTGCAGGATTGTTTGTAATTAGTAAAGTCACGTGACTATTAAACACAGTTCAAATAATCTTACATTTTAGGCTTATGCGGCTATCGTCTTTACTCTCATCTAAGTTGACCCTCTACAATAGCCCGAAATAAAAAAAAATTATTAAAAATCTGTTGACAGACGTCAAACCAAATTTACGGTTTGATATCTGAACCGTAATTTCCTAGACGATATTCATAATTTTAGTTATAAAATGATATTATAATAAATTATGGCAATGTTAGAAAATTATAAGGGCGGCTAGAAAATAAATGCCTATTTAGAGATTCCATGCGTTTTAATTAATATGAAAATGATGATTACTAATATTTTTAACGAAAATTAAATTCTTTTTATAAATAGATTAATTTAATTTTACATCTGTCGGAATCCGATTAATAATTTGTTTGCCCAAAAAACAAACAAACAAAAACAATTTTTTTTGAAAAGTTAAGTGTAGTTTTGGAACAGATAAATGCTGTTGGTCATAAAACAAACATGAGTATTACAGTATTATTGAAAAAGTCTTTAGATTGTACATAATTATCTTTAGTATTAATAAATATTGGATTCATATTAGTCTAGTTAGTTCTACACCAGTAAAACAGTCCATAATCAAATAGTCTGCTTTGTTGCATTGTACAATAATTTTATAATAAACATGTCTTATGGCTATTTGATTTTTCTTACATGATTTTCTCATTTATTTTTTGATCAATAATAATTCATAATTATTTAGTATTGTTAATATAACCAAACTGAGCACAATATGTCTGTTAAAGCAACAATCAGCACATTTTTGTAGAATATTATTTGAAACATGTACGTCCATTTCTAAGTTGATAAATTTAGTTTCTTCTGGATACAATAGCATATGGTTCGTTATCACCATTGAACGGCACATAAATCTTCGTTCAAGAGGTGAGTTAATTAATTCCATGCATCGTCGGTAAAACACAATACTCCACTATCGGCAGAAGAAGTAAAACTGTAAATGAAATTTTCATTACCTATATCGGTTTTGCATATAGTTACAGTGCTGTGTCGGCGGCGTTCAGATAAGGATAGTCGTGAGATCGTGCTCCTTTCTTGAACTTATCAAGCCTTTAGTTTTTGCGATCAGGTCAAATATATTAAGTGGTGGTTTTTGAACCTTTTCACTTTCATCTCCTTTTAGAAAAATGGCCAGTTGTGGAATTTGTAAGATCCCCCTTAAACAAAAGAAGACATTGACATGCTGTAAGTGCGGTAAGAGGTTTCATTGCACTTGTCTGGATATAAACAAAGCCAAAATGGAGCGTATAACGGCTGATACTTGGAAATGTATAAACTGTCCTGAGCAGAAAAGGAAGCGCCGGCGAGTCGATGTAGATGGAGAGGAAAGCTTTCCCTGGAAGACATCACTAAGAAAGTATTCAAAATTGAAAAAAAATCAGAAAAGTCAGGATGAAATTGTTAACAAAAAAATTGAATTGTTAAATGAAAAACTGGATACCAATAGAAGGATGCTCAATGGGATTTTGGAGATCACTGGTGGTCTCCTGAAACTTAATAACAAGCTGGGCAAGAGGGTGAATTTCTTGAAAAAACGAGTAAAGGGAATGGAAAGTACTCGAGAGTGAATTTCGTGGAAATATATGGTGTCCTTATGCATCCTTAGGAGGACGTATTGAGTGCAGTTAAGGAGGTTAGGAAGGCCTTGGGCATGGACGTCGCGGACTCTATGTTTGATGCGTATCATCGGATGGGTAACAGGACGGCTCACAACTCTGTCTACGTGAACGAGGACCTAACACCAGCGAGGAGGCGGCTCTTGGGGACGGGGAGGCTGCTAAAGGGTGACAGTGATGACCGGTACCAGTGGGGTTGAGGGGAAAGATCTTCCTACCAAAAGATGACGAATCAGGTGACTTGTCATTGTAATAGTGCATACGGTTGTTTAAATTTGGATTTTTTAAGTCGAAAAGGCGTGTATAATTGTTTATGTTTTATTTCAGTTTCGGTTCTTAGTTTTAAATCATTATGAATGCGTTTAGTCAATTTCCTAGTTTCATTATTCTACTAACTTCTACTATCACAAAAGGCCCTAAACTTCAATTGTTTGTTTAAAAAACTTTACCATAACATTAAATTATGCAAAACTATATATTATTTCAAAAAATTAGAAGTTTAGGAAACGATTTTTATCTTTACGTCAAGTCTTTAAAGTTTTTCCCGATGTAATTATACTATCAGAAATTTGGATTAATTTAAAGTGAAACTAGTTCGTAGACTATTCCCAAGTATACCCTCTGTATTAAGTGTAATGATAATTATAGATCGGGTTGTGTAACATAAATATTAATTTATTAGATAATACCAATGTAGCAAGAGAGTATAAAACCGTGTTGGTGGTTAATGGTTTGGAGAGTTTAGTTAATGGGCCTGCTCGTATCACGAGTCTACCTGAGATCATGTATGCTGCAGTTGTATATGTGAGTATCAGTGATCACTCTGTGATAAGGCTGGGTGTAGGTGATGGTGGGACGGGGAGCTGTACCGTCTCCTGTCGCTCCCGATACTCCGCCACCGATTTGATTACTCCTAACTTAATCAGCTGTTTGTTAGATAACGCTGATTGGTCTGTTGTGTAGTCAGTGTGACGCATCGTCTGCTTTTGATTCGTTCAATGCTATTTCACAAAATTTATGACAAGAAAGTAAAAAGGTAATTAGTGTAGAAGATATATGTTTTAAGAAACTTTAGCTGTGGGCAAATTTTTATACTACTTCCAAAATTGAAAACAAAAAAACATTTTTAAATTAGTTAATTACCCAAAAAACTAAAATCCTAAGCAATATTACACACGTTTTATAAATGAATGAAATAAAAGATTAAGCAATTTAAAGATAACGTTTACTAACACTAATTTGATTTGATTTTGTAATATTTTATTTCAAATATAAAATGATTCCCCAGCATTATAAACCTCATTAAAACTTTATCAAACTTAAACAGTTCGGTATTCAAAAGAACTATTTTTCATTTTGCAAAACTATTATTACTATCAACTAAAACTATCAACTTATAACTATTATTACTGGAGTTAAATTTGCCTTGAATATTTAGCTAAGAAAATAAAGAAATATTTTCTTTTTCTTCTTATGTTTTGACGTACGATATTTTGACATTATCATAAAGATTTAATTATTTAATATTTTCTCAGCGTTTTTGTTTATATCACGTAAAAACTTTAAGCACAATGAAAGATAAAGTAATCTTGGTTTAACTAAATATATATACATGTTAGTTATATTTATTTACATGAAAAAACCAAAATATAAACAATACAGTGAATTCAAACATAGATTATTGTTACCCTTGTGGGGTTTAAAGTTTACTGAAATCAGCTTGATCATGTACTAGATATATGTATGGCTGCATTTTCTCCGAAAGAAGATTTGCGCAATCCGGACCTAAAGAAACTCGTATTTTTTCTTTGCAGGCTGCCCTTGTCTTGGGGAGAATTCTCCGACAGCGAGTTGTTCTCGTATGTGGCCCATACCCGGAGTACGTTCCTTAGCAGTTTTTGGATGAATTCCTCTTTTGCCGCATGCCTCACGAACTGTACTATTCTTCCGGATGGATTTTTGCCTCAATTTAGCTTATTTCCCACTCTGTGTCAAGCGTCCACCATCGAGTCAGAAATGTTCAAATCCAGTTCCTTCTTGCCTCTTTCACTGCACTGACTGTATCTTCATTTTTTCCATAGGGACACCATGCATTCCGAGTGCGATGTTTTGTGAGTATTGTGCCAAACCAGGTGTGAATTTTGTTTTAACATGCTTTAACTGAACATGGCGGGATCGAAATGTCTTAATATTTTAATTGTGTTAAAATTGTTTCAAAGTTGCAGTGGTGTGATCTAGTAATAGTAAAGATTTAAGTAGGTATTCCCGTGCTATAATAATAAATGCACGCTTTGTATTATGTATTGAGAATAATTGATTGTATTAATAACATTTCCTTTTTTGTGTTATACTAATGGGTTGGTTGTGATTTAAGTATCTTATTTTTTCTCTTGAAATAAATAACTGAATATAATTTATTCACATGTAGTACTGTTTTTGTACTCAATTTTTTAGTCTTTGTTTATACATAAATGTTTTATCTCTAAAGTTTTAAAACTTAACTGTCAGCGAGTTACTTAACTGTAACTTAATATCTTTGTTAATTATACAGAATAGTAAATTAGTTATCTGTTCAAAGATTTCAGTAAAATATTGTATTTAGTTTTTAAAATAAAATACTGTTATTAGTATTTGTCATAGATAAAAGTTTGTTCTCCTAATGTTCAAACATATCAGCGACTTTATATCCGATTCTATTTTGCCATAATTTTCTTAGATGCAATCCTCCTGTCCATCCTTTGTATGTATAATATATTGTCAAGCGGAGTTTACAGCGTATAATAAAAGAGTTTTGGAATGCAAATATGCATAGAAATTCAGATCTAAAAATACCTGTCACAATCCACCATCTTAAACAAAATAAATAAACAGACCACCTATTCTATGAGTGTAATTCCACACACTATCTTTTACATAACTCACAGTATTTACATTTATGGTTGATATTTAGCAGCAATAAAATAATTTAGATAATTCCGAGTAATTGATTGTAAATAAAATGTGTGCTTTGTAATTTTGTTTATTGTAATTTTATTGATTAGCTAACTTTATTGATTAGCTATGAGCGTAATTCCACACACTATTTTTACTCTTACTTTACTCACAGACAGTAGTTAAATTTATGGTTGATATTTAGATGCAATATAATAATTTCGAGTAATTGATTGTAAATAAAATGTGTGCTTTGTAATTTTGTTTATTGTAATTTTATTGATTAGCTAACTTTAATGATTAGCTATGAGCGTAATTCCACACACTATCTTTACTCTTACTTTACTCACAGACAGTACTGAAATTTATGGTTGGTATTTAGCAGCAATATAATAATATAAATATTTACGAGTAATTGATTATAAATAAAATGTGTGCTTTGTAATTTGGTTTATTGTAATTCTATTGATATCAGTAATTAACAGGAAACCCGTGTAGTCAGTATAGTAGGACTTCCTACGTATTAATACCGATTGCTGTCGACGGCCATTGAAGAAGGTTAAGAACGTCGTTTGTTATCCGTATATAACAGGAGACCTGTAAAATCAGTAGAGGAGGACTATCTACGTATTAATTGAGATTACCGTCAAGGATCATTAAAGAAGCTTAAGAACTTCGATTGTTATCCGTATTTAACAGAAAACCCGTGAAGTCAGAGTTTATCTTTGTTTTACGCTCATTTCCTTCCACGCTCTGGTTCTTCTACCTTTCTTCCACTATGAGAAACTCTGAACACAAAAAACTAAATATAATTTCTGTAAATAAAACAAAATGTGCAACTATTAAATACAATTATATTGAGAGCTATTTATTAAATACAAAAATAGAAAATAAAAATGCATTTGGATATGTAACCATATCTTCAAAAGAGATAGCATTCATAATTATCCGATTAAAAATAAATGATAAATGTCTTTAAGGTTTAAAATTGTTCTTAGGGGGCTGAAATTAAAAGGACATAACAATACGTTAAAAAGCAAGCGTATTTAAATGTAGCTGATAAATTAAAAAGTTTTATCATGTGTTTAATTATACAAATATTATTATTGAAATGTTTATCAAATAACAATCATTTGAAAAATAAAAGTTTAGTCATTTTTAAAAGCTAATTACGGATGTACATAATTTCTACTTAAATAATTGCACTGTAGAGATTAAATGTTACTAATAATAAACTGTACTGTTGCAGCCATTCCATTACATTTAGTAAAGTGTTTAACAAATATTTCCACACCTGATAAAAAAATGTTTTATCAGATGATAATTATTTTAAGTTAGGTATCTTTATTATGTGTTCTGTAGTGACTTATGTACTATGTCCATTCACCAAACTCTCGTAAAACATACAACCTAAATGTTGTACTGAAATATATTTATTCACACGGATATGTGTTTCAAATTATTTCTAAGCCTCGTAAGAGACAATGTCAATCTTGGTGACTTGACAACCACATATTGTAAATAGTTAACCTCCAATCGACTTCACAGCTGTTCAAGTAACTTAGCTACGGTGGGAAGTGTTGACACAATACATTACAAACAATTATAACTCAAAATACTTTTACCGCGGCCCAATGCTTTATGTTTTTGTGTTCCGTTTTGTGTCTACCGTCACTCAAGGCATTATCCATATTTTTTAAAGCCGGCCCTCAAACACCCACTAACACAATTTCCCCCTAAACATGAGGGTTATACGAAAATGTAATGTTTAAAGTATTACCGGTACTGGTAAAAATAAAAATAAAGGACACCTGTTTTATAAAATTCTCAAAATACAAGTACAGTTCCAACAGCATGACCCACATAAAGGCTCCAAACGATAAATTTGTAATATTTTCACATTTAACGCTGTCTTATACTTTAAGTAAATATTTGCGGTTAACAAACGGGGAGCTGCGGTGGATACGTAACTGATTCAAATTTACGTATAAGAATCAAAACCTAAGGAGGTGAATAAAGTACCAGCTCAGACCATACAACAAATGTATCTCCCTAACAACATGTGCACGAGTAACAGACACGTAAGTAACATTTGTAGTATTGAGCTATAGACTAATGATACGTACATGTGGTATGATATACTCATTGTTCTTACAAGCCTGTTTCTAAGCTAAATAAAGGTTTAATATTTATACATATTACATTTTAACATTTATATTAGTCTCGACATATAAAATAACAAAATTCATAATTTGGAAAATGTAGCAGATTTGAAAATAATTTTTAATACTTTTTTAAAGGTTAAGCCACTGGCCTGTGCGAGGACCTTATCAAACAGAATAAGGAGGAATGTTTTTGCATAATTTTCAACAAAATATTGTATTGCCCTTTATTTATGTGTCAATTATGCGCAGATTTGTATATATCAATTTTCACACACAAATGCTACAAACATCCTATTATATCTTATTGAACTTATTACTTTATTATTATTTTGGCTATAAAACAATGTTATTAATGTTTGTTTGTTAAAACAATAAAACCTCTTGTTTTAGAGGTGATGAAAGGTTAGACAATCATTATTTCAAAATCAGTGAGTGTACACTACATAGCTCGAAGTTAAAGTACACTAACGTATTTATATTTGTAAATTATCACCATAATGACAGATCAATGTGATATATTTCAGTGCTACAAGAATAGTGATTGTTAACTGAGTAAGTCTGAGTAGGCTACAAACATAAATCTGTCTTAAATACTTATCCGTTATAAGTTCGCCATCAAATCTGAAACATAAAAATACAGTAGTCTGTGAAGGTCGTGAGTTTCCTGTTCCAGACGCTCCGGCATACTGCCGACAGCAGAGTTAGTACCAGTGTCTAGACAAAGTAATGTCTGTGTGGAGAGAAGAGTTTTACAATTATAACTAAAGTTACAGTTAGAACAATTGTTATCAGTAGTGTCAACAGTAGTTAAGTAGGTTTACAAAAGGTGTTAAGCCTCAAAAATGTCCTTTCTTGTGAACGCTTTGAAGAACTGTAGGTAAAGTACACAGGCTCTACAGACATCTGTGTTTCTGATAGCTCAGGTGCTAATACAGAACAAGTACAGCATACGTCATAGACTTTTTTAAATTTAATCTATTCATAATGTCATAATTATGTAAGTAATTACGCTATTGTGTTTAAACTCTTCTATAAATAAATTTAACTGTATTAACTGTAATTAACTGTAAGCTATAGTAATTTGGACTTGGTTAAGGTGTGGGCTATTTCTTTTAGATCTATATTGAAAAAAGTAGACACTTATGTGAAACTCTCCCAAATTCGAATACCATATAATATGTTTAACATAAGTTTTTTATTTGATCCAATTAAGATTCGACATGAAAGATTATTTAGAAACTCAAAATTAAAATATATTTAACTCAGTACTAAGATTTATGGGAAAGCGAACTTAATACTATAATTTACTGTACCGTCATTCCGTCATAAGTGTTTTCGAATGCTCTAAATCGGTAATCTATGGGATGGCAAAGGCTTTCGTTAGAGTCAATCATTGAGCTGCATTTGTATTATTTCACCAATTCATATAGTGATGTAAATTGATAAGTAGGAAAGTTGTGTTTTGTAATTTATAAATTGGTTTACGGAAGACTAATTCCAATATATCCCAATTTTTTTTAAATGTAAATACTCTGTATTATATTGCAATAATATATATATATATATATATATATATATATATATATATATATATATCCCGTTTAATTACTTATATGACTGTACTTAATTTATCATATTATATGATAATAGAAATTATAAAGTCGAATAAAAAGCTGAGTTTTAAAAAATAGCAAAGTATTTACGGTTTGGTTATAAATATTTTTACGTAAACAGTTAATGGTCTTTTACTGAAAGTTATTTATTTTATTACTTTATTATTGTAAGTGATATAAAAAACAATTCTTAATACACCCTTTTGGGTCATCAAACCAATAATTTTGACAATATTACGTTCGTTATTGAAGAACTTAAGATTGAATTCAGGTATTTCAGAATTACATGTCTAATCTCTGTAATGTTGTGACCTCGTTAAAAATATTTTTCGGAAATATCTTCTGAAGAGTTATTGATTAACTCTCATTAATTATTAATGATTAATAATTACATTGTAAGTGTTACTTAAAGAATATTACGGAAGAATATTCGTAGAAGAAGTAAAATTCGTAGAAAAATTTCAGTTTTTCTCTCGAAACCAGTATTCATTTCGTGATCCAGTTATTGTTTGACTTTTTAGGGCAAACTTTGATTTTTTTTGTAGGACAGCATAGATTGAAATGATATTTAAGGCAATTATTAAATGATTGAAACTGCTGTTCTACGGGTTCTGTAAAATTTTGAAAATCCCATTGTTCCTTTGAAAGGGAAGCATTAAGGAGAGCAATGTTATTTGACCTTGTGTCTCTTATGATTTTTGTAATTTTGAGCTCCCTCTCGATTTCTTTTCCCACAATTATAGCCTCTTGGCCGTAGTTGTCCGAGATGGCTGTATTAACCACAGACACTGCGACTTTTGGAATGTTGGAGACGACGTTGTCGATAGCAGTTTGTGTCGTTGGCGTTACTCTCGTTAGAGATTTGACCAACTCCAAGCCAAAGGACCGTAGAATATCGACAAGTCGTATTGTGGTAGGATGAGTGTTGTTCAGCGCGTCGACATTGAAATCTCCCATCAGGACATAATTCAGCTGAAGGTTGGTCAGTTCTGTCAGTAAAGGTTCTAATTTTGAAAAGAAACATCATCGCTTCCATTGGGAGACCTGTAAATACCAACAACGATTGTTTTTGATTTGTTGATGTCGACTTTGATTCCTGCTGCTTCGAAATCTTTTTCCACTGTTTCCTTGATTGAAAACAATGTGAACCTGAAGTTGTTTTTTTAGAAAAATCGAGACTCCCCCTCCTTTGGAGAGTTGTCTGCAATAAGAAGTAGCCCGATTGAAATTTGGAATATTTCAGAGTTCAATGTTTTTGTTTTTAAACCTGTTTTCGGTCACGACAAGTATATCTGTGTTTTGTTCTTCACACACGAGTTGCAATTCATCGAGCTTGTTGGTTGCGAATTGGGCGTTTTGGTGTAGCAGTCGAATTGAATTTTTATTTAGAAAATTTGCATTAGTTTGTCGTTGATTTGGCGTATCTGTCAATTTGTTCTGGCGCTGAAATATAGGGTCCCTGAAATAGCGCTTTTGGTTTATATTTTTTCCTATGTCTGAAGTAATACAGTTGTAGGAGTCTCTAAAAAAACAGGTTCTTTGTCTAAAGTCTTCTTGACCACTTCGGCATAGAAGTCGTGTGGGAGGACAAATGGCTCCGCAGTCTCTGACGACGTACCCTCGTTTTCGGAGAGTCGGACGCGGGGCTTCAGTCTTCCTCAAAGGCACCGTACATTCAGCAGCGAGGCTCTCCACCACGAGCTCCCCCAGCTTACGCTTGCCGCTCATGTTGAGGTGTTGGCCGTTGGCTGTGAAACACTGTCGGCTGATCCTGTTGAAGGCGACCACGCGAGTTCCGTATCTCACAGCCAGCTCCTGAATAAAAGCATTTACCAGCGCAGTCTCCAAGTGAATGGGATTGTCTGGCTCCAAGTCGTGTCGGTGTGGGAGAGTCGCGATGGCCATCTCGGTGTTGGTGGGTCTAGCCGCGATTTGCCTCTTTAAGTGGAGATATATGTTCTTCTGCTCGCCGTCTGTCAGATCATTGCTTCCCGCAATTAGCACCTCGCAATGTGAGTTGTGTGTTGGGGAGAGCCTCAGGATGTTGAGCAGCTTGGCCCCGGGATTGCAGATGGCACTCACCGTTGTTGCAGGAGCCACCAGTTTTCCCACCAGTCGGGCGAGATGACGAGCGTGGCTGTCACCACTATCCCCACTGTTTTGAACTGCACGAGAATTTTTGGTGCTTGTGTTATCTGATTCTTCATGTTCTTAGTTTTTCTTCGCCTGTGTTTGGATTTATTAGGTTTATACTTGGTGATAAGAGGGTACGCAATGTGACAGGATGTACGCCACTGTGTTTTTGATTACAGGTAATAATTTGCGTCACACCCGCATCAGTTTTGATCGACGCGCCACAGCTCTTCCCTAGACAGCGCCAAGACACCTCCCCATTTCTTAGAATTCGTTGCTGCCGATATTTAGAACCGTTGAAAAGAATGCACGGTTTTCCAGTCTTTGTTTTATCAACAGTGAATGCTATTTTATAATTAAATATATATATATATATATATATATATATATATATATATATATATATATATATATATATATATACAGGGTGTTATATTATGTCTGGAAACGCCCAAATATATCCTTTAATAATTTAAATATAAATTTGAAACCTCTTACAATCGTGATAGAGATTGGGCATCTACTTTTTGGAACAATGTTTTGTTATGTCACACTAACGGGGGACGTCCTACCGAGGGTATCGTGAATATTCTTAATGGAAGCCTATACCTTGTGATACATAATTTTAAAGGTAATAGCTTACTGAATTGAATGCCACAAACCGCATCTCAAAGGAATTATTCTATCAGAAAATAAAGCATTTTTAGTATTGAAAATTTACTGATGTTCAACAATGTAATTTTAAACATGGTTCTTGCCACAAAATGTGTTACACTAATTTTTTAGCATTTTTTAAATGTTCAATTAAAATAAAATAAACAATTTATTTTTAAGCTGGTTTCATTAGTACAAATTTACCAGTTTTTATTACAATGAATAAAACTTATGAGTCACTTTCACTGATTACTTATGAATCTGTACTTGGTGTTTTCCAGTCAGCAGGAAGGTTTAAAGAGACAAAGGTCACTAGCCTATGAGAAACATTATTGTGTTATTAATCATCTGGTCTACAGGTTTCAGTTTGTTGAGCATGGAGCTTTCACTAGACAGGTCTAAGCTTGGGAATTACAAATGGACAAAGGTGATATCATTCCTGTCGAGTTAATCAGTGTCTCTGAAGCATTGCTGTCAACAAGTTATCTAATTACAGTAGTTCAGTTTTTATTTTGGCATTTTAATGGAATTGTCTGAAAGAGAACGAATTACTCTGTTGATGATGCGAGGATATGGCGATCGTCAAAGATCTTATCGGGAAGTTTGTAATTTGTTTAATGACACTTTCCCAGAAAGGAATCCCATAAGTGTTTTCAACAACAATATCAAAAACTGTTGAGCGTTTTGAAATGACAGGGAGTGTACGTAATCGGCCAAAGTCGGGTAGGATACAATCTGCAACAGATGAAGAGCATGCACTAGATGTTTTGCAAACATTTATTGAAGACCCACATACATCGCTCAGAAAAGCTGCACAGCAACATGATATGCACCCTATGTCTGTGAGTAAGATTTTGAAAATTAATAAATACAAACCATTTAAAGTTCATTTAGTCCAACAGTTAAGTGAGGATGATTACGACAGAAGAGTTGAGTTTTGTGAACTTGTGATGCGCAAATGTGATGACAATAGAGATTTTCTGACCAACATACTATTTTCTGATGAGTCAACTTTTTTCATAAATGGCAATGTTAACAGGCACAATTGCCGTTACTGGGCTAGTGAAAACCCACATTGGATTACTGAGTCCCATTCACAGCAACCACAAAAACTGAACGTATGGTGTGGAATTTAAGGTAACAAAATTGTTGGACCCTTTTTCATCAATGGAAATTTAAATGCCGAACTTTACTACAATATGCTCCAAAATGAAATAATCCCAGCTATTCAAATTGCATCAGGAGAATACTTTGATAATGTATGGTTTCAGCAGGATGGTGCTCCACCCCATTATGGGAGACAGGTAAGAGAGTATTTGGATTTAAGGTTTCCTCATAAATGGATTGGCCGAAGAGGAGAAATCGAATGGCCTCCAAGATCTCCGGATTTGTCACCAATCGATTATTTCCTATGGGGTCATTTAAAATCCAATGTTTATAGAAGAAAGCCTCATAATTTGGAAGACCTAAGAAAACAGGATTATAGAGGAGATTGCTTTGATAACTGAAGAAATGTTAGGCAACTCTGTCGAATCATTTTACACAAGATTGGCTCATTGTCAAACCGTTAGAAGGAACACAGTTCGAACAATTGCTTTGACACCAAATGCAGGTAAAACGTTTGTTGTAAGACTTTTCTAACAGCATACATTATGTTTTAATTTGTAATAAGAAATCAATAACATAATTATTTCCATAATTGTACTGTAATAAAAACTGGCAAATTTGTGCTAATAGAACCAGCTTAAAATGAAATTTTTGTTTTTATTTAATTGATCATTTATAAAAATTCTAAAAAATTAGTGTGTAACACATTTTGTGGCAAGAACCATGTTAAAATTACATTGTTGAACATCAGTAAATTTTCAATACTAAAAATGCTCTATTTTCTGATAGAATAATTCCCTTGAGATGCGGTTTGTGGCATTCAATTCAGTAAGCTATGTACCTTTAAAATTTATGTATCACAAGGTATAGGCTTCCATTAAGAATATTCACGATACCCTCGGCAGGACGTCCGCCCCGTTGGTGTGACATAACAAAAACATTGTTCCAAAAAGTAGATGCCCAATCTCTATCACGATTGTAAGAGGTTTCAAAATTTATATTTAAAATTATTAAAGGATATATTTGGGCGTTTCCAGACCATAATATACACCCTGTATATATATATATATATATATATATATATATATATATATATATATATATATATATATATATATGTAACAATATAAATAAAATACATTGATGGTTAAAATGCAATAAAATATTAATAACAGACAACAAAATACAAATAAAAATTTCAATAATAACAAGAGGTTAAATTATAAAGATTAAACCTATTTCTAATATTAATAAAAGATATAAAATGTGGTTTAAAATATATAAAACAAAATTTAAAATAACACAAATGTTAAAAATAAAAATAAATATTTAAAGATATAGAAAGGAATATATGTAAAAGAAGATAAAATCTTAGACAAAAAGATAAATCATCTGCTGAGATTCGAACGGCGAACTCCCGTGTCAGAGGACTGTGACACTGCCGCCTTGACCAACTAGAACTGAGCTAAGAATTGAATGTTTATCTTTCATTAGTCGCGGTGCTCCTAGTTACGTCAAACGTGGATTATATTGCCGTAAACATGTCTAGCCTTGTTAGTATGAATGTTTAAATTTACAACTTATAACTACTTGGGAAAAAATTAAACTGTCCTATTTTCTGTCAGTTCCTAACTATGTGGCTTAATAAATCTATTTCCGGAGTCAAAAATTACTCGTTAGGTCATAAAATCAGATAAAATTAAATTAAACTATGGAGCGACGTAAAGTACGTGTCTGTAGGGTAGGACCAGGTCTACCAACCTTCACTCACTAATGCCACACTAATTTACTGATTGTAAGTCATGTTTATTAAGATATTGGCCTGACAGTTTACCGCAATACACTCGTATTTAGGAAGATTTATAAATATGTGAGGTATGAGAGAAGATGTAAGAATGAGAAGGCATAGAGTACACAATGTAGAAAGTTTGTTAGTTGCCCAAGTTAGTAATGTGTACCTTACTAGCAGAGTATATTTACAAACAATTGACAACTTCCTATGAACTGTAATTGTATTGGTGGGAGGCGGGATGGAGATTGGGAAGGTGGGAGAGTGATTTGTAATTACAGTTCTAACACAACTGTCAGTCGTTTATTATTTACAATCTTGTTCATTCTCACGTGATGAGCAAAATTAATTGATAACACAATGTACAGCTGTATGTAAACAATAAATAATACCATATAAATATATTTCACTTACATTTAATACTGCAGTGTGTATCTTAACACGTATACATATTTTCCTGTATCAAAATAATAACCGAATAAACATTTGGATAACAATTAATCAATTAGAGAAATTTTGCTTATAATTTGGACATAAACAATCGACTTTATATTCTGACAACAAAAAAAAGAAAAGAAAGAAATACTCCTGGACCAACACGGAGAAATGTTTTATTACCTAATTAGAAAGAAATTTGCACAAATTTTCGTAACAAATAATTATGAATCTTCATCAACAAAATTACAAGTTTGAAAAAGTAAGTTTCTACAAGCGGGGGGAACTGGCTCTTCCGTTTCCATGACGACTCGTTATATCGAGTAATTACAATTTCAAAGACTGAAACATTTTATGATAGTTCTTGAATTGAAATAAATAATTTTACGTTTATTAATTGTGTTTATATAAATACCTAGATTAATCTATTGGAGAGTTTGGGCTTAGAAAATTATAGTTTAATGTTTTAAGTGATAACGTTAAAAAATGTAATCCAACAATGTTATAGTAAATATTTGTCCATTAACTTCAATAATGTTGTTAAACACATTGTATTAAATGTGTGATATACAGAACAAAAGTATTTCATTTAAGATTAACTAACTAATAAACCAATTTTACCTTAAAACATATTATTAAATTTTGATGTAAAATATGTTACTCTTGCTCGAACCAGTAGCCTAATGATGAATAGCTGTAGCCTAATGTATAGCAGTAGCCTATATGAATAGCAGTGGCATAATGTATAGCAGTAGCCTAATGTATATCAGTAGCCTAATGAATAGCAGTGGCCTAAATGTATAGCAGTAGACTAATAAATAGCAGTTGTCTAGTGAAACAGCAGTTGCCTAATGAATAGCAACAGCCTAATGTATAGCAGTAGCCTAATAAAAAGCAGTGGCCTAATGTATAGCAGTAAGTAGCCTAATTTATAGCAGTAGCCTAATGAATAGCAATGGCCTAATGTATAGCAGTAGCCTAATGAATAGCAGTAGCATAATGAATAGCTGTAGCCTAATGAATAGCAGTTGCGTAAAGAATAGCAACAGCCTAATAAGTAACAGTAGCCTAATGAATAGCAGTAGCCTAATGAATAGCAGTATCCTAATGAATAGAAGTTTTGCCTGATGAACAGTAGTTGCCTTAACAAATAGCAGTAGCCTAATATGCAGTGTCAATAGCATATTCTGAATATCCTACTACCAGTTCAACTGAATATTATGAAGTGTTGCATCTATTTCTTATATGCTTTTACTAAGATAGGTTTAGTTTTCCGTGTTTGAAGATTTAAAACTGTGACTTTAAAGACATATCGCAGCTGTGGTGGGGAAGATTAATTCAACGTAAATAGCTTAATTTAGCTTCATTTAACCTTCCTATTTAGTGAAAATTCACTATAATCTTCAGTGAAATTCGGTTTCCTTCTGGCGAATCTTGACTGCGTATTTTAGGAGGTTAAGTATGCAACAGCATAAAGAATTCAGATTTTGCACTAAAGAGGAAGATTAACTGGAGCTAAAGTCAACATTCATTATAGACTTTAGATTTATTAATTTGCGTTTTCATGAGGTTCCGAGGCCAGAGATATATTTTCAGTGACAATGACTTTATTATAGACGTTACGTATGACACCTGGAATGGATGTTTACACATCTCATGTTGCTTTGTAGAAAAAGACATGTAGCCACATATCTAGCCACTGCTAGATATTAAATTTATAATATTTAACAATAAGATTGGGAATTATTGTATCAAAGAAATACTTAAAGTCTAAAATGACACCAGAAAAATAAATCAGGTAGTAAACTATATTAAAAATTAATATATTGAAAACCAATTGCTCTTGAAAATTGAAATAACCCTATTCTAGCACAAAGAAAATATCCTTATTTCCATTTCACTAACCCTTTTATTTGTGTAACTCTTATTCGTTTAGAGCATCAAGAACATTTTCTCTTAAAAACCTGTTAAGTTGTAACAAAATAGTAGATCATTACTTGTAATAATTAATTTTTTGTATGTTTCATATTGTGAATTTCAAAGGCTCGTGTCCCACAAATGTGTTATCACAACAATTATTCACTAGATATAATTTAGCTGGGTAACACCAAAATTGCAATAATTTAATTGTTTTACCAATATAAGTTTCTCAGTTTCGATTACGTACAATAGTGACTGTTCCTGTTGTAAGGTTTACGTTACGAATATAGAAATCTACTTTTCCAAGATTGGAAGTAATTCTCTTCACGATTTTTGACGTCTGATACCATTGCTTTCAATAATTGAGTGTTGCTGTTCTCTTGCCTCACTGCATGATTCGAAAGACGATTCTTTAAATCAAAAGAAATCTTGTAAAATAACATTTCTAAAATTAACTGTTGTTCAATATTATTGTAGGACTTAATTAGAACCAACTACTAAACTTTTGAACCAATGTTGAACCACAAACTAATAAATTCGTTGTAAGATGTTATAATAAGTAGAAAATCACTGCTCACTGACGATTTATCAATTTCTGACATATCTTACTCTGCCTGAAGCGTTGAGGTAGTTTTGATATAAACCACTAACTAATAAATTCGTGTAAGATGTTATAATAAGTAAAAAATCACTGCTCACTGACGATTTATCAATTTCTGACATATCTTACTCCGCCTGAAGCGTTGAGGTAGTTCTGATATAAACCACTAACTAATATATTCGTGTAAGATGTTATAATGAAGAGAAAATCACTGCTCACTGATGATTTATCAATTTCTGACATATCTTACTCCGCCTGAAGCGTTGAGGTAGTTCTGATATAAACCAGACAATATTTCCACTTCTTGTCGGTTTCTCGGTTCAGAAAATATCAGCTCTGGCAGAAAATATTCCCTCGTTTTCTACAAAATATCACCGGATTCTTTCTTGAACGAGAACACGATTTAAGTATTAACATTTTTCTTCGACCTCTTATCGACGTCTGTTTAGAGAGGCAACATTTTACTTTCCTTTGTCATAATTTATTATATTTATGTCTCAAATATTTGACTCCATTATTAGATCAATTATTTTTGTTTTAAAAGGTTAAATCTCACAAATAAAACAAAAAAAAATTTCAAGAGGACGGTTTCTTAAATGCTAAAAGTTATGGTTCGACGCTTGTATTTAACACAACGTATATAATCTTTTTACAATTTCAAATTTTAATGACGAATAGTCTGTATGGTATGATATTAATTTAGTGATTTTAACATTTTCCATATTACATATAAAAAACACAATTTGGTCTTTAGTAGAAAGTCATTCGGAACCTAAAAAGCGAAATGTTCTTTAGCATTTTTGAGGGGGAGGGACAGAAATTGGCAAAACATCACATCTTAATACGTTTCTAATAATAATAATATTTTGCCACCCATAGTTAAAAGATTATCATTGAATTATCACTATTATATTCTTATACACTTATAGGACACTAAAATTCTTCACTTTATCTTCTTTAGCTGGTTAAAAACAGATTACGCTTTACTTTCAAATCAGGTGACCTGAAACCATAACATAAACTGAGATATGTTTGCTGTTATCATAAGTTAGGTGACGGACGTTACAATAAAACATTATCTCTATATTGTGTATCTTGTCTACCCAAAGAAAGGTTTCACTATGGTCTATTGCGTGGAGCTGGCCTAAATATTGTTACAGGTTAATAATTAGATTATAGAAATAAGATTATTATTAGTGATAGGCATCTCAGCAAGCTTTCCTGTACTGTTGTCTTACTTAATGTCACAAAAGCCATACAGTAGATTATCGCGTAGGGACCACGATATAAAGACAAAATCTTTCAGTCCAAAAGAATTTTTTTTCCAGATAGAGTTCATAATTAAATGGAGAAACACTGTCCTTCCTCGTTGTTCCAAAAAGATTTATTACGTACATATTTAAATAGTCCTGGAATTAAACTAAAAGAAAAATGTTCTACTAGCATTATTAAAGTCAATCATAAAAGTGTAGAAACCCTATTTTTCTGTCTCCTTTTTATATAGTTTTTTATTTCTTACGTATATGGGATTATTATAAAACTGAAATATTGTATAAAGTAATCTTATCATGAATAGAAACAACATTTTTCTAGCAAAAGTTAATGCAATCTTAAAAATATTATTTGAATACATGTAAAGTAATCTCTCTGTGACCTGATATGCCTCGCTGTTTCTGGATAGTTTATAAAGGTCTTCATAAACAACCTATGATGGAACACAACAAGTACTATTGAGTTCTCAGAATTATCTTTACCAATCAGTTCTTCTTTTATTTCTGTCATGTTGATTAACTGTGATTGTATAATTGATTAGCTTTTCGTTTAAAGCATAAACACTTTTTTATAGAATGCTAATAAATTCTGTAGTATTCAACAAATATATAGAACGATCGCATTTTACAGAAATATTTTATAACGTCGTGTTTGTGAAGAATGTAGTGCAGGATGTGTCTTTAAAAGGCTGTTTGTTTCAGGTTGTTATCAATTATAATGATAGAGAACATTTTGGCTTTTTTGCCCATTCTGTAAATATAAATTTTAATATAATAAACATATTAAAAATACAAAGTAAGACAGTTACATTAAATGTTATTCTTTTGTATACATGTGATCTTATACGAGTATTAATTGGGGTGCACACTAGTTAAATACAAAAATCCAAATACGTTTTTGCAGTACAGTTGGGCTTTTTCTTTTAATATTTTAATACTTTAATTTTATATTCCTCTTTGACAAACTTAATCACACAAACACAAATATATAAAACATTATAAGTAAATTCATTGACTTCGTTAACCGTAGTCTTTAGTAGAATGTCAGAATCCAATTATACTTATAACGAGAAATGGTATCAGAGGAGCTCTTAATTTCTTCTTGTTATTAATAGTAAACAAATCAGTTTGTAAGCCAATGCAATTCCGATGTTGATAAATTACCACATTTTAAGCTTAAGAACATGTTAATTTGTATTGTGATTTTTACATGACAATATGAATCTAAAATTACGATACCGGACAACCAAATATAACAAAATAAAAAACACAATGACAGTCTAAAATATATTGAGTAAATTGAAATAAAATACAGAAGCGCCTATAGGAAGAATAATTGAAACCGAAAGTTGTTTATGAATTTTCAATGACAAACTCCCCTGCGTAGTTTAAATATAAAGGATGATAACATAATAAAGGATATTAAATATTTAAATGTCTTGCTAAATGTTTTCCAGACTTTCTCCACTGAACTGAAGTCTCATTTCGCTACTAACTGATTCGGAACTCGTAGTCAAATCGTATTCTAAGGAAGGCGTTTACAGCAGAGACAAGTATAGCAGAGACGCGTATAGCAGAGACAAGTATAGCAGAGACGCGTACAGCAGAGACAAGTATAGCAGAGACGCGTATAGCAGAGACAAGTATAGCAGAGACAAGTATAGCTGAGACAAGTATAGCAGAGACGCGTATAGCAGAGACAAGTATAGCAGAGACGCGTACAGCAGAGACAAGTATAGCAGAGACGCGTATAGCAGAGACAAGTATAGCAGAGACGCGTACAGCAGAGACAAGTATAGCAGAGACGCGTATAGCAGAGACAAAGTATAGCAGAGACGCGTACAGCAGAGACAAGTATAGCAGAGACAAGTATAGCAGAGAAAAGTATAGCAGAGACAAGTATCCCCCCCACCCCCCCCCCCCCCCACCCCCCCCCCCCCCCACCCCCCCCCCCCCCCACCCCCCCCCCCCCCCACCCCCCCCCCCCCCCACCCCCCCCCCCCAAAAGATTTTTATAAGGCTTCGTTCTGCCAACTTGAAGCTTAAACCTGAAGAAGTGCAACTTATTTAAAAATAAGGTAAAACTATCTCGGACATGTAGTCTCGTCAGAAGGAGTCTCTGTGGTTTCCAGAGAAGATACGAGCGATAAAGGAATGGCCCACACCACGTAACAAACATGAGGTAGTAAGTTTCCTCGGGCTGTGCACCTTTACCGCCGCTTCGTGAAGGGTTATTGCCGATATTGCTAAGCCACGGACCAAGCTCACGGAAGAACAGCGCAAGTTTGAATGGACCTCAGAGTCGAGTGAAGCATTTGGGATACTCAAGACTGCCTCTCTGTAGTGCTCCGATCTTGGGATTCCCTCGCTTTGGAGAAAAGTTCATTGTCGACACTGACGCCAGCGACGTGGGCATAGGAGGAGTACTCTCGCAAGTTCAGGATGGCCAGGAAACCGTGGTAGCCTATTTCTGCAGAACACTATCTAAGGCCGAAAGGAATTACTGCGTCACAAGGAGGGAACTGCTAGCAGTCGTGAAGTCCCTAGAACACTTTCATAAATACCTCTATGGACAACCTTTCCATTTAAGGACAGATCACTCCGCCTGACTTGGCTACTGAACTTCAAGAACTTGGAGGGGCAGACAGCGCGATGGGTGCAGCGGCTTCAGGAGTACAACTTCACGTCTGAACACCGACAAGGGAAGAAACATTCCAACGCTGATGCTCTGTCCACGTCGTCCTTGTCCAGAAGGCTGTAAGCACTGCTCCAAGGTAGAAGAAAAGAATCCTTCGGCAGAAGTAACGTTGTGTTGTGTCACCGTGGAGCCTGCTAGTGGATGGGAAATGAGTGAACTTCGGAAACGAGCAGCTAGGAGACACGGAGATCGGACCACTCCTGCGAGAGGTGGAAGCTGGAACAAGACCTAGTTGGGAAGACATTCGCGGCTAGAGATCACCTATACAAGAGCTACTGGGCACAGTGGGACTATATGAAGATCAAGAACGGAGTACTAATAAGGATCTGGGAAGCTCCTAACGGGAAGAGGAAAATCGAACAGATCGTACTCCCAAGAAGTAAGAGGAGGGAAGTCCTTATGGAGTTGCATAACGGAGCGTCTGGAGGTCATCTTGGTGTCAACAAGACAGTGGAAAAGTTGCGACAACGGTTCTACTGGCTGCACCTTAGGGCTGATGTTGAGAAATGGTGCCGCCAATGTGATGTATGTGCTGGAAGCCGAGGGCCTCAAACAAGAAGTCGAGGCAGGATGCGGCAGTACAACGTTGGATCACCCTTCGAGAGGATCGCCATCGACATCGCTGGACCATTTCCCGTGACAGACGCAGGGAATAAATTATCTCCTGGTGGCCATGGATTACTTCACGAAATGGCCAGAAGTATACGCCATACCAAACCAGGAGGCATCTACTGTGGCAGGATGCTTGTGTGAACGACTTCGTCTGCCGGTACGGGGTACCCCGTGAGCTACACAGCGGACCAAAGGACGAACTTCGGTTCTATCTTGATGAGGGATGTTCTTCAGCGTCTGGGAGTGCATAAGACACGGACAAACCCCGCTTCACCCGCAATCCGATGGGATGGTTGAGAGATACATCAAGACTCTCGTCGGTCATCTCAGGAAAGTTGTCTCCACCAGCCAGCGGGATTGGGATAAGAAGGTGCCAGTTTTTCTGCTGGCCTACAGATCTTCTAGCCATGAAACAACTGGTGTTACCCCAGCAAGAATGGTCTTCGGAAGAGAACTTCGGCTAACCAAGTGATCTCATGTTCGGCCTACCACCTGACAAGGAGAGGCCAGCGACTGACTTCGCCTCGGAACTCGTTGATCAATTGCACGACACTCACGAGTTTGCTCGCCAGCACCTGAAGGTCGCCCAGCAGTGACAAGATGAAGGCTCGCTACGACCGACAAGCCAACTCAGCTGGATTCCAGGAGAACAACACTTGGTTTGGCTCTACAGTCCCCTGCGGAGGAAGGGAAGGTGCCCAAAGCTTCAACAGGACTGGATTGGACCTTATCGTGTGGTGACATGAATCAACGACGTGGTCTAACCGAATCCAAAGACACCCAAGAGGCAAGATGCTCGTCGTCCCACCTAGATCGTCTAGCGTCTTACCATGGTTCCAACACTGATCGGGACGATCAGCCTTAAGGAGAGGGCAGTGTCACGGAGCTGGCCGTCGCGCGGCGGCTGCGGTGGCGGCCTGGCTGTTGACGTAAGGGACCGCCATAAATCCTTCTGCGAGAGCCATCAACACCCTCATAAATGGCTGGGGCCAGTCCTTTCTTCTGAATAGGCTGATGACAATAGAAAGTCTAGAGCCAGTCTTCCTGGTAAAAGACTCACTGCCCATTGACTCCGGAATCTTCTAGACCTTCCAGAGCCCCACCGGTATAGACCCTTCTAGCAAGAATGCTAGAAGGTTATATAAGGCCGTCTACTGGGGAGCCGGGGAGTTGTGAGTACCAGTGAGGCAGTGTAGTGAGTGTCGTGACACGGATCCTGTGATAGTGAGTGCCTGCGGAGATACTGCTGTGGGAATCGTCGCATCGTGGGATCGACCGGAAGATTCAGCGCAGTATTGGACAAACTCCTGTGGAAGGATACGACACCGGGGAAATCGTAAGCAAATTGGACTTAAGCAGAAGAGACAGTAAGCCACTTGTTAATTAGCTATATTTTTTGTGATTGCAAATAATATTAGTTTTGCAGAAAAGCCATCTTAGTCATTTGGCAAATATTAATAATAGTAATTGTAATTATTGGAGTTGTAATTAATAGTAATAATTGTAAATAGTAATTTCTTTCAATTAAAGTAATTATTTGTCCTTATTGTAAATTAGCTTTAATAAACATTATTAATTGTAACTAATAATCGTGTTGCTTATTTGTAAACCCACATAAGAATTATTTAGTTTGTAAAAACGTAACATTATGTACATTTGAAAACCGTGATTTTGGCCTCAAAACACGGTTCTACTTCTAAAAACCCAAAATCACGGTTTTTTAATGTACATACGTTCTAGTACTACAGTTTTTTTGAAAAATCCTGACAAACTACTGAATTATCTCTAATTATTGTAAATGTTTAGCTTAAAAGTTGATAATGTTTTCTTAAAATAAAAAATATAATCTAAATTGAGATAATTTTAGAATTATTAGTTAAGAAATTCTTCCTTTATAAATGGAGCGAAGTAAAATAATTAATACAATTGTATTTAGTTTAATTAGAATGTCAATGTTTTTTAAAGAATTTTTCATCTATATTATATAATGTTTACTAAAACCAGTTTTAAAAAATATTGTAAAAATAAACATGAAATCCCGTACTTAGTCTATGTTCAAAGATTCTTCGAATTCTCAATTTATTTTATAGCATTGTACTTCATCAGACTCTGAGTAGATAGTATACAAATGAGATTTGTATATTTTTTATAGAAAAATGCATTCAGAAGTTAATGTGAAAAATTTAGAAAACACGTTTACCTACAGTCACTTACTCACCACAGTAAGTAGTGGAACACTGCATACTCTCGATAATTTAAAAATAAAATCCAGAATTAATAATAGTAATGTAATAGAAAATGTATTCAGAAGTGAAGCGAAAATTTTGAAAACAAGTTTACCTACAGTCACTTACTCACCACAGTAAGTAGTGGAATGCATACTTTTTGATAATAGTTTTACCTAAATCTAATTAGTTTAGAGGTCGGTAGCTGTTGATCCCAACAATACCAACTTTTACTCAAGTGTATCAGAGAATTATACTTTTTTTATTCTTAAATTTTTTTTAGTATAGCATTATGTTCATCAGATTCTAACTGAATAAAAAACATTTTTACTATTAATCACTAAGCAATTCCCTCAAATAGAAATTGTCATAATGATCCTTGCTGGAAGAAACCTTTGAGTCCTGTGGCGGTCTGCTGCTATATTGTGAAGTTGTATACACAGTCTGTGCTTTGTACCAATTAGAGTCTCCATACCGTCCATTTAGTAGAAGATACAAAAACCACTCTGTACAGGTTTTCTTTCACCGTGAGTTCTTCGATAATATTCTTCATACGATTCTACTCTCGGATCCGGCCTGCAGTTATGTTGCGGCGGGCGACCATCCAATCCTCGACGCTGCGACACTTGATTTGCTCTTTGTTGATTGTCTGCCATAACTGAAGAAATTAAAACTTATTTAACTTAAACACACAACACTATAATGACGACCACGTTCAGTTAAAGTAATTTCAATATCAAAAGAAGGTCGAGAAAATAGCGATACAATCAAACGCGTGCCGATAACGAAAAAAGTAAACAATAGTGGGACGTGATTATCTCAGGAATGCGGAAAAGTCAAAGGTTATCTCAGATAAGGACCCCCTGCAGAGAGATAAAATTTGTTGAATCAGCTTTCCTAGAAGCTACAATTTATTACTACTATACTAAAGCAATTTTTTTCAATATTATTTCCTGTTCAATTTATAAATAGCATAATATTCATCATTTTTATTTTCAGATATACAATGTTTTGATCACATTTCCAGCTATTATTAAATATTAAGTTTATGTTAAAACGTTTGGTTTTCTAATTACATGAAATCAAAACGTTCACTCCCACATCTTAAGCGGTGGGTTGTGCTACTCGCCATTTCAGTAGACAGTGTGCAACTTGGGAGAAAAGTTTTTGCAAGGTTCCAATCCATCTGAACTTTAAACTACTAAACTTTAAAAAAAGTTTTTTAATTTACTTAATTGTAGGTAGTTGGTATAACATTGTTTAATGTACAGTAATTTAAAACTGATAGTAAATCATGTATTTTGCATTTTAAACCTAATCAAGTCTCTCAAAAAGTGACCAAGATTTTATAAAATTATCCTATAAATATTATTCACTCTAGGTCTGACTCTATACCTCTGCAATGTGCTCCACAAGTTCAGTAATATAAGAAGATTTAGTAAATAATAAACTTTAATTTCAAAACGCCAGGACGATAAATAAATTTGTAAAAACGAACGTAATTTTGTCTCAAAATTACTATGAAATGATCTAGATTATCCTTGATTAAAGTATTCGTAATTATAGAAACTAAATTCAATGACTGATCGAGGATGTTTTACACAGCAGACGGTGAAATGTGGGGAATAAAACATTATAAACAGATGATTATCAGACTAATATTATTTTCCTTGTTAGATAGTATATAGTTTTTTTAGATAGTCATATGTTTGTTTTGGGTTCGTCGATACAATTTTTAGTTTTTTTTTAGGAGAAACATTAAAAATCATCCGGCTTATATGGGACGCATTGCACTACACACCCGCAAAAACGATTAAGCAAGAACAATTTAAGGCAATTAAAATTTTGTATTTAAACACGGACTTCTAGTGGCTTATATTAGATAGTTTCTAACTTTTTTATTATAAAAATAGCCATATTCCAATTTATTGACTCAATAGTTTATGAGGCTCGATTTTGAGTTTAGTGCCATTTTACTGGATAACCCTGGTTTATCCCGGAAGGATTTGGATCTTTAACGCTGAGAAACCTGTAAGTATGTCCGTGCTAAAGCTGAATTTAATATTTTATTGAAAACATTGAAAAAAAGTAGTGGTCAGTAAAAAAACATTTAAAAAATGAGTTATTGGCTAATTATTTTAAATTAGTATATAATTTAAAGTAAGTAGCAAAAGAATAATATTGGTGTTGTTTTACCTACTTACTAATTAATATATTGACAAACTACAATTTTAACTGTAAATAATAGCCTATATAAAAACCAAGCTGTAATAATTAATAAAACTATAAACTCAAACCCAGCAATGATGTTTATTTATTAATTAATCTTATTATAATATTTCTCAAATATGCTTTTGTACATATTTAACATACATTCACATGCATACATAGAAATTCAAAAATACATGCTTTACACTCAACGTGAATGTTATATTAATTCATACAACGTACTTAAAGTAGAATCCAAAGATTACGCTATTTTTATTACCATTAGCAATAAACAATAATGCATAAAAAACAAATTATTTTAAGGGTATTTTCAATAGTTTAATTAATTTTAACATTATTAATGGTTCGAAACTAAATGTAAATCACAAAAAAAAATTTAGAATAAAGAAGCAGAAATGAAAGAATAAGAAAATTATTACAGAATGCTGGTACTTAAACTAAAGAAGATATTTTACCTTAAAGAAATATTAAAACATTCTATATTAAACAAATTCAAAAAGCCAATGTTTCAATCTAAAAAGGAGTACATTTATGTTATTTTACTTGTGTCATTTCCAAGGTTAAATTATTTAAAACCTTAAATCTCTATAAATAAAACACTGTGCAAAAATTCTTTATAAACCATTGTTACTCTAAATATGATACGGACATACTCTCATCTATAAGTTTCATTTGTCGAAAAAAGTCGAAAATATGTTTACTCTAGTTTACAATCAAAAATTTCCATAAGCATTTTAAAATATTTATTTTTGATAAATTAACACTTAAATAAGGAATCGCTTACAGATTTTATTTTGGCAAATTAATTTAATTTATTCATATTATTTTATTTCTTCAGTATTTTTTTTTTTATACGCTATGTTAAGCAAAACTTTACTTTTACTGAAAAACATATACATTTTATAGACAAATTGCGTATTTGACATTTGTTTGATGTAACTAAATGAAATTGGAAGTAGTTTATACACTTTCATTTTATGTAACGTCAATTGATAAAGACTTAAAATTTTCTACTCAATTCTTCAAATTTAGAATATATTATGGAGAAAATTTTAATCTTTACAATTGGTTGAACAGTAGGTAAAAAATAAATACATATATTGTGAGTCTGCACAATATAACATATGATTCCTAACATATCCATATATCTCAAATGAAAATGGAGATTACAATGGTATGGTAGACCTACAATGTATAAACTTATTCCACTTACCTGGTTCGAGTAAAATGGAAAAGGATGTTGGTCTATTTGAACTTGCAGTGTTGAACGTTCTCTGAGGTATGGGAGGTTTTTTTCTCTAATGGAAAGAATCAGAACCCGAAGTAATAACCTGTTAAATAATATGTGTGTATCGTAACATTTGTGTTCTGCTGTTTCTGTTGAGAACAATGAGTAACTATTGTTAATCTCTCAAATAAGAGTTATGTAGCGTAACTTTAATCAACTTTTAATTAAGGGAAAAATACTTAATTAACGAACGATATCAATATGTGATTATTTGTGAATTATTACTTGTTGAGCAATCAAACCCGAAATAAAAATCAAAAACCAATTCCAGTGAAAAAGTAGAATTTCATCAGGTTCAATTCGAAAGTTGGCCTGATGTCTTTGATTATGTGTCATCCGACTGAAGGGGTTTTAGGCTTTAAATATTAAGTTCTTTAGCTGTCCTCATATGAGGGTTGGGTTAGCTACACCTCTTCGTGGTTTTATTATAAAAAAAAAAAAACATCAGAATTGTCGAACTATAGACCTATCAGATACGAACGAATCATTGGAGTCGTTAACCAGCAAACCAGAGGTGAAAAATTTAGGAATGAGCCGCTATAGTTCTTTTTACGTGTCTGTAGCGTTTTTAAAGCTACATTGATTTATTTTTTAATTAAAACTTAAAATAAATAAAAATGTTGGAATCGAAATATTGGGATTTAATTTTAGATTAGATTGTGAAAAGTCAGGGTTAAAAACGAACATGTAATCCTTTGGCAAGTTAGTACTAGTAGTTTTTAAATTGTTAGGAAGGCAGGTTGACTGCCTTGAATTGATTAGAACTTGTCTTGTTGCGAGTATTGTTCTCCTTGTTTGATACAGCTGGACCAATGAGAGAGCACCACGGATGATGTCCTGCAAAGTTGATTGGGAAAGCGAAGTATTTAAGCGCCCCGCTCATAATTTTCGCCCTTCTTTTGGTTATTTTCGTGAGTAAAGTTAATTACAGTGCGCCGTGTTACTTAAATAAATTTTTTTTCCGCGAGTGATTTTGAGGTAAGCACCAAATTTATTGTACGTTTTTAATGAAATAGTCTTCTTGATCTGATATTAAATTAATTTTGTTGTTTTTTTTTTATAGGAAAAATTAAATTCATAGAAACTACAGAGCAATCTGAATAACTTATTGTCGAAACACAATAGAGCATAATAGAATCATACAAGTTACATTTGGTTCATGCTTGCAAGAAAAGTGAATTAAAATTGAACTCTGTTAATAACTTTAATTGAGATTTGGAAAGGTAGTAATTTATTAACATTTAACTGGAACTGTTTTATTGTGAATTATTAATTGGAAATTAATTGAACTATAATAATTGTTAGAGAGACTTGTAATCTGAATTGAAGAGACTTGAAAGTTAAGGTTCATATAATGGAAAGAGAAGTTTAAATTTTTATTTTGAATTTTGAGTGAACTTAGAAGTGAATATTTTTATTTTAGGTTATTTCCAAGAGGTATTTGATTTTTATTTTAACACTTTAGTATTTTATTTTATAAGAGAGCTTCTGATTTTTAGTTTGATATATTTTATTAATATTTATTGCTTGCCAAAGGAATTTTTAAATTTACAAAAAGGTTTGTCAATTCTTTGTGGAAAATAGAGTGATAAAAATTCTGAAACGTTTGAACTTATTAATTTGCCAGTTTTAAAATAATTCCATTGTTTTTTATTTAGAACTGTGATTTTTGTTTTAGACAAACCAGATAATATTTAATAGTTACACACATTTAGTTAATTAATAGTTAATACATTGTACTTAATATTCACTAGGAGCTTACTAATCAAAAAAATATTTTATATCGTCTTGGATGCCTCATTAATAATTTAATTTTGTATTGTATTATTAATTACTCTGGAATATTAATATCTACAATCCAAGTCGTTATAGTGTCTGTATTTGAGTATGACTTATATACTAAATCAGCTTATTAAAATTTTATGTTCAGAATGCCAGCACCAAAAACTTTCTGCATATCATCACCGAAAATGATCTCCAGAACCAAATAACCACCCTTTAAAATAGAAAGTGGAAACAATGACTGATCCAAAAAGAGCACAACCAAGTTGAAACTTAAATATAAATATCTCGGGTATATTCTGTTACTGTCGCCCGTACTGATAATATATCGTACTAAAGTGGACATGGGGGTATGAATGGGTAGTGAGAACTATCTAGATAGATAGAGATATAGAATTCTTTTATTGTAAGAGAAAAATAACATGTATTGCATTGAAAAAGTTAACTGATAATTTTGACACGCACATCACAATTTACTTCACTGAAACATACAAGGATAGTACGAGCACATTCATTCGACTCAACCATTCGCTAATTTTCTAATCCAAGTCCCAACTACAGAGTCAGTCACCCAAATGGGCTGGGAGTCATGCCCAGTTATATGCCTAAATAGTTAAGAATGTTTTAGGCATTTTTTGATAGAATCTGGCAACCTGTTAATGAAGTGATCACCCGCTTGTGAGGGAAAGTGTTCAGAAACTACAGTCCTGTCTTCCAGTTCGGTAGCCTTCTATGCCCCTAGTATTATACTTATGAATACCTTGGCTCTTTTCAAGGCGGGTGTAGTCATACAAAACATTGTGGTTCCAAATATGTATAAAGAGAGAGCATTAACATTTGGAGGGTTTTGAAATCCTCTTTGCACGACTCTCTGGGTTTTAACTATGAAATATTTCGAACAGATATTTCCGAAGGCGGAATGACCTCATGAATTCTGTGTCCAAAGCACTACTCCGTAAAAGAGGTGTGAGCAAATGAGTCCATAATACGCCGTCATCAGCAGCTGAATTGGGCAATGTTTAGCTAACGATATAAGAACATACATGCCTGATGATAGCTTGTAACAGACAGCCATTGATTTGATTATTCCACGTAATTCCAAGGAATTTTATTTGCAATCAATAGTCTGCAATCATTGCGACATTTTTAAATTTTGGAAAAATATGACAACAGATGCCATTAAAGTTAGCTTGTTATACTATTGGCGCTAATTGAGACAGTGTTTTACATTCTAGCTTCAGAACTCCAACATATCAGCGTTTAAACGTAAAGCACGTTTTCTATAGGGAATATCTGCTCATTACTTATCCCAGTAGGATTTGATATTCCATTTGATAAGGGGTTCTATAGGAAGTCCAGATAACATCTATTTAGTGAATTATAACCTGTCATTTACAAGGACACAATCGGAACTGTATTGTTCCATAACAAACACCAACCTCCTCTTGCAACTAGCTTATTAGATATTAAGTATCTGCGGCTCTTGTACTTTAACCCTTTCCGGGCCAGGCGGCAATATATTGCCGCCATAGATCGTGTCTGAAAAGTGCCAGCAATATATTGCCGCCTTGATATTCGTAATTTTCTTTAAAAAATACGACACCAAATTATTAAAGTTTTATGTTTTTTTATTCCCTGGTATATTTGTAGATATTTAATATGAATATAATTTTTATTTTGGAGGTCTATGCATTTTTTATTTCGTAATTGTCATGTGACATTATCAGGTGACTCGATCTATTGTTGTTAATTCTTTATGCTTTAGTGCAATCGTACCATTTGTATTGCTGGATTCTTCTTCATTATTTTATTTTGTGGTTGTAAATATTAGTAGTGTTACCTGCTTAGCTATTGTGTGTAGTAGTTACAATGACTGACAATTTGCGATCTCACGGGAGTGAAATTGTAAGTAGCATATTTGTAAATAGAAAAAGTGTAAATAAATTTCAAATAAAATTGTGTAAATATTTCTTGGTAAATAGTGTTTTTAACTGTATTGAAACTGCTTATGGATCCTACAATCATCTGTTTACCGGTACATCCGTAATGTGAATATTTATTTTAAGTTTCTTGCAGTTAAGAGTCAGTTGCTTTATCACTTGTTGCGAAGTACAATTATGCGTATTTATACAAAATGTGTCATATAAAATTTATTTATGAGAGAAATAACACAAAATTTTGTATGGTTGTTCCTTTATAAATGTACAATATAATAACATAGCTTTCTACAGTAAAAATTATTTTTCCTTTTTTAGTTATTTACCGAAAAAAATTAAAAAATTAAATTTTTTTTATGTAATCCATTAAAACATTATTTTTTTTAAATTTTAAATTACTTAAAACTACATCTTTATATTTTTTTGTTGATATTATATATCTGTACGAGTAATTTGGTGCAACTTTTAGGTCATTCTCTAATGTTTATGAAAAAGTTATAAATTTTAATCTAAGAGAACTGCAAAATCGCCAATTTTAGCCTGGCACTTTTGACTAGTCACAAGGGGATAGATATGTGAAAAAAATTTTTGCAACATCTCATATTTGGTGGTCCTGGCCCTGAAAGGGTTAAAACCAATTCAGTATAACACAGTAAATCTTTAATTACTTTATTGGGTGTGTTTTACAAATACTTTACGACACTTTAATAATATTAGAATCTATCACTTGTTGTGAATACTTTTTCAAGCGTTTTTTACACATGTGTTTTGCATACTTATTGGTAAGAACAAAGAATAAAACAAATTTATTCGTGGACATATTTAGACCTATATAAATGACAATATAATTAAAACATTATTATTATGTGTTAAAAGTTTTACATTAATATATATATATATATATATATATATATATATATATATATGATATATATTCAAATAATAATTATATTATTAATTGAAGTTATTATTGGAGCAGTGATCTAGTATATAGTATGTAGTTGGGAATAAAATACTATTCTGAAATTACTCTAGAAATTAATATAATGCTTTTAAATTAATTTACATATTCAATATTTTGAGGTAATTACTGATTCAGTCATGATATATTATCAAATTTAAATTATGTTTTCGTTTATACAATATATTTTCTAAGATTATGATGAGTAAAAGTTTGACATTATTATATATATTAATATATATATATATATATATATATATATATATATATATATATATATATATATATTAGGTATAAAATAATGTTCTGCGTCTAAAATTACTAGAATTTTAAAATTATATATAGCTTTTTGATCTGTAATTCACATCTTACAGTATAAGATTATTCAATTACAAAATTGGCACAATGGTATTAGACACTTTATGTACGCTAGATTTCTCAATTTATAAAACAGAATTATAAAACTAATAAAATAATAAATAGCTAATAAAAAAACGCACAGAGAATATTTTGATGCATGATTCAGTATAAATATAAATAGTCATAAGAGTTCACAGTACATACATCTGCGTACCTTGGTTCAAACTCGACATACGATACACAAAAATAAACGAACACAAGTCGGAGGGTATAGAACACTACCGGAATACATAGCACACACCAGAAATACATACATGCATAAATATATAAAAGACACCAAACATACTAAAGAAAAGTTACTGGAAAGTGGTATACGGCCAGTCTGAAGGCGATATAGAAATAAATATAATTTTCTGACACATACTTTTCATGAGACTTCTACTATAAACTGACTTCGCATGCACTAATTTTATTTTGTGTTGATTAAGAAATGAATGATCATATTTTACAAAACAGCATTGAATGAATGAGCTCTTTTATTTTACAGAGCCATTCCTACACTTAAACTTAGATAAACTGTAGTTACACAAATTATATTATTAATTGAAGTTATTATTGGAGCAGTGATCTAGTATATAGTATGCAGTTGGAATAAAATACTATTCTGAAATTACTCTAGAAATTAATTATAATTCTTTTAAATTAATTAAATATTCAATATTTTGAGATAATTACTGATTCAGTCATGATATATTAACAAATTTAAATTGTTTTTCGTTTATACAATATATTTTCTATGGATAATTTGGCCATTTTTGCTACAAGGATATTCGTAATGGTAACTGGTACTCAGTATAGAATATTTTATGGTGTGGTTATACATTTTATAAACAAATCTAGACTTGGGCTACATTTTCAAGGGTTGTACCTAGGAATATACTTAATTTCTTATAAATACGTGAACATAACCTACAATTTTTATAGTGGTATATTTTGGTACGGAAAACAAAATTTATGTCTTATTTATTTTATTTGTATGTGAATTTTAGGCACGATTTGCATATATGGCATTGTTTTGGCAACATTATATGCAAAACATTAGATTCCCTAGCAAAATACATTATTACAAGTGTAAATATTCTGTCACAGAGAATTTAGAACACACAGTTAATTACTTGAGACATGATAAATTATTGCACAACTCATGACGTCAGTATCTGCAATTAATTATTTGAAATTACAAACTAAGACTAACAATAAGTTTTTTTCTTACTTATTTATGCTTCTTCTCTATAAATATTACACACACACATTTTCCCGCTTCAGACAGAAACAATCTGATAAAACTTATCAGCGCAATTCCAGAAGCTCAAAGTGCGATTATAAGTTTCAACAAGGGCCATATTGACTTTCCCACTCCCATCCATTTGAATGAAACAAAACAGCTAAAGGACGCACCCAGAAGCCGTCGTACTTAGTGAAGTTCTTAGTTTTGTTGTTTCAAGTTTATTGAGTTCTTTAGTAATTTGGCAAGCATCAAAATGATTTTTAATAAAAAAATTTTAATCCTTTATTGCATTATTTTAACAATATAAATTGAATCACAATTGTCAACAAATTTCTCAATTCAATAGCTAGTCCCCTAATCGAGACATTCACGCACATTCAGACTTACAATAATTTTTCCGCGTACAATCAAAACACAGTCTTCAGATCCACCATTTTCATATATCAGTTAAATTTTGTTTTTACCATTAAGTGGTACAAATTGACGAGTAAATAAGGAATACTCCTGAATGCCATGCTGTCTTGAGATAGCACCATCGGTGTATTTTGAACTTCCTGTAGTCTGAATCGAGAGTAAAATGCATTTAGATTAATTTAAAGGTATCAGTTTTTATTGATTAATCTGTTAATGTATAATAATACTCCATAACTCCTTATTCCATTAAATAGACCTTAATTCTACTTACTCCTCCTTACACCCAACCTTAAATCATACTTAGTACTATTATGCTAGTGTTACTTATCATTCACGTATTGGAACATTATAATACTACACAACATACGCCTACTGCCTGAAAATGTGGCCTATAGCAAGTCTTAGCATTATTTCACTATTACCAATAGATTTAAAAACAATTGAGTAATGTATGAGATAGTTAACCCTTTACTGCATCGTTGACCTTATATGAACCATCCACTTTATTTTTGTGTGTGTTCAGAAATGTCTTTTAAAGTCTTGAATGCATGACATTCCACAGCTGGCACTACCAGCTGAGATAAGAGCTTTCAGATTTTGCCACTAGGTTGCAGCACCGTTGCTTCCTTCCACTCAGCACATGGTGACACTCCTAATGTGAACTTAACCTATAAATGCCTGATTCTTAAGTGCGAAAAACAAGTTCATTGTGAGTTTTGATGAAAAAGACCAACATATTCACCTTCTATGAGGTATGTAGATCATATTGAACCTATTTAAAGTTTATATTGCTGTTTTCTTACGTTTATAAATGTTTTATTTTTCAAATGGTCCATATATGGACCATCATGCAATAGGCTTAAAACTGACCAATTTTTCATTGGATCATATTTGTGCCATTATGCACTTAAGTCATTAATATGAAAAAAAGTTTTTTATTTGTCTTAATATAATCAAATGTTAGTAACATTAGTTTTTTCAAGTTAAACTAAGTGTTTTCTTCTTTTTTTAGATATGGACGAGTTTTTGAATACTGATGATATTTCTTGATGCGTTGCTACCCTTATCTGACTGTAGTGAAGACTTTGACGATGTGGACGCTGATCCAGACTTTGAGGTAAGCAGTGATGAAGACGACAGGAGAACGCCAAGAAAAATTACAACCTGTTTATGCTAAACTGGATCCTTCGCAAGTTACTGATTCATCGAGCGATGAAGATGAAAATATCCCTCCTCCAAGTCCACAGCTAGGTACGTTCTGGTACATTTAGTAATCCTTGTATGAAGACCAAACCTAAAAAACCTAATCTTTGTATGAAAACATGTGCTAGTCAAACTAAAAAAATACAGTGGGAACAAAACCTAAACAAAAACCTGTGAAAGAAAAGAATAAGCGGGAATTCCTTGGGTTGATGCAAGTATTTTACCTAAAAAAATGCCGTTTGACAAAGCAAAATGAGAAGCTTTGTCTCAAGAAATTATGGACCTAGAAACTTCATATGCTTTTTTTAAATACTTCTTTGATGATAAGTTATTGAAAAATATTGTTCAAGACTCAAACTTATTATTTAACTCAAAAAGACCCTAACACCCACAAAGAGCATCACTGTTCTTGAACTGCAAAAGTTTTTAAGGAATAGTAATAATGATGTCAATAGTGAGACTGCCAAACGTTCGAAGCTATTGGAAAAGAGTCGATTTGGAATTCTGCTGTTATTGAAACCATGGGGGTAAATAAATTTGAAATTTATAAGGAGCGCTATCCATTTTAGTGACAACCTAAAAGCAATTCCTAGGGGTGAGCCAGGGCATGATCGCCTTTACAAATTAAGGACCTCCTTGTTGAGGAGCTACAATCAAAATGTAAGTCAGTCGCTCTCGAGCAAATGCTTTGCGTTGATGAGCAAATGTGTGCTACAAAGGCCAAAAACTACCTTAGACAATATCTACCTAAAAAACCACACAAGTGGGGGTACAAAGTTTATGTTTTAAGTGGGATCAGCGGTTTTGCCTACAGTTTTGAAATTTACACGGGCCAAGAAAATGACGAAAGTCGAAGACTTCCAGGTGAACCAGATTCTCGGGTCATGCGCCAATGTAAGTAGATTCGCCTGTCACGATGCATTTCACCGCAAAATCACCAGTTTTACATTGGACAACTTTTATACTACTGTACCACTTGTTGTTCATCTGGCTAAAAGGAATGTCCATGCACTTGGAACCGTCAGGAGGGATAGAGTTCCAGGAAACAACCTGCCTTCACCTTTAGAACTTCAAGCAAAAGAACGCGGATTTTCAACTGAAAAATGTGCAAAAGTTGAAGAGGTTGAACTGTCACTTGTTGCCTGGCAAGACAACAAGTGTGTCACTCTACTGTCCTCCTTTGTGGGGATTGGTAAAACAGGACAAGGTTGGAAGGTACTGCAAAAAAACAAGAAGCATCAAAGAAAATAAACTGTCCACAAGTAGTTAAACACCTATAACCAAACACATGGGAGGAGTTGACGAAATCAACTCCATCCTTTGGGCGGTACAAAATACGAATGAAAACAAGAAAGTGGTACATGAGACTTTTTTTATCACCTACTGGACGTAACGATGTGTAAACAGCTGGTTGCTGTACCACAGAGTCTGCAAAAAAAGGCAAAGTCACTCTGCCATTGGCAAAGTTTAGGGAATCAGTGGCATTGACAATGTGTAAACTAGGTGCAAAACAACCTCTAAAACGAGGAAGACCAAGCACTGAGTTGGATGTGGCTCTCCAATCTAAAGCTAAAAAGCCACATGTTTCTGCCATTCCTCCAAAAGATGTAAGAAAAGACGAGACAGGGCACTGGCCTATCTGGAGTGACTCTAGGTTGAGGTGCAAATTGCCTAACTGCCAGAGTAGAAGCTTTGTGAAGTGTTCTAAGTGCAATCTAACTTTGTGCCTCAATAAGGACAACAACTGTATTTACAAATTTCACACCATGTAAAAACATGATAGAGTTCATCAGAGTTGATTTCTCATTGCATTTAATTCAATAAACAATAAGTAAACTTTTAATTAGGTCTTTAATTTTATATAATTTAGTCATCTTTTGTCAACACAAACTTATATTTGTCAATTAAAACATTTTAATAACAAACTGGACTATTATTACTGCCATTTGTACAATTTTATTACTATTAGTCAAATGCACAATGGTACATATATGGCTCTACGGAAATTTGGACTTCTTTCCTTTAATTGCATGAGGTGCCATAACTGAGCCAACAGCAAAAAAACATTAAAAAAGCATGTTAAAATTGAAAAAAAAGTTTTACTATTTTTTTTGCTAAACAGATTATATAAGGACTACATGGTATTTATTTTAGCAATTACATAAAAAATCATGCAGTTAAAGGGAGTGAACTTCATTTCTGCCCTTGGGATCTTAAAAGAGCCAATTATTGCAACCCCTTAAAATAATAATCTTATTGAAAGGTGGACTTCAGTAACGGGTGCCTCTGAAATCAACTTTATTAATCAATTACTAGTTTCTCACATACTGGAGTATCAATTTAGATTGTGTGAAACTAATTCTAAATAACAAACAGGTGTTTATTGTACAACAGAGGGTGCTCGTTAAGCAAACTTTGAAACGTACAAATAAATTATTTCTGTACACCTAGTAAATTATCTCACATGATTTTTCCTCTTTCGTATAATTTCCCAACTGTGTACATCAACATAAACAAGGAATACTCTGAAAAAGGATCAAGTTTTATAAAACTGTCGACTATATAACCTTCTCTCTGACACGTGAAACTAAGCACAGATTAATGTACCGATAGCTGAGCGGTCTAAGGTGTTGGATTTAGGATCTACGTTAGAGGTATTGGAGGTTCAAAATCTTGTACGTGATCGTCGAACTTTTTATCGCTGCTATCGACCTTGTACTGTAATCGGACTCTCCTCCTTACTCTCCTGGATAAGATCCTCACACAGACCATAGGCCTATGGGGACGGGTAGAATAAGGCTTACAAGGGCGTCGGATTCTCCTTAAAAAAAAAATATCAGCGCCCTGAAAACGCTATTGGATTCGTACATGATCTTATACTAACTTTGTTATGATTTAAGAAAAATAAGAGAAGAAAAATTGTAAAAGTGGGCTGTTAATTTCATTGCATGGGCGGGCACTCTTAACGTTAGAAACTACAAATAGTTCAGAATTTACAGCTATCAATTATTAAATTATTAACATTTAAAATTTTCAAGGATAATTCTCATAATATTACATCTTCCACTTTTAAATCAAATATAGTATAGAAAGTTCACTGTTACAAATTACTTACTATAAAGTTTAAAACATTTAGTAATGGCATAAATTTGAGTATAATATTAAAAAAGTAAATGTGCGTGACCGCATTCTCAAAATTGTGGAATATTTATTATTCTGTTAAATTATGCAGAATACTTCAATCAGATGCATACAAATGTGTAAACTACATTCAACCCTTTAACCGTCTATAACACATTTAATACGATCTTTTATTACATCGTTAGAATCAGTTGAGACTTTTAGGAAATTACATTAAAAATTGAAATGATAAGGATAAAAAAATGTTTTAAACAGTTTTAGATATGTAAGGAATTATTTATCAATCAAGAAAACACATGTTCGATTACTATTAGTGTTACTTGACATAAATTCTTTCCAACTGTACGTTAGATACTATCCAATTTCCTACCCTAAAGGGTTCTGGCATATATGGCCAGTCGTTGTCCTGAGAACAGCACTATTTGGTAGTGTTTTGGCAATCTGCCTCTTGGCCACCGATTGGTCTGATCATCTTTGGTTGCCCAAATTATGTCGCATTGGAACTTCTTCCGCAGTAATTCCTGGACTTTGAGGCACAAAATAATACGGTAAATAATAGGTTTATCTTGTACTTTCCTATTATAAAGCATCAATAACCAATTATAACATGGTTCAGAGTATTCTTATCTTTATTCTGATCTAAATAAGATATTATTTACAGTTAACCTGTGTATAATAAATTATGCAAGAGAACAGTTAAGATAAACACAATTCAAGCTCTCTATGTTATTTCTTGTGAGCTAATTCTATTATTTTCCGATTAAGCGTAATGGCCCCTTGAATCAGGAAATAATAATATAAATATAATATAAGTTTTAATGAACAATTTTAATTTATCGAACTTATGTGTGGTGGAAAATAAAATTATATTATTAGAAAGTAGATGCACTCAAATTAGCAGATATAAATCGGCTTTATTTATTTTAACGTGCAAAAAAAATAATAACACTTCATGAACTCTGATCTAAATTAATGCAGTTAAATATTATCAGTAACGCTGTGACAGCATTCATGTTAGATAGCCAACTGAACTATTTTAGTGAAGTGCTATCTAAGATAAATATGACCAGTAAGTTATGTCACAGGATCAGCTAATTAAAGCCTTAAGTAAGAGTTTGGAGGCAAGCTATGAAAATATCCAGGACAAATTTAAATCCTACTTAAAGATAGATAAAAGCTATTGACTAAGTTCACACTGTATCAGCTGCAGCTAGTAGACCTACAGCAAACATTGTATCAGTTTGTGACCAACCGTCATGGAACCAACGAGCATAACTAATTGTTAATTCTGTAAGCTTACTTCATAAATTGGCATATCCTGTAGTATTCATGTAAAATGTCATTTAGTATATTTAAATTTAAATAGTAAACAATATTAATGGATTTGTATCAACCAAACTAATTATTTGCCTTTTTATCAATCTTGTATCCCTAGCATCTAAGGAATTAAAAAAGAATCAAAAATGTAAAGAGATATTGATATTATTACTTATAGAAGTATATATTAATGTAGAAAACGAACATTGCATTTTATATTCGTATATTTTTACCAAGAGAGTTGGTAGATTTATTTTAAGAATTGTTTACAGATCAAAAAATGGGAGAAATCGCTGGAACTCATCAAAAAAAATATTTTCATGTACTAAATCTGAATGAATCAAATAAACCAAAAGTGATACATGTCAAGTTAGTTAGACGAAAACTGCTCAGGGAAAGTATCAGGGCGAATTATTTTCCATAAAAACCCAGCAGTAACATGGGCTGTATGTTTTCTAGACTTAATTGGGCCACTACCCAGAAGGAAATACTGTCACAAATGCAATATTCTAGCAGTACCCGATCCTGTACGTAAAATCTAGTTTAGTCCTTTAAGCAAAACACAAATCTGGTAAGTAAGCCGAAGTATATTGTGTTCAAGAATGTTTGTGTATCTAAAAAAACTTACTATATGTGGCAATGGCAAATTTTAATTGTGTGTAATGTAAAAAGTGTTTAAGCTTCATCGTAGGACGTTAGCTCACAAAGGCAGAGATAAATTAGGTTGAGTTATGTATTCGTAATGTAAAACACTGCATTACGGAGTATTATTACAACTCAGACTGATCAGAATACAAACCAAGAATTTGTGGAAAAATTAGTTTTCACAAAGCATATCGTGAATTCTTATCTTCACATAATTTAGTTTATGGCCCAGTCACAATTGTAATAAGGTCTTATTTAAAGAAGAAAACCTAATGGCCTTGTAAGCGAAACACTGCAGCCAACACTGTTTAGGATTTAAAAAGAGCTGTACATAATGTAAAAATTTGAAGTAATTGAAAACATTTTAGTAATTGGCAGTTTGACATTTTAATCAATCATTGTTTATCGGGGGAGACATGATTTCCATGTATAGCAAACTTCAACAATTAGAGTTCAGAGCTAAATTTTTGAACATTCTCACTACATCAGGGACTACACTCAATCATACAAAGCAAAATTCATTAACTCTTCATCCCTTTACCAATTTTCCACCTACAGCGCCAAATTCAATCCCCTAAATTAGTTGATCCTTAGTTGTTAAAATAGGCACCCATAATACCACTCCATAGGTAAGGTGAAGGTTAATTAAATGCCTTTCTATGCAGTCATTTCAAACCTGAGTAGGGCAATACTTTGCTAATAGACCTCAAAAAAAAATGCCTGAGGATATTTTGCCCTCAAACATGGTTTAATGTCATCATTCAATAGCAATCCTCGATCAAGGTGTATTTCAAGGAATTCAGTGCTGTAACCTTCTTCCAAAATGGAATCTACCAACATGACAACAAGACCACAGTCTGAGTCAGCCGTCCGCAGAGTAAAATTCATAATATTGGTGATTGTTTGAGAATGAGGCTGTTGAAATTTTGAACACAATAGTTGATTTCAACATAGGTTCTCTTTTTCCAAAAGAGATTTTGATTTTAACCACAGTAACAGAGTTTTCCATCAGCATACTGTTACGACTTCTATGCATTAGTGATGACCTAAAGTCATTGAAGTACATGAGAAGCAGAATCGGACTAGGAGTTGGATTGAAGTTTTCGCTTGTCGTCGAAACGCACACAATAAACATTTTTTTACAACTACTAATTACACTTTCAACGCAATTATTTAATTGGATCACTGTGTAATTGAAAACACAATGTTTATAGCGCTAGCAATACGCCTTTTTTCTCGCCTTGACCAACCCCTTCATTAGCGAAAACAGATCGTTCACATCAATGCCCAGTGAAAAAGACGTACAGTACAAATTAATTTGTGATGACATAATCAGTCCTTTTTCCTTTTCCATCTTAGAAACTCACTTGGTATTGGTTGCAAGGTTTATTTAAGAGCAGCATCTTACAGGGTTAATCATCGATCAGTCTATCGGTCAGTTCCGTTCGGACTGCCGATAGCTTATCTTATCATAGTGCGTTCGTCGCGTGTCAAAAACCTGCTATTCGGTATGCATTAAAATGTCATTTAATGTTTAACTAACTCATGTATTACTTGTTAATAAAAATTACTTACTATTTGTTTTCTAAATTGTATTGGAAAACATTTTTTTCCTTGATTTTATATCAATGATAAATCTCAAATCCAAGAAACGTCTCATTAGTTCAAGAAATGAGATGAGGTATATCTCATCCGTGAGATTGATCACTGTAATATAATGTTTAATTACGGATGTGTTTCGCGATCGGATCGAAGATTACAGAAAAATACTAAATTTGACAGGTGTCTGATACATGTCAACCAATATTCAGGTGTTTGGGGATCGAGAGCTCAATTTGACTTCAAGATATCGCTGTCTTTAGAAGAGGAGCGCGAGAACAATGTCGTGAGCTTCATTCACAATTATTCATAGTTCAAAACTCATGTGGAATGAGGAAGATGTCAAGTGTGCTTGTTACAAACACAACTAGACGAAGACATAACTAATTTGTGTCCAGTAGTAAAATACATTGGAAAGGGAGAACAATGGTGTGAGGTTCATTCACAATTATTCATAGTTCAAACTCATGTGAATGAGGAAGATGTCAAGTGTGCTTGTTACAAACATAACTAGACGAAGACATAACTAATTTGTGTCCGAGTAGTAAATACATTGGGAGCGTGAGAACAATGGCGTGCGGTTCATTCACTAATTATTCAAGGTTCAAACTCATGTTAATGAGGAAGATGTCAAGTGTGCTTGTTACAAACACAACTAGACGAAGACATAACTAATTTGTGTCCAGTGGTAAATACATATCAAAGTGAGAACAGGGAACTGAAAAAACTAACTGACCTCTTAAAAACCATTAACTTTATATGTAGTATTCAATAGCGTGCTAAAATACAAATATTGTGCGTTTCACCTAATTTTTAGGAATACTTTTTTCTTTGCCATCTTTTCCAAATAAAGTATATATTAACTGTATTTATACGTTAAATATTTTCGTAATGCATGACAAAAAGAATTAACGTATATTTTAGTTATGTAGACTAATTAGTATTATAAGTAGTATTAAAAAATTGAGGATTGATATAATAGTGGCATATATACAAGAAAATTGGCTTAGTATGGAGTTGCACTTGTTTGCCCGTATGCTTATGTTATAAGGAGGGGAGTAGTAGTTTGTTTGTGTGTTCGTGGTGTGAATCCAGGATTTCTCACTTCACATGTTACGCTCTCATCCACATCCGGGAAGTGGTATATCCTGATTCGAGTCCTGTTGGAGCGAATACCCTTTGTAATATTAAATTAGTATTGAAATTAAAACGTAATCCTTTATGGAGTGTTATATTATTACACACAACAAAACAATCTTTGCAGTCAATGGTTCTCTTCAATGCGTTTCTCTTTTCCGTTGAGATTAACATTTCGTCCAAAAAGTTCTTTAAAACATTCCTCAATCACACTGTCAAACAGCTTTTTGTAGTCATGGAGTAGCGTCACGCTAAAGTCGATTAAAAACTTGTCTATGCAGGCTCCGATTGTTTTATCTTTACTCTTACTTTTCAAACAAACATGAACATCAATACGTAAAGTTTCCGCTGGCTCTAAATCCATTGCACAAGTGATAGTGTGTCTACCATCCTCTTTTAGGAGTTCGACTTAGTGCAGACATCACCCTATTTCTCGGGTTCGGACATTGTAATAAAAAAAAGTAAAGAAATTCTTATTTTACCAGGCGAAGTTGTTGCAAAGAAGCCCCTCTCTAACACTTAACCTGGGGACCAACGGCTTAAAGGGTAACTTCCCGAACCACCCACCAATGGCCGGGCAGGCGGGCCGCTTGCAAGGACAGGACACATTGTGACAATGGACATTGTGTTGGGTCGTCAAGCATTACACTCGTAGTATGTCGGTTGCCTTCGTTAGTACCCGCTAACAACACAGTTAGGAAGTCAAATATCCGTCAAATTCTTCCTTGTCTTTATCCCAAATCTCCACCCGATCGAACATTTGGCCAGGGTTTCAGAACATCTACCACAGCCTGGAATGATGGTTTAAGTTATATACACTAAACTTGGTTTACCATTCATGCGAACTTAGTTCCAACAGCTTACATAATTTCTCTTAGAAGTATTTAGAGGACTTTGACAATACAAGATTATGGCAAACAAAGCTGAGCTAATGTACAAAGTTCAGCAATGAACAACAAACAAACCGGGAGCAGGAGTAAAGTTGTGGTACCCCACCAACAGTGGAGAAGTTGGTGTAGACTATATAAAGTAGACCACAGGCTCGACCTTGGACAATACAAGATTATGGCAAACAAAGCTGAGCTAAATGTACAAAGTTCAGCAATGAACAACAAACCGCGAGCAGGAGTAAAGTTGTGGTACCGACTTACAGTGGAGCAGTTGGTGTAGACTATATAAAGTAGACCAGCCTCGACCTTGGACAATACAAGATTATGTCAAACAAAGCTGAGCTAAATGTACAAAGTTCAGCAATGAACAACAAACCGGGAGCAGGAGTAAAGTTGTGGTAACCACCAACAGTGGAGAAGTTGGTGTAGACTATATAAAGTAGACCAGCCTCGACCTTGGACAATACAAGATTAATGCAAACAAAGCTGAGCTAAATGTACAAAGTTCAGCAATGAACTACAAAGCGGGAGTAGAAGTAAAGTTGTGGTACCGACCAACAGTGGAGAAGTTGGTGTAGACTATATAAAGTAGACCAGCCCTCGACCTTGGACAATACAAGATTATGTCAAACAAAGCTGAGCTAAATGTACAAAGTTCAGCAATGAACAACAAACCGGGAGCAGGAGTAAAGTTGTGGTAACCACCAACAGTGGAGAAGTTGGTGTAGACTATATAAAGTAGACCAGCCTCGACCTTGGACAATACAAGATTATGGCAAACAAAGCTGAGCTAAATGTACAAAGTTCAGCAATGAACTACAAACCGGGGAGTGTAGGAGTAAAGTTGTGGTACCGACCAACAGTGGAGAAGTTGGTTGTAGACTATATAAAGTAGACCAGCCTCGACCTTGGACAATACAAGATTATGTCAAACAAAGCTGAGCTAAATGTACAAAGTTCAGCAATGAACTACCAAACCGGGAGCAGGAGTAAAGTTGTGGTACCGACCAACAGTGGAGAAGTTGGTGTAGACTATATAAAGTAGACCAGCCTCGACCTTGGACAATACAAGATTATGTCAAACAAAGCTGAGCTAAATGTACAAAGTTCAGCAATGAACTACAAAGCGGGAGCAGGAGCAAAGTTGTGGTACCGACCAACAGTGGAGAAGTTTGGTGTAGACTATATAAAGTAGACCAGCCTCGACCTTGGACAATACAAGATTATGTCAAACAAAGCTGAGCTAAATGTACAAAGTTCAGCAATGAACTACAAAAGCGGGAGGCAGGAGCAAAGTTGTGGTACCGACCAACAGTGGAGAAGTTGGTGGTAGGTGACCATCTCGACCCTTTGGAACTAATACTAGATTTTTTGTCAATTCGTGAGAATGTACAAGTTCAGCAATGTCTACAAAGCGGGAGAAAAACACACAACAACACAACACACAGGAGCAAAAGTTTTGGTGTACCGACCAACAAGACTATATAAAGTAGACCAGCCTCGACCTTGGACAATACAAGATTATGTCAAAACAAAGCTGAGCTAAATGTAACAAAGTTCAGCAATGAACTACAAAGCGGGAGTAGAAGTAAAGTTGTGGTACCGACCAACAGTGGAGAAGTTGGTGTAGGACTATATAAAGTAGACCAGCCTCGACCTTGGACAATACAAGATTATGTCAAACAAAGCTGAGCTAAATGTACAAAGTTCAGCAATGAACAACAAACACGGGAGCAGGAGTAAAGTTGTGGTACCCACCAACAGTGGAGGAGTTGGTGTAGACTATATAAAGTAGACCAGCCTCGACCTTGGACAATACAAGATTATGTCAAACAAAGCTGAGCTAAATGTACAAAGTTCAGCAATGAACAACAAACCGGGAGCAGGGAGTAAAGTTGTGGTAACCACCAACAGTGGAGAAGTTGGTGTAGACTATATAAAGTAGACCAGCCTCGACCTTGGACAATACAAGATTATGGCAAACAAAGCTGAGCTAAATGTACAAAGTTCAGCAATGAACTACAAAGCGGGAGCAGGAGTAAAGTTGTGGTACCCACCAACAGTGGAGGAGTTGGTGTAGACTATATAAAGTAGACCAGCCTCGACCTTGGACAATACAATATTATAGCAAAACAATGCTGAGCTAAATGTACAAAGTTCAGCAATGAACTACAAAGCGGGAGTAGAAGTAAAGTTGTGGTACCGACCAAAAGTGGAGAAGTTGGTGTAGACTATATAAAGTAGACCAGCCTCGACCTTGGACAATACAAGATTATGTCAAACAAAGCTGAGCTAAATGTACAAAGTTCAGCAATGAACAACAAACCGGGAGCAGGAGTAAAGTTGTGGTAACCACCAACAGTGGAGAAGTTGGTGTAGACTATATAAAGTAGACCAGCCTCGACCTTGGACAATACAAGATTAATGCAAACAAAGCTGAGCTAAATGTACAAAGTTCAGCAATGAACTACAAAGCGGGAGTAGAAGTAAAGTTGTGGTACCGACCAACAGTGGAGGAGTTGGTGTAGACTATATAAAGTAGACCAGCCTCGACCTTGGGACAATACAAGATTATGGCAAACAAAGCTGAGCTAAATGTACAAAGTTCAGCAATGAACTACAAAGCGGGAGTAGAAGTAAAGTTGTGGTACCGACCAACAGTGGAGAAGTTGGTGTAGACTATATAAAGTAGACCAGCCTCGACCTTGGACAATACAAGATTATGGCAAACAAAGCTGAGCTAAATGTACAAAGTTCAGCAATGAACTACAAAGCGGGAGTAGAAGTTAAAGTTGTGGTACCGACCAACAGTGGAGAAGTTGGTGTAGACTATATAAAGTAGACCAGCCTCGACCTTGGACAATACAAGATTATGTCAAACAAAGCTGAGCTAAATGTACAAAGTTCAGCAATGAACTACAAAGCGGGAGTAGAAGTAAAGTTGTTGGTACCCACAACAGTGGAGGAGTTGGTGTAGACTATATAAAGTAGACCAGCAGTAGAAAGTTTAGGCGTAATGCAACGATTACTCCATTTTGAAATCCTGTACTGTACTTAGTATTTATATATTCCGTTGCTCCTGCATATATTTCATGAAAATAAGTTTTTCAGGAAGTAAAAACTAACAAACAATACATAAATATCTCTCCCAGATAGTTTAGTTTGGTAGTTGTCTGGCTGTATTTGTGTTTTGTAAATATTGTCTCCATTATCCTTAACTCTGTGGCAAAACTTTATGGATTGGATTTGCCTTTAAATTGCCTAATATTTTGTGTTTTGACTTTTTTCACTTGTAGATAAAAACACTTTTGCAATTTTTTACTGACGTCTTTTTTAATCAGGTACCTGCAGGAAGTTAATGTTTGGTGTTAAATAGGTATGAAAAAGTCTCTGCCGAGTTTCTTAAAGTATCTATATAGTTATAGAACTATTTGTTAGCAGATCCAAACTGATAGATATTGGGATTTTATTACAGATTTATCGACCAAGAGATGTGTAATGTATCTCAGGGAATAGATATTCATTCTACTACATAGGGACATTAAGGTTGAATTTAAAATATCAAAATTAGAATAATATTGCATTAATAAGATTAGTTTCCACAAGAATTCAAAGAAAACTATTAGTTCAATAAATATGTATTACTCATTACGTCGTTTGTTTGTCATCTCTCCTTATAGGATTATTAAAGTCGTTTAAATTATTAAACCACATCTTGTGCGCGCCTACACTACAAATTCACAATCATTATATTACAGTAAGTAATTAGAATTGTAGGATATTGTCAGACTTGTGATAAGCAACACAGAAAGAACCCTGTTGGTGTGTGGGGAGGGGTAAAACAGAATGACTACATGTCGAGTTTCCTGCCAACCTTTTTGCATTGGAAAATTTTGTGAGGCAGTAAACAACAGAAGTATGCGAGAATGGCGTTTCAATAAATAAGAAATGTTTTTACAGTATAACATGGACTAGATAAAAGGAACAATTGACCAGCTTCGAAGTGCCAGAGTGTTTTACGATTTGGCTTTGCTAATCTAATGGATTATTTACTACCCATTGCTTAATACTTGCAATATTTCTAGTTATAGAAGGCTCTAGGTTCAGTACTTAGAATAATACTCATTGCTATAACTTAAAACAGTTCAGAACATTCCAATGTAAATTATCGATGAGCCGGTTTGATGGACTTTGGCTTTGTCGTCCGATATGACGGCTGTTTCTTATCGGTGGACTGATATCGCGTGACGTCATCTTTAGATCGACCTTGTCTGACAATTTGTATGTTTTACTAAACAGATGATTCCAACACTGTGTGCAGGGAAATATCAGTCAGGTTTACCAACAATCTACCGACTTTTTGAGAGCAGCAAGTGAACGACGTAACCAATAATCAGCTTGACCACATTTATTTGTTTATCTTTTTACTACGCATAACTTTGTCTATTTAATGTTTGCTGCGTATCTTATAACTTCCAAGATCCTTCGGAATGCATACAATTTGGAACACACGGTATATAAGCTAATCGTATTACACATTATTTCAGTACAGACAGAAATAAAAAATTTAACTGAAGTGTGTTAAAACAGAATAAATAGTAAACAGTAATTAATAAATTACCATTCACATAAACTCCATAAAAAGTATTGAATAATTTAAACTTTAAAGTGGCGTGTGTATTTTTCTTTTATTGATTATATTTATAAAATTACAATTTATATAAGGCATTACTATTTTAGCCAACTAAAGATTTATGAATACCTTCTACCAAAGTAGAGATAGGTGTGCACTAAGAAATGTTAGCATTCAAACTGATATTACTGTGTTATTATAACGTTCTCGTGTTATATATTTGAAACATTACGAATAGACTTATTTAGAGAAACCTAGTCCTAATACCCTAATCCTGAACATTGCTTTTCTGGCATCAAAACGTCCCACAAAATTGTCCACATAAACATACTTAAACATAAGGTGATAAACATAAAATATTGACCACGAACTCGGCTAATAAAAGTACAAATTCAGATAATGATTAATAAAATAAAAACTGAAATGTTTATAACGTGTAATAACGCTACTGTTACTTCATCGTTGAACCCAAAAGGTAAAATCTGAATTAATTTATTTTTAGGTTTTAGAATTGTAATTGAATGTAGAGGGATTGTAGAAGTTCCCGGCTCAACAACTATTATACACGAAATAACAAAAATTAATACTAAAGGAAAGAGCTCACAGGATTTTATCTTATATTTTATCGAGTAAAGGACGACAATTATCCTGAAAGAAATCACCATACTTTTACCGGAAGAGACGTGTTTAACTTAGCTACGTTACAAAATATGGGGTATTATGTTATAAATAATATATTTTAGTATTCTATATTAATAAATAATTAAAATCCACATATATTTTAGCTAATTATGAGCTAAATTAATATCATTATAACAGCAACCCGGGCGAGGAAGTGAAGTGTTGGACACTAAACAATGAGTGCTGAAACAATGGAGCAGCGTTTTGAGACTATAAACAATAAACCAGCCTCGCTGTGTTCAGCCGCGCTTTTACACAAATTTAGGAAGTTTACCAATAACAGCAGACCGGGTGTTTAGTTCTAAACAATGAGTGCTGAAACAATGGAGCAGCATTTTGGGACTATAAACAATAAACGAGCCTCGCTGTGCTCAGCCGCTTTTACACCAATTTAGGTAGTTTACCAATAACAGCAGACCAGGTATATAGCACTCAAAAATGAGTGCTGAAACAATGGACCAGCGTTTTGATACTATAAACAATAAACTAGCCACACTGTGCCCAGCCGCTTTTACACAAATTTAGGAAGTTTACCAATAACAGCAGACCGGGTGTTTTAGTTCTAAACAATGAGTGCTGAAACAATGGAGGAGCGTTTTGATACTATAAACAATAAACGAGCCTCACTGTGCTCAGCCGCTTTTACACAAATTTAGGAAGTTTACCAATAACAGCAGACCAGGTATATAGCACTCAAAAATGAGTGCTGAAACAATGGACCAGCGTTTTGATACTATAAACAATAAACTAGCCACACTGTGCCCAGCCGCTTTTACACAAATTTAGGAAGTTTACCAATAACAGCAGACCGGGTGTTTAGTTCTAAACAATGAGTGCTGAAACAATGGAGGAGCGTTTTGATACTATAAACAATTAAACCAGCCTCACTGTGCTCAGCCGCTTTTACACAAATTTAGGAAGTTTACCAATAACAGCAGACCGGGTGTTTAGTTCTAAACAATGAGTGCTGAAACAATGGAGCAGCATTTTGGGACTATAAACAATAAACGAGCCTCGCTGTGCTCAGCCGCTTTTACACAAATTTAGGAAGATTACCAATAACAGCAGACCGGGTGTTTAGTTCTAAATAATAAGCGCTTAACCACCGAAGGAGCGTTTTGAGATTATAAACAATAAAACGGCCTCTCTGTTACTGCGGGAATTCTACTTTCTCCTTTTGGTTTTTATATAAAACTTTAATTCTATTTAATATAAGTACACAATTATTATTCTATAATTGTTATATTTAATCTTTTTCTATAAATAATTAAATAGCTCCTTAATTTAAATACATCTCATCCTTTATTGACTATAAATATTAGTAAGTGATATAATTCTCCTTTCTTGTTGTATTTTCCTTCAAAGAAGTGGCAAAATCCTCTTTAACTGCTATAACTAAAATACTATACATACAGTTTTAGAGGTGCAAAGTTTAGGATCAAGCTCCACGATACAGCTCCTTTGTACCGATCAAACTCTGTTGTCGGAATGTAAATGCAGCCTTTGATACATCCCCTTCTGTACATCCTCTACTTCTAAAGAACATATCCAAGCTCTTCATCTATGTATGTAGTGCTAAGCGTGAGAAAGAATAACAATCCTGCATTAACTACGTTTCCTCAATTGAAAACACACACACACACACACACACACACACACACACACACACACACACACACACACACACACACACACATATATATATATATATATATATATATATATATATATATATATATATATATATATATATATATGAAGGGCACAGGGGAAGAAGGAGTTAAGGGCCATTTATTAAACTTTTCAGAACAGTGAAAAACATCATTAAATTTGTAATATAAAAAAAGTTTATAATAAATAATTTTGAATAATTTTTATTAAGGGTAGATATTTAATATGTAAAGCCATTCTAAAGTTTTATTTTCATAACTCAAAAAATAATATTAAAAAGAAATTATTTCCTTTTAGAACTACGTAACTCTGGGCGAAAAAAGGGGTTATAGACACCCTAATAACTCCTTTTCCCCCTGAAGCGTCTTTCTTAGTAGAAAATTTGAGATAGCAGATTTTTCTCTATAATTGTTTCGATCAAAAATTAAAAAAGGAATACATGAAAAGTAAAAACAGTATTTAATTTATTATTACGAGACCTAATACATTATTTTACTTTCTTCTTTTCCTTCGCGCAGTGAGGCAGATTTTCAAAGTATTCCCTGGCACTCAGGTTTTTACAAAACCTAGTCAATTCCATCACAGCTTGATATTTTTCATTAGATATTGATAATCTATCTGTAATCATACACAATACACTATCAGTAATAACTAAAGAACAGAAAATATTTAAAAGTAAATGTTTTGCAGCTTTGTAAATTTACAACATGTAATTTATTTTATTTTGAAAAGTGCCTTTCTCAAGGTTCATATTAAACAAGAATTTTAGTGCTAGCCCAAAAAAACTTATAAATTACCTTTAAAAGAAACGTCTGGAAGAGTAGTCTTGTCAACAACAAATCTCTTTCTCTTGGGTAAGGTTATGGCAACACTGTCCCAGTGGCCACTATAATTATTCCTGAAGTATATCAGACGTTCAGATGAGCACGTCACTTTTATTTCTCTCCTAGGTCTTATCAACACTGGGATTTTCTTTTTGTAAGTAAGTTCTAGAAATTCTTTCCATTCCATTCAAAAAGTGTAGTCAATTTCTTCAACCACAAACGGTGATGGGTTTTGGCGAGCCTCGTGAACGTAATTTGCCCATTCTGATGGGGTGTCAGCCCAAAAGTTAGATTTTATTCGACCCATGTTCCGGACGCATTCATTATATGAATGTCCCCTTATTGGGTAAGTAAATTGAACATTTTTAAATCTGTTCTTAACATGTACCAAATAATGAAGGAAACGGTACACAGGTCAAATTTTTATTTTGTCCCCCACAGGAGTCTCCGAATATGTAGAGGTTTTCTACATTTTCAGGCAAGTGTTTTTCGACAAAATGAAACAACATTTGGCATATGTTGTTGCTTCCCTTCGCACTCAGGATACACATAGAAAATATTTTACCACTACCTAGGGTGTGTACATTAAATGAATATACTGACAATTGCCTTTTGTAATAGGCGTCGTTTGTTGTCACATTAGGCACAGACAAATTCCGACCATAGTCTATACAAATTCCCTCAAATGAAGGTGTTTTCTGTGATGCCAAACGTGTCTTTCTTTTGATATCATATAACTTTTCAGCTTTTAATTTATGAAGTTTTAGCTCAGTCTCCAGGGTTTTTATTTCATTAGTCACTGTTAATTATGTCATCTTCATATTTAGCTTCTTTTAATTTTACCTGTAGACTACTCAGTTTTACGTTAGTTGCATCACAAAAACTACACGTATCCGTTCGCGGATAGCCAAACGATATGTTGAAGTGTTGTTTGCATAATGGATCTATAGGTCTCATATGAGCATTTTCGTCAGGGTATTTAGTCTGATACATTTTGTGCATGATTGAAATGTTTAAATCGTCAGGAAGGTAATTCTTAGACGTATCATGCAAACAGTAATGGGCACCTCTGCCATTGAAAGAAGTTATATGTTGCTTAATCAAATTTAAAGACTCATTATTAATTTTGTGTGGTCTGTTGGAGTGCTTACCACGTTGATCTTTAGGTGAGCACCCAGTCATCTTTAAACTGTTAATTAAGTACTCAACTTTCTTTTGGGTAATCCCATGGATTGAGATAAATGCCTTACGGCAAACTTCCCATTCAAAAACCACTCCATTTTGGGCTGATCTTACTTTATATTTGCAAGATACATCTCTTACCTTTGAAGAGTCAGAGGGTATTTCAGGCCGCCGTTTTTGAACCGGTACAATAGAAATCAGACCACACAGATAAGAATTTTGTTCGTTAGTGGTCTCCAATAGGTTGAACTGTTGTAAAATCTTATCTCTTATTTCCAATGTTAGGCCTACTTTTTTCTAAAAACACTTATATCTACACGTACAAGATGCACCAGCCTCATGTCCCTGCACCCTCATTTTCTTGATTACATCACACATTCTTCCATGTACTTTACGTTTTCTAGTTTTTTTATCACTCTTAGGACACTCCACATTTTCACTTTCACTCATTGTTTGATTGTATCAATTAGAACAATCTACAAAGTAAAATCACAATTTTATTACTCACAACTAACCTCATTCACCCACACAAAACAACCTGACTGAAATGAAAAGCAAAGCTATTAGGATCAAAATAGAGTACTATTTACATCAGCTGAGTCATTACCTGATTCCAATTAATTTGGAAACAGATAGCTCTAGTAATAACTATTATAATTGTAAAAAAGAGATAATATAATTAGTTGGCTAGAAACTTCACTTCTTTCAGTGCGACAATTGTAAAGGAACACGCTTTCAGTCATGCATTTGACTCCTTCTTCCCCAGTAGCGCTGCACGTAACTCCTTATTCCCCTGTAGCCAATATTTTCAACTATTAATTTATTAGTTATATAACCCGTTTTTCTCGCAAATGATATAACCACGTGAATCCATTTCTTGCCTGCTAAGCAACGGTGAAATAAAGAAATGTGAAGAAATTGAGTTTAACTCCTTTTTCCCCTGTGCCCTTCATATATATAAAGGAGATAAACAACAAAAAGTATTAATTAAGTTGTACCGTATGACGATAACACATGGGGGTGGTGACTTCTGAGGTCGTAGTAATAAATACTAGAAATACAAAGTTTACTTATAAGTTCAGTTTAATTACGAAAACTTAAAAGCACCACTTTTAGATGGTAAAGGAAAAGTTATGTAATGCCACGTTGCTGCCAATTAGAATATAATAACTAAAAAGTATATCTTCTAGGTGGGCCTAAAATATCCAATGTTCTATTGAATTATGCGTACGATGTTTTATTTTACAAAACAATAATATTTCACTTCCCTTCGCAATAGGTAGACTCACAACCCGGGTGTCGGCGTCTTGGCACGAGACATTGAAGCTGTAGTCTAAGAACGGTTATTTCTAGAAGAGGAGTAGAGTTGGGAAGTGGTAGCCATCTATTCAAACAACACGTGAGATACATCAGCTACGTAAACTCGCCTAAAACAAATTCGCGACGGTATTAGCCATTTAATGATACAAATTACTATTTATAACAATGTGCTCGTCGCCATAAGGACGACGCCACAACCTTTATCTATCTCCATCAAGCAAATAAAAGATCTTCAAGGGTAAGTTACTTTACTATTCACTTCTTTACTTTACGTTACATTCATTTTATACGTTTGGCATCAAAGGGCTAATTTAATAATACGAAAAGATAAATTTTACTTACGGACAGAGCGCGCGAGATCTGATCGGTTACGTAGTTGGGCTGCTACAAAGGGTTAGAAGAAAAAAATTCATACGCGTGCCAATTAGGTAGTTACTCCGCCCAATAATTTAGTTCCGGAACATTGGATGTAAAATAATATTATATTATACTGGCTGATTAGGTTGCGAAATTTACATTGTATGAAATTTAATTAACTAATTTACGGTACAGAATATCCCCCTGTTTTGATTTCGCAACCTAGTTAGTCGCTTTACTTTAAACATATTCTAAATAACAAACTTAATTCAACCTTTTATTCATTACATAAATTCAAATTCAACCATAACAATACGATAGCGCGGGGTTTCAAAAGTTTCCTATGAAATCCGCTAGATCGCATGCCAATGCAGTTCTATGACTGCTCGCTTAGGGACCAAAAATAGAAAATCAATTTAAACAAACTATTTTCATGCAGTGCACGATGCAGCGTTTTAGAATTTGCGGGTCGTTGCAAGAATAAGGACATTTAAGGCGATTAAATCGTGAACAAGTGTAGTGTAGTGTTTTGTTATATAGGCGCCACATTCAATACTTCTTTTTTGCATTCATACCAGTGTTTTGTGTATAGTGTTTTGCCATTAAATACCCTGAGACTTGCGGACAAGTTACCAATATGGATCGAATACTTTGGAATGAAATGTCCCCTCACGAGAAGCTAAGTCTCACATTTCTTATTACTACTCATCACTCTTAATATACATATTTACATACAACATCCTATACATCTTACATCTACATGAATTTTAACACTTCAAATATATCCACAAAATTCAAACTTCAATATTTTGACATACATACAAAAGACAGACGCAACTTTTCATATTTGTTTCCTATATTACACAAACAGTCAGGATCAACTTTGTCTCATTTCTTTATACTAAGTCTATTTACAAATTCTTTTTCTATATTTTATTTCCCTTGACACATTCGTTTATAAGAATTCACCAAACAGTTAACTTCCTGGATTTTATCTTATCTTTTAAATTTGGCAGCAAGTGGTTCCTTAAGCTAGGGATGCTACAAAGTTTTTTTTTTATACAGAACAGGTCTTAATTTGGTTTTAGATCTACAATATGAACCTTTTTTACATTCAAAACATTTTCAGTGTGTTGTACAATACAAGTTACAGGGCTTAAAAAATATAGAATTCTATAAATTCCTACATATTTTGGTGCTAATTTTGCACAAAACTTTTCTACCTTATTGCTTAAATAGTGGGTTCTTATCCATACTAAGGAATGCAACTTAAAGGGATGTTTTACATTTTGCTCTGAGTACTTTTGTCTATTACTGTTATGTGCTATACTCCTTTTTACATAGACCACAGCTCTCTTTAAATTGTTTACAACAGTTTCCTTGGACAAATTCTCACCAATTAGATCATTTAGCTTCCATAAATTAGATAAAGCATTATTACAGGAATGATTAAACATTAAATCAAAGGCAGCAAAACCAGTGCTTTCATTATGGGCGGTGTTTAAACTTAATTGTATATAGCCTAGGTCATTATCCCAATTACTATGACAGTTATGATAGAAACTACGTAATAATGTAGATATGTTTCTAATATGCCTTTCTGATTGATTTCCATTAGCCCTGTAAGGCGCTAGTCTACGGTGTTCAATAAAATTCTTAAATAAGAACTTCTTAAAATACAGTGATGTAAAATATGCGGCATTGTCTGACACTATTATTTTAGGTACAGAAATAGGGCCTATTTGTTCTTTCACTGCCTGTTCCATAGCCTCATCTTGTTCTAATGATTCATTTAAATTGGCTTCTAACACTTTAAGCTGTTCTAGGTTCACTGTAGGTAGCAAGTAAGCTAACTGTTGTTCAACATTTACTAGCCTACACTTTAAAGCTGATAAAGTTTCACTATGTACAGAACTTAGTTCTAGCTGGTTGTCTAAAAATAAACGGTTTATTAAATGTTTACACTTTTCTTGGAATTTGGTGATTTCTAAAGGTGAACTAGCACTGTTCAATTCACTGCAACCCATGTTCTAATAATATCACTTTTTCACTGAGAAGTTTTACTTCCTGATTGTGGTCTATTTTTAATAGGCTACTAGGGGTAGGTAAAATATTGTTTCTCAAACACTGTCTTAAGGACTTTCTGAGTTCATTTACTGTACAGTCACTATTTAATTTAATACCTCTAGATATCAGTTCAAATACCAACTCATCTTTAGACAAATATTCTATTTTAATGGCAGGCATTGTGGCGTTTTCACTCAGTTTCACCCAGTTGATGGCAGAGTAGGCACATCAATAGCAGATTCGCGCAATAAAATTGTGTACCGTATGACGATAACACATGGGGGTGGTGACTTCTGAGGTCGTAGTAATAAATACTAGAAATACAAAGTTTACTTATAAGTTCAGTTTAATTACGAAAACTTAAAAGCACCACTTTTAGATGGTAAAGGAAAAGTTATGTAATGCCACGTTGCTGCCAATTAGAATATAATAACTAAAAAGTATATCTTCTAGGTGGGCCTAAAATATCCAATGTTCTATTGAATTATGCGTACGATGTTTTATTTTACAAAAACAATAATATTTCACTTCCCTTCGCAATAGGTAGACTCACAACCCGGGTGTCGGCGTCTTGGGCACGAGACATTGAAGCTGTAGTCTAAGAACGGTTATTTCTAGAAGAGGAGTAGAGTTGGGAAGTGGTAGCCATCTATTCAAACAACACGTGAGATACATCAGCTACGTAAACTCGCCTAAAACAAATTCGCGACGGTATTAGCCATTTAATGATACAAATTACTATTTATAACAATGTGCTCGTCGCCATAAGGACGACGCCACAACCTTTATCTATCTCCATCAAGCAAATAAAAGATCTTCAAGGGTAAGTTACTTTACTATTCACTTCTTTACTTTACGTTACATTCATTTTATACGTTTGGCATCAAAGGGCTAATTTAATAATACGAAAAGATAAATTTTACTTACGGACAGAGCGCGCGAGATCTGATCGGTTACGTAGTTGGGCTGCTACAAAGGGTTAGAAGAAAAAATTCATACGCGTGCCAATTAGGTAGTTACTCCGCCCAATAATTTAGTTCCGGAACATTGGATGTAAAATAATATTATATTATACTGGCTGATTAGGTTGCGAAATTTACATTGTATGAAATTTAATTAACTAATTTACGGTACAAAGTAATGTTGAATGAATCAATAACATAAATTTAATTGAAACATGATTTACATGTCTTTTTTTCTAGTTTTAGAAGAAATTGTATCTGGAATCCACCACTGCTAGTTTATTTCTTACATTTGGACTCTATTTTATATGGGATTTATTTTAAATTAATTAGCACTACTCTTATATTAATTAATTTTACATAGAAATAACAAAGCACTTGGAAATGTATATATATATATATATATATATATATATATATATATATGAAAAATTTTGTTTTTATTTTCGAAATCTATATTAGATCTTATCAGGTATTTTTATTTATTAGAGCACTTTGTACACTTAAACATGCTTAACTAACTTCTAAGCATTATACATTACAAAATTTAATTAGTTGAAAACTTAACTTACATGAACATAACAATCCCAAATGAATTAAAAGTCATATCATTGTTTGATTACTTTCAAATATTTATACCAGTGTTAGATACTTTCATATTTTTTTAAATCATCAACGAAATTCAAGTATAATTGGTAATCTAAACACATTATTTGATTTGCGATATTTATAGCTTATAAAAGAGCCTTACTAACTTAGCCAGTGCACTGTGTTACTTGACCTTAAACACGCCTTTATTTGGAATGAATCAGACTTACAAAATATATTACAATTCTTCTCTTATATTAGACTGAACAAAATCCATTTACAACTGATACTTTTATCGGTCTATGAAACTTTCAGCTAACGGTTGAGTAGATAGTTACGCCACGATAGTGTTTTAAGGGTGAGGCAAATCCGAAAATTGAGACACTTCTAGGAATGGAATTTACGCTATAGGTCTGCAACTGTTAACAGGCCCTTGAAGCAAAGATGATAAAAAAATAACTCATATTATTTAAATTATGATGTATTGTATGAAACTTGCGTTGTTATACTGAGGTACTCGAGCATAGGCACAATAAACACGTTGTATATACTTCTCCTTCCTTATAACCTGCGACAATGGCACAGTGTACCAGATACGGCGGTTATCGGTTGTATTGTATGAAACTTGCGTTGTTATACTGAGGTACTCGAGCATAGGCACAATAAACACGTTGTATATACTTCTCCTTCCTTATAACCTGCGACAATGGCACAGTGTACCAGATACGGCGGTTATCGGTGTATTGTATGAGACTTACGTTGTTATACTGAGGTACTCGAGCATAGGCACAATAAACACGTTGTATATACTTCTCCTTCCTTATAAACCTGCGACAATGGCACAGTGTACCAGATACGGCGGTTATCGGTGTATTGTATGAGACTTGTGTTGTTATACTGAGGTACTCGAGCATAGGCACAATAAAACACGTTGTATATACTTCTCCTTCCTTATAACCTGCGACAATGGCACAGTGTACCAGATACGGCGGTTATCGGTGTATTGTATGAGACTTGCGTTGTTATACTGAGGTACTCGAGCATAGGCACAATAAACACGTTGTATATACTTCTCCTTCCTTATAACCTGCGACAATGGCACAGTGTACCAGATACGGCGGTTATCGGTGTATTGTATGAAACTTGCGTTGTTATCCTGAGGTACTCGAGCATAGGCACAATAAACACGTTGTATATACTTCTCCTTCCTTATAACCTGCGACAATGGCACAGTGTACCAGATACGGCGGTTATCGGTGTATTGCATGAGACTTACGTTGTTATACTGAGATACTCGAGCATAGGCACAATAAACACGTTGGATACACTTCTCCTTCCTTATAACCTGCGACAATGGCACAGTGTACCAGATACGGCGGTTATCGGTGTATTGTATGAGACTTGCGTTGTTATACTGAGCGACTCGAGCATAGGCACAATAAACACGTTGTATATACTTCTCCTTCCTTATAACCTGCGACAATGGCACAGTGTACCAGATACGGCGGTTATCGGTGTATTGTATGAGACTTGCGTTGTTATACTGAGGTACTCGAGCATAGGCACAATAAACACGTTGGATACACTTCTCCTTCCCTATAACCTGCGACAATGGCACAGTGTACCAGATACGGCGGTTATCGGTGTATTGTATGAAACTTGCGTTGTTATCCTGAGGTACTCGAGCATAGGCACAATAAACACGTTGTATATACTTCTCCTTCCTTATAACCTGCGATAATGGCACAGTGTACCAGATACGGCGGTTATCGGTGTATTGCATGAGACTTACGTTGTTATACTGAGATACTCGAGCATAGGCACAATAAACACGTTGGATACACTTCTCCTTCCTTATAACCTGCGACAATGGCACAGTGTAACCAGATACGGCGGTTATCGGTGTATTGTATGAAACTTGCGTTGTTTTCCTGAGGTACTCGAGCATAGGCTCAATAAACACGTTGTATATACTTCTCCTCCCTTATAACCTGTGACAATGGCACAGTGTACCAGATACGGCGGTTATCGATGTATTGTATGAGACTTGCGTTGTTATACTGAGGTACTCGAGCATAGGCACAATAAACACGTTGGATACACTTCTCCTCCCTTATAACCTGTGACAATGGCACAGTGTACCAGATACGGCGGTTATCGGTGTATTGTATGAGACTTGCGTTTATATACTGAAGTACTCGAGCATAGGCACAATAAACACGTTGGATATACTTCTCCTTCCTTATAACCTGACACAATGGCACAGTGTACCAGATACGGCGGTTATCGATGTATTGTATGAGACTTGCGTTGTTATACTGAGGTACTCGAGCATAGGCACAATAAACACGTTGGATACACTTCTCCTCCCTTATAACCTGTGACAATGGCACAGTGTACCAGATACGGCGGTTATCGATGTATTGTATGAGACTTGCGTTGTTATACTGAAGTACTCGAGCATAGGCACAATAAACACGTTGGATATACTTCTCCTTCCTTATAACCTGTGACATTGGCACAGTGTACCAGATACGGCGGTTATCGGTGTATTGTATGAGACTTGCGTTGTTATACTGAAGTACTAGAGCATAGGCACAATAAAACACGTTGGATATAATCCTGCCTTATAACCTGTGACAATTGCACAGTGTACCAGATACGGCGGTTATCGGATGATAACCGAATCGCGCAATTTCGAGCGTGCCTGCTGCTTGGATGGGAGACCGCTGAGCTATCCTGTCGTTGCAAGCAGTCCACCTTCCCGGCCATTGGTTCAGGAGTCTCCTCGAAGCCGTTGGTCCATAGATTAAGTATCAGAGAGAGGGTTTCTCAGTCCTTACTTCCCTGGTAAAATAAGACATTCATTGACTTTGGACTATCTTGTTATATCAGATGCTCAATTACCCGTCAGGCAAAGTGTCTCCCTTGTTTAAATCACCAGGACAGTTTCTGAGATTCATGTTTAATTGGCTGAGCGTTGTGCCGGAGTCCAAATCTGTGTTCATATTCACTAACTAAAACATTATGTCCTAATATTATTTGCTAGCCCTCTAAACACATAATCCAGTAAATAACAATTCTTTTACTTAAATTTTTCTTTAATTGTTGTTTATTAAATACATGCCATCGATGTTTAAGAGTTGAATCTAATACATTTTTGCCAAGCTATACGAGTAGATCAAATGGATTTTCAGCTTTTATGTTGACGAGTTTATGTAACGCCTACTCAGAATATTTTGTAGGTTTATAGCCACATTTCAAAACTTCAAAACAGTTTTGCTTTGTAAGAATTTCTATTGTTCAGGAAACGTGGTATTTTACAGACCGAATCCCTAGAAGAATCACTCTCTGCCTTCTCAACCTCTCTGCAGTGAATCTCGAACCCCCCCCTTTTGCTACTATATTCAAAAGTAGCTATTGTTAGAGAAAAGTATTTATTAAATATTCTTAATTAAAAAACTGATACTTGTTGTGGCTCATTGTATTAAGTACATCTTGATGTTTTCTTAGTATTCAATACAAAAATCGTGAACAAAGGAGTGTTTTGACCTACAATCGGTTCCCACGGTGTATATACGGCTTGTAAACAGGAATAGTACTATTCTAATTAAAGTGAATGTGAGTATCGACGATATAAAGAGGAATGTTTAAACATGATGGTATCTCTTTGAAAGGGAATGAGATTTTGATGCTGTGTGGTTGGCGGACTTGTTCGTCAGCCCTACCCCCACAACCCTCAAAGGCGAGCATTCCCTTTATGGCATTTCGCAATTACAAATTTCTACACTGGTAACACGTGTAAGATATGGTGAATGATAATTCACTCAGTATTCAGTTGCGCTTAACTGTTACCAAGGTGAGGTACTATTCAGTTCTGAGCAGTTGACTTGATAATACATCCTTCGTATAACATGCATTATATTACATTATAAGACATTATTGGCTGAGCGTTAACGAAGCCTATCACTCGTAAAACTGGAAAATGTTAATTGCAGTCTGTATGTCCTTCCATCCACACTATATCTCGAAAACGAACTTATCTATAGACCTAAAACTATGCACAAGCTTTATTCGATATGACCAATACCGAGGTCGATAATTGTGCATATCAATCCATATGGGACTTGGCTGAGCGTTAGTGAATATTTTTACATTGGTCTTATGGGTAACCATGATAGCAAACCAGAAAATAGAGAATAAATAAGTTTGTAAACTGAAAAAATACACTCAAAAGTTATTTTAATGAATGACATATTAACACGTGCTTGTAATTGTTTATTCATATAGTAAAATAAAAATAATAGATGGAAAGTCATTGTTAAAACTGACAAGATGTAATTTCAACGCACACTTGCGTTGTAGTACCTTCCCTAGCTCAACGGACCTTTCATTAATTAAATACTGCCATGGAACCTAATTTCATAATACAAAATTTGAATGTATTATGTGCAGGATATCCAGAGAAAGATATTATATTATATTATCAACTCATTTTTAAATAGACAAGAAAGAGTTCTATGATGGTGCATGTCCAACCGTGGACATCCCACATTCTCTTTCAACTTAATAAATGAGCCGTGGCTCAGTTTGGACATTTTTGTCTTTTACCTTTCCCACCTCGGCCACTTTTGTCAGTCGGTGGGGGAGTGACTCCGTCAAAGTATTGATTATTTTCTGCCTGGATGGACTGATTGGTCGAGGTCAGGTGGTTCACCTTGACAGATTACTGACCAGCTGTTTACCGGCAGCGGCTACTGTTCGGAGCGGTCGGACACGTTCGGCAGAAGCGACTTGATTCTCTGGCTGTTCACTGCTCGTCCTGATGCCCATGGCTAGCTAATTCTACTACTTTCGGCAGGTAGTTGTTTTTCTCTCTCACTCTCTTAACTTAATATTGTTGGCGGTTTTTCTCTTCCACCCAGACACATATTTTCGTAGTTTAGTTAAAAGTAGCTTATTTATTATTTTGTAAATTGTGTTCCTTGTGTACGTTTTCGTGTCGCTAAGTGTTCTATCCTGTCTTTCGTACGTTCTAAATCTGTTAATTTATTAACTATGCCAGTTAAGTTTATTATATTTTTGCACTAGTGCTTTCTAACTGATCCGTTCGGCGAACGGAAATTATTTATTTAGTAATCACTTTGTCTTTATTTAGTGTAAGCGAGACGGTACAGACTTTGCAAATTGTTTTACCTCGTGTTTTGTGTTGCGTGCAAAATTGGGTGGCAACATTCATGATTTCCATTTTATTGTTTAATTAATTATTTTAATTATAGTAGCGTGAACGGATTATAATTTAATTATTGTTATTTTGGAAATAATGTACTGTTATTATTTGTAAATTACATAATTATTCTTAGGCCTACCTTACAATTAATATTATAGAATGATTAAAATACAGTGAATTTTTGTTACAAGTAAATGTTACCAAGCTGAATAATTTAGTATGGCTGCTCTAGCCTATAATTAAATGTTTAAATGTTTGAAAATTTCTTTTGTATGTAATATTTAATATTGTCACCAAGTAGTGTATCTTATAATACTTGGTGTCTTGAGTTATTTTCGGGAAACAGTTTTTCAATACTTAAAAGGTACTGTTAGTTACAGATTGTTATTTTTAATTGTTAAATGTAAATATTTTATATTTACTTTGTGGCAAACATAATTATATAACATAAACTCTTCTGATTATCTACCGGTTATGTTGGCATTCAATAGGGTCCCCGTGAGTGCCGTCAACGGGACTGGTGCGGCGAGTCTGCCCAAACAGCACTGAAACCAAAATTGAATGCCCGCGCCCTGCCAGCGCTACGGTACCGTCATCCAACTGGAGTGTCTGTGCTCATATTCGTCTTGAACAAGGTTGGATCCAAAATGTTTTTTCCTTCTTCTTGTACTGAACTTGAGAGGATTGGGTTGTATGGAGCGCTGCCAGATATTATATCTGGAGGAGGGCCAGTATATTAGCTAGTATTTATTTAGTTTAGTGACATGATCTGAAGGGGAGGATTTCTTCTTTAATTCGGATTCGTGGAGGCAACTGAGCCCCCGCCTCCTTAGAAAATCGGCTTTAAATATTTTTTTTTTTTTATTTTCGGCTACAAACTTGAAACAAAATTACTTTTTTATATAGTCGGCCTAGAAATTCTACAACCTTTTCCCTCCCCTCAGTTCATAATAATTACCAGTTAACAATTTGCCCTACATCCCGTACCTGAAATTATGTTATTTATATACCAAATTTATATTTATTATGTTATTTATATACCAAATTGCTATTTATTATGTTATTTATATGTTAAAATTCTATTTATTTTTGTTACTTAGTTTGTAAGGTACTCGGTGCACCGTGGTGCTGCAGTTTATTGTATTTTGTTTGAAAATGTTTGCCACCTAATTAATTATATCGTGTACTGGAAATTCTGTCTCTCTTTGTCTCTCTTCCCACTAGTGGCATGTTGTTGTTTTTTGTATGCTTTGCTCCGAGTTTGGGAGGGGCGCGCTTCCGCGACCTCCTGTTGCGATTTAGGAGACTTCCGGTGAAGTTTATTTTCGCTAACTCGGGACATAAAGTACAATGAAATTCAACTTTGTAATACAGTACGTCACTAAGATGCTGTTTGTGTTATTTAGAATTAATAATTAAAATGTTTACTGAAGTCGGGATATATTGGTTTGAGATATGTACAAAGCCCTCAACCCGACAGGGCATGATGGACAGGATTAGAAATGCAGTTCATTTGGTGATGGAATCTTGTGTGTGCCGTTGCCAGGTTTGGAACTCGTATTGAAATGTGCATTCAAAATTAACAGTTTGAAAACCTATAACGGAACATAACATATTGAATTCAAATTCAAATTCCTTTAATGTCGTAAGACAACTTTTGTTGAATGACAGAGTCAAGTACATGCTGTATATACATAGCTTATAAAGTAAAACAATAAAAATACAATGGTTATACAACAGTAAATAATATACTAATTTTTGTTATTAGTCTACATAATTATAATTATTGTAAAAAAAAACTAAAAATGTAAAACGAGTCACAACTTTACAATTGTTAGTTTATGCCCGATTAAAAAGAAGTTTACAATTCCAACTAATAATGCAAGAAAAACAAAACAATAAAACAAAAATATTATTATACTAGAAACTCTCCCACTGTGTAAAAACAACCCGCCACTAAATGCTCCTTTAGTTTTCTTTTAAATTCTTCCTTATTTTGGATGCCCTTCAGCGGTTCAGGAAGTCTCCAAAAGCACCTGGCACCGACATTGTGCGGTAAACTCGCTGCCCAAACGGTCTGGTGTGGAGTTTGGCGGAGGTTTACTCGAGCCCGGGTGTTGTGCTCGTGTACTGCGGATCCATCAGTAACTGCTACACTGTTAAATTTTGCAAACATTATTGTTTCAAATATATACAATGACCGGTAGCGTTAAGAGGTTCAATTCTTTAAAAGCAATTTTGCACGATTCTCGTTTTTTCAGTTCAGCGAGTACACGAACAGCACGCTTTTGCAACACAAACACTCTATTAATTTGTGCTAGTGTAGCTGAGCCCCAGACCAGCAGGCCATATCTCAAGCGAGACTCAACGAGAGAGCAGTATACAAGTTTAAGAAGAAACTTGTTACGGTATTTGGCAAGTTGGGACATTAGGAATACAATCGAAGACAGCGACTGGCATACACAGTTGATATGAGTACACCAGCTGAGGTCATCATCTATTTGTACCCCCAAATATTTGACACACATTCTTTGTTGTACTACTTAATTATTAATTAGAATAAAAGGTGAATTATCTTTCATACGTTTTGAAAATTCCAAAATCTGTCTTTTTGAAGTTCAAATGCAAATTTAAATTATTTAAAAATTGGTACAGCTGTGTCAAAACTATATGACTATTAATTTCTAAGCCCTCGACTGTCCCGCTAGAAAACCCGAGGGCTATGTCGTCAGCGTACATAACAAGCTGGTTATGTGGGATCGCCTGGGGTAAGTTGTTTACATATAGGTTGTAGAGTACTGGTCCCAAGATAGAACCCTGAGGGACACCAAAATTGACTGGAGCCCACGATGAACGACTACCCTCAACCTGCACACACTGCTCTCTCTGAGTTAGGTAAGAGCTCAGCCACTGTAGAGCCAAGCGCCCCAGACCGAGACACCTTAGACACTCCAGAAGCTGTGGGTGACCGACACAGTCGAACGCTTTTGTCAAATCCATCATCACCCCCACAGTCCGCCGATTTTGATCCAGCTCGGTCACAATATCCGACACGAAAAAACTTATTGCCTCTCCGGTACTTTTACCCGTCGTGAATCCAAATTGTTTCTTATGTAGAAGTTCATTCGAACTCAAGAAAAAATTTAATCGGCCAAGAAAAATTAGCTCGAAGACCTTACTAAAGGTAGAAATTTGAGAAATGGGACGATAAGAATCCAGAGTATTACAATGCCCCCCTTGGGTATTGGAATCGCAACTGTGCTCTTCAGTGCCCGAGGGAACCGGCCCTGTCCGAAAGAAGCTGAAACTATGTTAGTCAAAGGTTGGCTTATGTTTTGAATGCAATATTTTATTACTTTACTTGGTATACCGTCAATACCAGAGGATGTTTTGTTTTTCAACCTCTTCACAGCAGAGACCACCTCCCCCGGGTCACCGGGTGCATCGATAATGGATTATCATGCAGGTAGTTCTGCACCTGGAACTGTAAAGGAGGTTCGTGCCGATTTTTATTCAAATTTTCACCCACTGTCGTGAAATGCCTATTAAATGAGTCACAAATTTCTTGCTTGTTCTTTACCATACGTCCCTCAATCTCAATTTCAAATTCAGAATTCGAACTCAAGCCTTTTCTTACATTCGGCTTGATGAGTTTCCAAACGTCTTTGCTTTTATTGGAAGATAATGAGTGTTTCAAACATATATTTGGACTTAGCATTTTTTATAACTTTAGAGTAAATCTTCTTACAGCATTTATAATGATTCTTTTTCTCTTGTGTTGGGTTTATTCTTAAATTGAAATGTAAAGATTTTTATGTTTTGCTTGAAGTTACTATACCTTTTGTAATCCACTTTATATTATTGTGATTATGTTTTAATTTAACTAATTTCTTTGGACAAGCGACTTCAAAATTATAACTAAAAGTATCAATGTAATATATGTAAATATCATGTAAAAATCTATCAAATGTATTATCTGCTGGCAGGAACTGATTTATGTCATTCCACGGCTCCCTGGATAACATGATGTTTCAACAAGCAAATGTTATTTGAGGTTAACTGACGGTTAGGACGTGTGTTGGCAACGATTGACCCGACGGCGCCAAATACAGAGACGAGCTGAGCGAAGTGGTCAGAAAGTCCTGTTCCGAACACCTCAACAGCCACCCTCCCCTCCGGCATGTCAGTCACCACCCAGTCCAGCAATGACTGCCTGCCGGAGACCAAGTCCTCACGAGTGGGAGAGCTAACTAGTTGTCTCAGACCGTAACAAGGTAAGAGGTCTTTCATGTCCTGGAGAGCTATTGAATGGTCCAACCAATCAATATTGAAGTCTCCCAGGATCATCAGATTGTTCTTTTTACTTAGTTGCTCAAAAAGTTCTACCGATTTGTTTAAAAAAGACGTTTTTGCTTCTGTTAGGGGAGTGATATAATCCAATTATATTGAAAGTAAATGATTGTTTCAAAGTGAATTTAGCCCCACAAACTTCCATGTTCATGTCTTCTGAAAGATGAGAGAGATTGATTATTTCAGAGGATATGCCACGTTTACAAAATATAACAACAGCTCCTGATTTACGAACTCCTCTACAATATGAGCATACCAGCGTGTAATTATTAAAACTCACATTTTTTATTTCATCGGTTTTCAGACCATGTTCGGTAAATGAAACAATATCCGGATTTTCGGTAGCCAATAATACCTCCACTTCATCGATTTTTTGACGTAAATATTGAATATTTAGGTGAAGAATTCTGAGTTGGTTGGTTTGAACATTTTCTACGGACTGAGACATTATTACCAGAAAATTTACAATCTAGAATCGGGACATTAACTAAACAAGGTTGGTTACCTCTACTTGCTGGCTTACATCTAAAAAAACGTTCGTTAACGAGAACTGGTATCCTCTTGTCAGAACCATACTCCGATTCAGCATCACCAAGGCTCCCTGTCCCCGACATCGATCTCCTACCGGGCTGCAGGGGAGGAAACTCTGACAAGGAATCCAGAGGCGGCGACGCTGTCCCAGTGGTTCGCTCAAATGGGGCTGGAGTGCGGACGAAAGAGTCAACTGAAGGCATGATGTCCGTGACTCCCGATCTCACAGGCGAATTCCCAGTGTCTGGAAGCGCGACGCTTGTTGTTGGCTGTTGGCATTCCAACTGATCTTTGCGTTGAGGAAATGGTGAAGAAACACATTGTGCAATCAGTCCACACAAAACCTCCTTACCCGTGGCATCCAGATGAAGGCCATGTCGTGTAAAATGCTTTCGTTCCAGCCGACGAGAGTCGATAACTTTGATCCCTTCCTTAGTTAGGCTCTTAAGTCGTTGATTAACCTGGTTCACTAGTTTGTTGGTTTAGCATCTCGGAGGGAGGTCAAAACGGTGTGTTAAGGAGACGACGACCCAGTCGGTGTATTGGTTGGCCCTTATAAATCTCAATAGATGTCCTGGAAGAGTAACAGCTGGTCGGTCACGCCTGGGGGTACAGTTTCACACATCATTAGTGCCAACAATTAGAACTGCTGTATCGTTCTTTGTCAATGATTCTGCCATACTGTTAGCGTTCTTCAGTATGTAGTCAGAGGAAGCATTGGAACTGGCACAAACAAAAACACTATGCGACAACTTTCTTTGCAATATACCAGAGATGTTTCTAGCGTGACTGTCTCCAAACACGTAAGGTTTCTTAGGTTGACTACACATCGTCACCTCGCAAACCTCGTCGGCGGTGTGTTCATTGTAGTGTCAACAGCCGGGTCAAAAAATTTCTCTTTGAATTATATTTTGCTTAAATGAGACGGATGAGTGTTTAGATGCTTCTTTTTTCTTTCGGTTGCGTTTACGTTTAGGTTTCAGACGTTCCTCAGACCTATTCTGACCATCCTTCGAATGAGTGTCATGAATTTTTGGTTCCCTAAGTACATCGTACCTGTTTATAATCGGAATGTCGTCCGCTATTACCAGCATTTTGTCGATCAAACTGTCGTCATTTCTTTTCTCCCTCCCTTGTGCTTGTAAAAGTACCTCATGCTGCTTGAGTAGGTCTTCATATTTACTTTTGAAAGCAGCAAGTTCTATCTGAAAGTGAAAATTAGAGTCCTCGTAGTACTTAACACGTTGTTTATCTTTTTGGCATTGCTTACATTCAAAAGAGGGGACATTAAACGACAATTCAGTTTGCGAATCAGCGTCATGTTGATGTGGAATATCACACCCCAATTGCTAAGTCGACCTTGATAGAAACTTGAGGATATTCTACCGCGTTCATTGGCTTCAAGCTCCAGTTGAAGGTTCTGGATTTTGTCTATAAGAGGTGACTGGTGGCTGGTTAATTCAGTGATCCTATTCAGCAACTCGTCTTTCGACTTTAAACACTCATCATCCGTCTGAATCGAGCGTTCCTCTTGTTCCGAGTTAGCGAAAAAGACAGGAGGCCTCGGAAGCGTGCCCCTCCCAAACTCGGAGCAAATCATAAAAAAAACAATCACATGCCACTAGTGGGAAGAGAGACAAAGAGAGACAAGATTTCGAGTAAATGATATATAATTAATAGGTGGCAAACATTTCCATGCAAAATACAATTACTTCAGCACCACGGTGTACCGCGTAACTTAATAACTAAATAACAACAATCAATAGAATTCCAATAAAGACAATAACATAATAAATAGAAACAATAACATAATAAATAAATAATATAATATACTAAATAACATAATATCAGGTACGGCAGTAGCAAAATTTTAACTGGTAATTTTTATGAACTGAGGGGAGGGAAAAGGTTGTAGAATTTCTAGGCCCACTATTTTTAAAAAATAATATGGTTTCAAGTTGGTAGCCGAAAATTAAAAAAAAAATATTTAAAGCCAATTTTCGAAGGAGGCGGGGCTTAGTTGCCTCCACGAATCCGAATTAAAGATGAAATCCTCCCCTTCAGTTCATGTAACTAAACTAAATTAATACTGGCTAATATACTGGCCCTCCTCCAGATCTAACATCTGGCAGCGCTCCCTGCACCCCAGTCCTCGCAAGTTCAGTATAAGAAGTAAAAAAAATTTTTAATCCAACCTTGTTCCAGAAGAAATGAATGGGAGCACTACACTCCGGTTGGATGCCGGTCCAATAGCGCTGGCAGGGCGCGGGCATTCAATTTTTCAGTTGTTCGGGCAGACTCGCCGCACACCAGTCCCGCTGACGGCACTCACGGGGACCCTAATGAATCCCAACATAACCAGTAGATATTTAGAAAAATGTTATTGTAACCTGAGAAATAATAAAAACTTAATTATGTTTGCCAAAGTATATATAAAATATTTAAATTTAACAATTAAAAATAACGATCTGTAACTAACAGTACCTTTTAAGTATCAAAGACTATTTCCTAAAAATAACTCAAGACACCAAGTATTATAAAATACACTACTTGGTGACAATATTAAATATTACAAACAAAACAAATTTTCAAATATATAAACATTTACTTATAGGCTAGAACAGCCATACTAAATGATTAAGCGTGATAACAATTACTTGTAACTATAATTCGCTGGATTTTAATCATTCTATTATAATATTATAATAATTTAGATTTTGCTATTAAATAATAATTGTAAGGTAGGCCTAATAATAATTATATAAATTACAAATAATAACAGAACATTATCTCCCAGATAACAATAATTAAATTATAATCCGTTCACCGCTACTATAAAGCCAATAATTAAATAATAAAATTGAAATCATGAATGTTGCCACCCAATTTTGCACGCAACACAAAAACACGAGGTAACAAAAATTTGCAAAGTCTGTACCGTCTCGCTTACACTAAAAAAATCAAAGTGTGTACACGGAATAAATAATTTCCGTTCGCCGAACGGATCAGTTAGAAAACACAAGAGCGAAAGTAAAAACTTAACTAGCATAGTAAATAAAAATTAACAAATTTAGAACGTACGAAAGACAGGATAGAACACTTTGCGACACGAACACGTACACGAGGAACACAAGTTACAAAATAATATATATAAACTACTTATAACTAATCAACGAAAATATGTGTCTGGGTGGGAGAGAAAAACCGCCAACTAATTAAGTAAAGAGAGTGAAAAAGACAATTACCTGCCGAAAGTCGGTGAATTAGCCAGCCATGTGGAACGGGACGAGCAGTGAACAGACAGCAACGCAGTAGCTTCTCCGAACGTGTCTGACCGCTTTGAACAGTAGCCGGTGCCGGTGCCGGTGCCGGTGAACAGCTGGTCGGTAAACTAGTCAAGGTCAACCAGCTGACCTCAACCAATCAGTCCAACCAGGCCAGAAAATCAATACTCTGACGGAGTGACTCCCCCACCGACTGACAAGAGTGGCCGAGGTGGGAAAAATAATAGACAAAAATAAATTGTCCAAACTGAGCCCCGGCTCAACCTCCCCCACTAAAAAGGGTGCAACCCCAAACAAAACCTCTCCCCCACTGAAAGAAGAACCAACAAGCTCTGGCACAGGAAACGGGAAGTCGAGAACCCTAACAGGAAACGACGAAGTCCTGAGCAGGAGGCAGACAAAACACGATCCTCCTAAAATTTTGAGAGGCGCCTCTCTTGGAGAAAGAAGAAAACAGAAAGAGAGTAAAACGACACCACAGGGAAAACCAGGGATCAGTCCCCGGACACCCCCGCAGCCGCACCAGTATCCAGAGCATGACCAGAGGTATCACCACGGAAGGCCTTCAGATGAGAAACGTGGGCCTTCCGCCACAACCTCCCCGATACGGGATCAACCAACTCAGCAGTAACTGGGGAGAGAAAACGAAGAATCCGGTGAGGACCTGTCCACCGATAGCAAAGTTTGGCTGCCCGTTTATTCACGGCCGAACTGACCGGATGGGCCTTACAAAGGACAAGATCCCCCACCTGGAAGGGGTTAGCAATACGTCCCTTATTGAATTTTCTCCTCACCCTTTCCCTAGACTGTAGGAGCTTAACCCTGACTGCTTCCCAAGTGTCACTCACATTGGGAGTACCAGGTACTGGTAGAAGACTATCCAGACTCCAGAGATTAGACAAGGGATCAGAAGGAGGACGACTAAACATGACCTGAAAAGGCGTGGAATCATGACTCTCGTGAAGAGCAGAATTGAAGGCTAACTGAAGCCAGCTCAGGTTTTCATCCCAGGTAGTTTGTTTCTCAGCGTGAATAAGCGATGAGGGCGGCTCTGAGATTGCGGTTGAACCGCTCAGCATGAGAAGGCTGGGGGTAGTAAGGAGATGTCGTAACATGTTTGATTCCATGCCCAAAACAGAAGCGATGAAATTCCCTCGACACGAATTGTGTGCCATTGTCTGAGAGAAAGGTGGCGGGCACTCCAAAATTTTGTAGAAGGCGGGACTTGAGTGCCTTGACGGTGAGCGACGCCGTGGCACTCCTAAGAGGAATCAACCAGCAAAACTTAGAGAAAGCATCCACAGCTACAAGCAGGGAGGTGTTCCCTGACTTGCTACGGGGAAAGGGCCCCACATAGTCAATGAACACTTTTTCAAGAGGCCGCTCCGCCACCTCGGAGGAAATAAGTCCTAATTTGGTATTTTGTGCTGGTTTACTGACCGAGCAAAGATGACAAGCTCGTACTCTACCAGCAATGTCTCTGTCCATACTCTTCCAGATAAACTTATCTCTGATTTTAGCGATGGTCTTGTGAATCCCTAAATGACCGCCCACGGGAGAAACATGAAAATAGGAAAAGACCATCGGTATGAAGGCACTCGGCAGAACAATCTTGGGACCACCTCCGCGTCGGGCACGACAGCAGAGGACACCCTTGGACAAGAAGTAAGGAGAGTGGGCTTCTCCCTCCTGGAGCTCACCAATTATGTTTGACAACTCGGGGTCTTGAAGTTGGTGAGAGCCAAAACTCTCAAAGGCAGCAGGGAAATCCAACATCACAGTCCCACACAACGGTGCTTGAGAATCAACAGGATCGCTGGGTAGATGATACATTCTAGAAAGAGCATCGGCGACGACGTTTTGGGTGCCGCGAATGTGCTGCACCCTGAATTTAAAGGCCGCAATTTTGACAACCCAGCGACCAATCTTCCCGAGTTGTCGAGGATGGGCCAATAGCCAGGAAAGAGCCTGATTGTCAGTTTTCCAGCAGAAATTCGGAATGCTCTAGGAACCTCCGAAACTTATCCATGCCAAAAAACGACCGCCAGACACTCCAGCTCATAAATAGAAGATTTCTTTTCCTGAAGGGTCAAAGTCCTAGATGCAAAAGCTATAGGTTGCCGAGCGCCGTCGAATTCTTGAGAAAGCACAGCTCCTACAGCACAGGATGAGGAGTCAGTCTGCAAGATGAAGGGCCTACTAAAGTCCGGTATTCGCAGCACAGGAGGTTGGATAATGGCCTCCCTAAGCAGTTGAAAAGCACGTTCTTGATCTTCACCCCAAACGAACTTTGCGTCTTTCCTTCTTAAGGCGTTCAGAGGGGCGGCCACCTCGGCAAAGTCAGGAATAAACCTACGGTAGAAATTAACCATGCCGATGAATCTGGCAACACCCTTGGCATCCTTCGGAGGAGGGAAATCCCGAATTCCTTGGGTCCTGGCAGGGTCTATAGATACACCCCTAGACGACACGAGGTGACCGAGAAACGATATTTCAGACTGGGCGTAAGACACCTTCTCCGGATTGACTGTAAGGCCAGCCCTACCCAACCTAACCAAGACCTCCTCAAGATGTTTAACGTGTTCCGTGAAAGACTCACTGTAGACCAGAAGGTCATCAAGATAATTAAAGACATACCTGAACTTCACATCGTGGAAGATGGAGTCGAGCAACCTAGTTAACGTTTAGGGCCCCCACAGCTAGCCCCATAGGCACAGATCGGTACTGATACAAATTCCACGGAACACAGAAGGCCGTGAGAGGACGTGATTCCTTCTTCAACGGAAATCTGATGATAGGCTTGGTTCAAAATCAAATATAGTGAAAAATTTGGCCTTACCGAACCAATCAAAAGCAGAATGGAGATCGGGGAGAGGCACTGAGTCTATTTCAATTTTGGCATTAAGTTTTCTTAGGTCAACCACCATACGATGTTTTCCATTAGGCTTTGGAACCAAGAACGCTGGACTGGCATACGATGAGTTTGAGGGCTCAATAACTCCTTGATCCAAGAGATCCTTGATGATACCACGCATAACCTCCATCTTTGGAGGAGCCAACTTGTATGGGTGGGAGCGTACTGGCTGAGTGTCAGTCAGACGAATTTCATATTCAATAAGATGGGTAGAACCGAGCTTGGGTGTGAGGACCTCCGGAAATCTTGAGCAAAGCTCACGGAGAACCCCAGCTTGCTCCTCATCCAAGTGACCGAACGGGTCCCCAGGGGCAGAACCTTCCTCACACTCCACCTCACCAACCTGCGGTGTCGATTTGAAATTATCAGAAAAGGGGACTAACACTCGCCGATTGAATCTGAAATAAGACTGGCCCGCCTGAAGATCCAGCACCAAACCAGTCTTTTGAATAAAATCCGCCCCCAAAATACAATCCATACTCAGGTCCTGGGCCACAAGGAAGCTCCACACCCATGAAAAACATTCAACCTTAAACTTGATTGAAGCCTTCCTCGAAATTGGAAGAGGGGAATTAGAAGCAGTCCAGCAAGTTAAAGAAGACTCCTCGGTGTGCTTCACTAAACCCAACCTTGAAATGGCTTCAAAAAAAACGGGGAAGAGATGAGGCTACAGGCTGACCCGGAATCAACTAGGGCCTTATGCACTGAGTCTCCCACTAAGATATTGATATAAGGGCATACCGAAGATGCTGTCCTAAGCCGTAGGTTTCCCTTTTCTGCTAGGCTCGTAGTGTCCAAACTATTAATCAAATTTTTCGCACAGGTACTATTTTTTTGAAATTTTTTTTTAGACCTCGGGGGAACTTCAGATAAAACCCCCCTTCGATCTAGTTTTTTGGACCAGTGCGATATCTCCTAGGACACCTTCGACGAGTATGACCTCGTTCACCACAGGCATAGCAGATGGGTAGACGAAGCCCACCTGAGTGGTGTGGCCCATCCACGGGATTCTGTACGGCCGTGACAGCCCTGGAGGGCTGGATGGAACGATGATTGTTCCTCTCCGCCCTTTGCCGGTCAGCAAACTGCACGCTGCGCGAAGCAATGCACAGACGGTCCAGTTCAGAAAAGGTGGAAGGGCGACCAGCAAAAACTAGACGGGACCTCTCTTCAGGATTGAGACCCTCAAGGATGGTGGTGACCACAGTACTTTCGGGGATATCGAGCCTTAACACCCTATCAGTGTCCCTCACCTCGGCCACAAACTTTGCCAAACTCTCTCCGTTGCCCTGAGGCCTAAAGAATTTCTCCACACGGAGACGTTCCCTCAACTGACCAGGAACAAAAAAATCCAATGCCTCCCTATGAAAATCATCCAGGGTACCACCCCTCTGGAGAACTCGAACCAGGACAGTCACCCAAAGGTGGCCTACAAAACGGAGAGATGACATGCAGGAAGCTCGCTCCCTGAAGACCAGGCAAGTCATGCAGTCGCAGGATCTCAGAAAGAAACCGCAGCAAGGCTTCAGTATCTAGACCATCCACCGTTGGTAGTCGCTGCAGCAACGGGGTAAGTGGGTTTGGAAGCTTGTGATACTGAACAAAGGATCCCGTCACCACAGTCCCCAGTCCTCCAGATCCAGCAGGCATTTGGGTCACAGGCCCCCGGGCCCCGTCCACACCAGACACCCCCGACGGGTGCGCCTGAATTAGCACCCCCTGGACATAGCACCCCCTCGCTACTGACGTCATTTTGACGTCACGAAAGGGGGTGCTAAATCAGCACAGTGGCCGTGTCCAGGCCCTGAATAAGCACCCCCTTCGAATACGGGGGTCCTAATTCAGCGCCTTGACCGTGTTCATGTGCTGATTTAGCACCCCCTTCGAATAGGGGGGTCCTAATTCAGCGCCTTGACCGTGCTCATGTGCTGATTTAGCACCCCCTTGAATCTGGGGGCTGCTAAATCAGCGCCGTATTGATGAGATGAATAGAAACGGAATAGAATAATAAACGTTTAACCATATTGCGATTTATTTTTCAATAAAATAAAATAATATATATATATATATATATATATATATATATATATATATATATATATATATATAATAAATTTAAATGTATTACAATGAGTATATTTACTGCATTTCTGTGGTTTACTTAATATTTAAAAAACAAACAGGTCATTACCAATTGTAAAAATACTATGCATCAAATATACTTTAAGTAAAAAACTAGGTTCTAGGCATTCAAATACAGGTTTATTTTAAAGTAAAATTAAGTTTAAATCATGGTACGAACAACGCCGAGGAACTGATATTGCATAGATCTGGTATTTGTAATAAATATACATGGTCAGAGATTATATCATCCTATTAACCACTTTAAAAACAATGATTTATTTATTTCAATTTTTCGAATACCAATTAAAAGCGGGAAAATTTAGAACCGTGAAATTATAATTTTGCGATGGCTAAGAGCCAATTATTTTTAAGGTCACATCATAAATTGAATTATACTATTTAAACTGAATAGTATAATATTCAAACACACTTGACAAACAATTTAAATATTATTTTATATCTACAAGAATCAATATCATTCAGTTATATCCATATCAGTTAGTTCAACTATAATTACGTTGAAAACAATGTTAAAACACGTAGCAATAAATACACTACCGTATTTTCAAAAGCGTTATTGCTTAGGTCAAAAACATACATTTATATACTGAGTATTATGGATCTACATTGCTTAATTTCCCCTCTGTCGGTTAGTGTGCATTTTTTTTGTTGTTGTTAAAAATGGAATATCTTGGAAAATTTAAAAGGAAAACCTAATAAATTTTAATCCTACCAAGTCTTGGTCAAAATTTTATGGCGGCTAAAAATATATTATAATGTTATCTTTAATACTTTCAAAATAGTGGCTATTAAAATATTTTTACCTAACTTCTTAAAATCTGAAATTATTCTAAAATATTGTAAGAAAATGAATTTTAGAGGGTTCTATCACAAATATAATGACCAAATATATAAAATATCATATGCACAGATTTACTGTAACAAAACACTGTCGACATTGAGGTTCTCAGCGAGTAGGTCACAATACAAAAATCGAGTAAACGGCAGCTCCAGAACATCTTATGTCAATATTGTGCTCACATCTTAGTCCATTCATTTCAAGTACAGGAAATGCATTAATATCTGTTGCCAAGCAACTTTTTTTTTCTAATAAATAAAAAACTACTAAAGATATTGCAAATTTTTCAACAATGACCGCCTTTATGAACAATGAAGGACAAAAACAAACGTCTTAATTAACAATAATAAACTGTTGTATTTATCATAAAGTTTAAAATTATTCATAATATATGTTAAAAAAACTAAATAAAGTGACGAGGTTATCTGTTATATATTAAGTATAATAAACAACAAGAAAAATCGTACAGTAATATTCAGGCAATAATGCTTTAATAGATGACAAAATCAAAGATAAGCGGTTTTATTGGAAATACTGATTGTCGCTTGACTAAATTTTCATAACTAAATATGTCCTAAAACAACAGATATTTAAATAAATTCATTAAACATCAAATATATGATTCTATTCTATCCTTAGATAGGCCTGAAAAATGTATCATGTATTTCAAATGTTTCGCATAATAAATGACAAAAATAAGGAACAATAGGGATTAGATACTCTAAAGCTGATGTTAATTTATTTTCACGAACCATGTTTTTTTACAGTAAAGATGAGTTATTTATTATTAGTTTGAAATAGTATTTGAGTAATTAGATTTGTGATTCAATCCACGATCAGATTTATTCTTGTATACCTGCTGGATTTTAAGACATTCAAAGTTAATCAGATTTAATGGCCGCCATTTCTAAAGTATTAATGAATATTTTTTACCTGGCCTTATTACCACAAATATTTTATCCAAATTAGGTAGGATTTGTTTATTCGTTTTAAGATATTAAAGCGAATTTGTCTATAAAAACACATACAGACTGACGGATAGGAAACTAAGCAACGAAGATCTATTTCCATATTCTGAAATGCGTTTGCCATGACGTGAGCAGTTGCGGTATATATACATTTCCTAAGAATTAAAAGGACACTCTGTATATAAAATTATTATACAGAGTGTTCCACAACCTCTACCAATATTTTCTGACATTATTCATGGACCAAAGGCAAAAAACAATCATATTCACCTTTCTAAAACTGAATAATTATTCAAATAGCCACAATTTTGTTTTGTTTTTGTCTTTTTTACTTTGATATTTATATTTGATGGATTGTTTAGGTTAAAATTTTGTATATACCTTTATAACCTTAAGGAATAATTACATCAAAAATTTAAATTTCTTACAAGCTTTATTTTCAAAATAGTGATTTCTAAAAAATGTTTAAGCATAAATATCTTAAAAGCGATATATGGTAAAAAAAAGTCTCAATTATTACACAATTTAATTAAAAATTCCGATACCAAATTTTAAAGATTGGTTGTGAAATAAGGGAGATAGTTTATTTTTTTTAACCAATAACGGTTTTTTTTTAACCAGTTACCAAACAATACCCGCCTTTATTATATGACAGCACTGAATGTGGGCTGCAACAATCAGCTGTTTTGATTTTAGCTGCTCTAACCAGGTGATTTTAACATTACATTGCTGAACTGTGGTCATAATATCCTTAATTATTTCTGAATATAAGTTTCTTTTGATTAAGACGTCATAAAAACACTCTAATACGTCATGTTGATTACCTAGACCAAAAATTAAAAATAGCTTTATAGTTTATTATATTTTCTATTTAATATTATGTTTTTTAAATGGAAGACCTCAGACCTACTTCTGGCTTGTAAATTTATATGGAGTTTGTAGATATGCTATTGATTACGGTGGTAAACGTAAATGCTTAAATGTACCAGTAAAGATTGCTAAATATTAAATATTCCAATCTTCTTAGGTCATTGGAAAATATTCCAATTATAATTTCAATGGGACATTCCATGATTTTTTGAACTGATGTTATAAAGTAATTACAAATCACTAGCCCTCCTTTTCTATAGTACTGTAGGGAATAAAAGACATGATCCACATTTAAAAATAGGGTTATTCATAAAAGGAGCAACAAAACATATATGTCAGAATATTTTACATGTAATAGTTGATATTACTTAACATAAAAGTCCCAATATGAATTCTATTATTCACTCTCGTAATATGACATTAATTATCATCGATACCGTTAGAAAAAAGTAATCTAATCGAGGGTTTAATCCTTTACCAGAGGGATATATCTGCTGGAGGTAAAATGGACAGAAGTCGACCAAACATTTTTTACATTAACTAGTTAGAAAGAAACCCTTTGCGGATTAATATACTTCATCTTTAGCTACCAATGCCTCATCCATAAGTTTTTTTACCACAGTGTTAAGTTCATAAACTAATAATGTATCTTCAAGTTGTAGCCTCATGTGAAATATACCTTTCTTCCTACTCAGCTGGAAGGATATTGTGTATTTGATGTTTTTTATATATTCCTTTAATTATGAAAAATAGTTAGGCACGATTCTATAGAGGATATTTTACACCTAAGCAATAGTAATATTTATGGGCGTAACCTTGAGATATTTTTGTGAGTACCATTCTACGAATTTTTGTGTAGTGTTAAGTCTATGGAGCTGTTCCATTGTGCAGATGATTCACAGTACGCCTAATAGTGCATAAGATAAAAAAGTATAATCTAGTTTCTTACTGCAGATGGTTACGAGTTTAAGGGCAGGTACTGAAAAATTATTTCTGTAATAAATGACAAGTCAAAAACTGTAATTTTAATGCTTCGTCTGTTTCATTCCGTAAAACCTAATTTTGAAATGTAATTAAAATTAAATATGAAACAAAAATGCCGCAAAGAAAAATTCTATACTGTGTGACAGTGAACTATTTTGCCTAAAATACAAGCCTAAATTGTTTACAAAATTATATTAGTTTTTTAAATTTGAGTTAATTAAACTAAAAAAAGAACACTCCATTTCCGTGAAGCTATTAAATGAAACAAATAGTTTAATTATGGATTCATATACAAATAACATAGTTTTAATTATATCTAGAAGCATGAGTCATTGAGTTTTCACGATTGGATTAAGCTTCAACTGTTAATGCTCAGTGAATAACCCTTAAACTAGACTATGAGTAGATCTTCCATTGGTATGGACGCCCAGTACTCAATACCTGTACAATAAAAATGACACAGCATAGATACTAGACTAATTGTGTATAAAAACCATAATTACATTTTACCTTCTACTCCAAAAATAATTACTCCAAATAAATACTCCAAAAATCGACTCAAAAATAACTGTAGATACAGCAGTAAATATCTTATATTCGAGAGTAAAACAAATGATGGTATTTTTTATAGTATTCTTATAGTTGATATGAAAGAACTTAATATACAATAATACAAATCTTATATCTCAAAAGAATGAATCCATATATCTAAATTAAGACAGCTAATTAAAATTGAAACAAGAGCAGCATTTATCATTAGTTTTAATTTGTCTCTAATTACCGTATACTCGTAATTAAAAAACGTAAAGGGAAAAGAGCCTACATGGGCTTTAATGATCTGTGCGTAGAGAATTTTATGTTTTTTTTAAATATATATTTAGCAGTGCGTTAATTAAAGTAACAAACGTATTAACTGAAAGAATAAACGTAATGAAAATAAATGAAGGATATGATTTAATTAATTATTTTAATAGGTGATATTTAGAAAAAATTAAGAAAGCCATTTGTGAAAATGTTTACACAAATATGACAATGCGTGTGAGAGGGAGGAGTGCTAAGGTCTATTAGCCTTGTTAGTTGAAGCATTATTTTGTAATATTAAGTCTGGTAATTTTGAAGAGAAAGTAGCCATATTTTGATTATTATATTATTTAATCGTTTATCGGGAACAATCGTAGATATTGGCGCTTGTAAGTGGCAGCGTCACAAAAAATCCAAATAACAAACTATTATATTTATGATTAAATTGAATATGTCAAAGATATATATCCTTTTTGCTGGTTGAATGCTAGGGGGTGCTAATTCAGTGACTGAGCCATGTCCATGCGCTGAATAAGCACCCCCTTGGAACAGGGGGGTGTTAATTCAGGGCCTCGACCATGTTCATGCGCTGATTTAGCACCCCTTTGTAGTCGGGGGGTGCTAATTCAGTGCCTGGTCCGTGTCCGTGCGCTGAATTAGCACCCCCTGCCGTGACGTCAGAGCCCGAGGGGGTGCTTATTCCAGGGGGTGCTAAAGCAGCGCCCCCCCCCCGACGCTACGCCCACATCAAAAATCAGCAACAACTGACCCAGGGATCCGGCATTCACCCTTAACAGCCGCAGCAGAGTCAATCGCAGACAAAGTTTTTTCAGGAGCCTTTGCCCCCTTGTCCCTCTCGAGTACAGTCAGCAGGCCGTCAACCAAGGTGATGCGTTCCTCCAACCACTCCTTATCACCAGAACTAGTAAGCTTGGCTCTAAGTAGCGACAGCCTCATATGTAGATGGGTAAGCCGGGACAAATACCTAGCCCTCTCTCGGCCAGTAGGCGGCGACTCCAACCAGTCCTCCTGACTATTCTCAAACGTCTCCAACTTAGCCTCCAAAATAGGCCTCTGCTTCTGGAAACGCCAAATCCCTAGGCCAGGTAGTGTCCAGGTCCATATTTTCCCGCAGTTGCTTCCTCATGGACTCGCAGTCGGAAACCCGGAGTAAGCCCACGAGCCAACAACTCAAAATGGAGATCCTCCTTCAACAAGTATTCAGGCACCAGAGAGACAGGCGTGATAAATAAATAAATGCCACAGACTAACAAGTAACACACACTGACTCGAAGTCAACGACTAACAAAGCAAACTAAGGCGACAAAGTAAATAACGCAGTGAAACAACACTCTCAGCAGGGTCCCCAGAATTCCTGCCGTCCACGAAACACGGCAGCGAAACCAAAATACCGCAACAAAACACTACGCCGTACCAGAACAAAACCAGAAAAAAAAACAACGATGACAAAGTATAACAAAAACACACAAGTAACAATAATCAGAAAATAAATAAACAAGTTCACACACTTCCTGTCGATCGGCGGAAAATAGCACAGCGAGACGGCACAGGCGCAGGAAGTCACAATCTACCAACTCCAACTCATGTCTCTCACCACCAGTGGCAAAACAAAAACCCCGGGCCCGCAGAGGGTAAAAAACACGAAACCACGCTCTGCTACCATTTTGTTCCGAGTTAGCGAAAAAGACAGGAGGCCTCGGAAGCGTGCCCCTCCCAAACTCGGAGCAAATCATAAAAAAAACAATCACATGCCACTAGTGGGAAGAGAGACAAAGAGAGACAAGATTTCGAGTAAATGATATATAATTAATAGGTGGCAAACATTTCCATGCAAAATACAATTACTTCAGCACCACGGTGCACCGCGTAACTTAATAACTAAATAACAACAATCAATAGAATTCCAATAAAGACAATAACATAATAAATAGAAACAATAACAAAATAAATAAATAATATAATATACTAAAATAACATAATATCAGGTGCGGCAGTAGCAAAATTTTAACTGGTAATTTTTATGAACTGAGGGGAGGGAAAAGGTTATAGAATTTCTAGGCCCACTATTTTTAAAAAATAATATGGTTTCAAGTTGGTAGCCGAAAATTAAAAAAAAAATATTTAAAGCCAATTTTCGAAGGAGGCGGGGCTTAGTTGCCTCCACGAATCCGAATTAAAGATGAAATCCTCCCCTTCAGTTCATGTAACTTAAACTAAATAATACTGGCTAATATACTGGCCCTCCTCCAGATCTAACATCTGGCAGCGCTCCCTGCACCCCAGTCCTCGCAAGTTCAGTATAAAGAAGTAAAAAAAAATTTTAATCCAACCTTGTTCCAGAAGAAATGAATGGGAGCACTACACTCCGGTTGGATGCCGGTCCAATAGCGCTGGCAGGGCGCGGGCATTCAATTTTTCAGTTGTTCGGGCAGACTCGCCGCACCAGTCCCGCTGACGGCACTCACGGGGGACCCTAATGAATCCCAACATAACCAGTAGATATTTAGAAAAATGTTATTGTAACCTGAGGAAATAATAAAAACTTAATTATGTTTGCCAAAGTATATATAAAATATTTTAAATTTAACAATTAAAAATAACGATCTGTAACTAAACAGTACCTTTTAAGTATCAAAGACTATTTCCTAAAAATAACTCAAGACACCAAGTATTATAAAATACACTACTTGGTGACAATATTAAATATTACAAACAAAACAAATTTTCAAATATATAAACATTTACTTATAGGCTAGAACAGCCATACTAAATGATTAAGCGTGATAACAATTACTTGTAACTATAATTCGCTGGATTTTAATCATTCTATTATAATATTATAATAATTTAGATTTTGCTATTAAATATTAATTGTAAGGTAGGCCTAATAATAATTATATAAATTACAAATAATAACAGAACATTATCTCCCAGATAACAATAATTAAATTATAATCCGTTCACGCTACTATAAAGCCAATAATTAAATAATAAAATTGAAATCATGAATGTTGCCACCCAAATTTTGCACGCAACACACAAAACACGAGGTAACAAAAATTTGCAAAGTCTGTACCGTCTCGCTTACACTAAAAAAATCAAAGTGTGTACACGGAATAAATAATTTCCGTTCGCCGAACGGATCAGTTAGAAAACACAAGAGCGAAAGTAAAAACTTAACTAGCATAGTAAATAAAAAATTAACAAATTTAGAACGTACGAAAGACAGGATAGAAACACTTTGCGACACGAACACGTACACGAGGAACACAAGTTACAAAATAATATATATAAACTACTTATAACTAATCAACGAAAATATGTGTCTGGGTGGGAGAGAAAAACCGCCAACTAATTAAGTAAAGAGAGTGAAAAAGACAATTACCTGCCGAAAGTCGGTGAATTAGCCAGCCATGTGGAACGGGACGAGCAGTGAACAGACAGCAACGCAGTAGCTTCTCCGAACGTGTCTGACCGCTCCGAACAGTAGCCGGTGCCGGTGCCGGTGCCGGTGAACAGCTGGTCGGTAAACTAGTCAAGGTCAACCAGCTGACCTCAACCAATCAGTCCAACCAGGCAGAAAATCAATACTCTGACGGAGTGACTCCCCCACCGACTGACAAGAGTGGCCGAGGTGGGAAAAATAATAGACAAAAATAAATTGTCCAAACTGAGCCTCGGCTCACTCTGTTTTAAACTTTTTTTTTCACAACTTGTGAAACGAGAAGTGAAAGTGCCAACGACGAGAAAGAAGATCCGCAGTCCACTGAGTTATTATTTTGTAGCGGAGATATCAGAGGAGTAACATTTCGAAACGTTTGTGGGTGCTTGCCCGAGTGGTTGTCTTTATGGAGGTAAAATTGTCGATCTTTCAGAGTCAGTCCTCACAGTTGCGGTGCAAAGTCGCCCGAGACACCTCCACGCAACATCCCCATTCGTAAGTGTGTGTGAGACTCACGGTATTAATAATTTCCCACCACTAAGCACGGCTTACCCGTTCCAGTTTTTTTCAACTACCAATACCATGGTTGGTATTTTGTGAGTCCTGCACTATAGTATTTACTGCACTAGACTAGCATTGGCAAAAAAAATAAATAAATAAAGTACAGGATTTAAAGAAAGGAATAATGGTAGCGAACAATAACGCCTGGAATAATATGATACGTTCTGCAAAACAGATCAGTAATTGTATTGCATTGCAAAAGTTGAAGGCACAGAGTATAATCAAGTGTTGCGTTCTTATCAGTTGAATCCGGCGCGTATCAGCCTGATTGACTGGCGGTAAATCTTGATGTGCCGGTATGGCAACAATTAATATTAGTGCGCATGCGCCAACTTATCAAAGCGTGACGTAGCCCTCTTCTTCTAGGGAATATGATTGCTATCATTAGATCACTGGTGACCCAGCCGAGATAATAAAAGCCTATAACTCACGGACTGTCGTTCCGCCAAGTAAGAGTCCTTCTGTCGTCAAATTCGCACATGCATGTATAATATTTACGCCAAGTCTTGTAGCGCGTACATTACTGTGAAACGTGTATATTAAAATTAATTACGGAGTACATAGACGTAGCTGACTACTAACTGAATACTCACTCACATAGAATAAATTAACACAAAAGCATTGAATCTGAAGTGGTTACAACTCAATTGAATCAAATATTGAAAATAAATATGTAAAATAATAAATAATTAAACACTAAATCATTACTTGTGTAATGTAGCCAGAAACCCGGTTAAATCGGTAAAGGGTTTTGAAGAGGCATTGCCATTTGTAATGAATAATATTATTATTGTAGTATAATACCAGTAAGTTTAAATTTCTTTGCATTATCCTGTAATATAGTCAGTAAATCATATATGATTCGTATCAAATGTGCAGTCTTCCTGCAATGCATGTTTAAATCATTTTTATAATGGATGTATGTATATTTAATCGTTGCTTTTAAAACCTAACAAAATAAAACCGTTTATTTTACTAGAGATATGATTTTTGTTTAGGAAATGTTTGTACTTTTCTTTTAACTTTTAATTGGTCCATTTAATTTGAGTTAGCAAAGTAATTACAGTATTTGTTTTACCTAAGCTACATAAAATATTTCCCTTTAAAACTGTTATAGCCTTTCTTTAGAAACAGAAAACAGTTGCTATTGTAACTAAATACGTATATTTTTTAGGTATTAAGTCTTTTGAATTATAATATCGCCAATTTTAAGCAGGAAATAATCGTAAAAGCCTCATTAAAAAGTAAGGTTTGATAAAATAATAAATAATGTGTTTACCCAGGATTGAACAATGTTTAATTACATGGGCATCCTAAATTAACCAGATGTGTTAATAAATAAGTAAATATATGTATATGTGTGTGTGTGTGTGTGTGTGTGTGTGTGTGCCGTGTTTGTACGTGTTGTAAAGTTACTCGTATACAGTCGTAATTACGAATATGTTTTCGGATTATCGTGGTTTTGTGTTCTGGTGGTTATGATTGTATCTGTAAACACAATTCCCTATAATGAATAATTATACCCTACATCGGAAAGTCCTAATTACTTGTGCATTGCATATAATTATGTGACTTTATATATAACTAAACAAATTGACCTACATAGTATTCGCACAACAAGATCAAACGTATAAAAGTGAAATGCAATGCTTTAATATGCACTTAAACAGTACCTATACTATTTAAAAAGATCGGTAGGCCTATAGTGTCACGTAAACTTTAAAATACTGCTACTGATTGATGTAGAAACTAAAAGCAAATATGATTTTCATGAAGTTTAATTCTACAATAGAATCTTATTATAATAAAATTCATATCTTAACCAGTCTTGTTAAAATTATATAATTACAAATTTCATAAACTATAATTTGTAATGCATGGTCTTCAAGGTATAGAGGTTTCTGTAAAGTAAGAAAGCAAATTTCAATGATTATGTACGGCAAATCTTTAATGGCGATGACACCTTCAAAGTCTTGTGATCAAGGGTATGTGAGCCAGTAAACTACTCCGTATAAACCTCCTTGGCTTCAGCACTTTTTCCCCCAATTAGCGCCATGTGTTAAATGGATATCAGCGCACGCCTCATTGCTGTCCATAGCCATCTTATAAATAATTACTAATTTAAGGAAATAAATCGTGTCAGTGATTGCCATTAAAAGCCAAATCCAAAGTGAATCGTCACACTACTATCTTATTTTTAAACACCTGTTGTGGAAACGACTGATATTATTAGATTTTTAATTACCTAAATTTAAGAACCTACACAGTTTGCTAATAATTTCTTGGATAATCAACAACTAATTTGGTGTAAAAGCCTTATGACACTATAATCAAGTAATGCACTTCCCAATATGAATTTTACGTTTAGTGTAATTAATAGTATATTTTGTTATAAATTATTTACTGCAGATGGAAAGAAATTATATGTCAACGTTATTATAGTTTATTGCTGTATAGGAACGAACATTTCTTATTGAGTTAAATAAATGAAAAATTTCAAATAAATTATAAATTCAAAAATAACGAAGTGGAAAACTACTGTATAATATGCTATTTTCTTTTATTTACTTGAATTCAATTAATCCCGTACAAAAGAACCTAAATATGGTTTAGTAATGGCATTTACTTTTGTATTTGTAGAATATTATTTATTACAAATTGATATACGTAAATTGAGAATTTAATTGTTTGACTGTTTAATTATGTATAAGTTGTTGCAAGAATGATGTTTCAGAAACTCATCTGTTTCTGCCTGCTAGTAACGATAGTTCGCACCGACTTAACGGTAAAAAGAATATATAATTTATGAAGTATTTAGTTATATATGCTTTTATTGGCCATAAATTTCAATTTAAATACATATTTAGATTAAAAATATAATTTTTTAATTATATTTCCATAAATATATCCATAAAAAACGCTAGGATAAATATCTAAGAAAATGAAAATTTATGGGAATAGATATTTCTTGATTTTCTATGTTAATACATTTTATATGCCTTTTGACCATTAAATTTAGATAAAAATTGTCAAATTTAATTCCTTAGTGAGTTTCTTGCTAAATTACCAAGTAACTGAAACTCTTAAAATATAACTTTAAGAAAATCAACAAATAATAAATGATAAGTTGACATAATATACATATATATTATATATATATATATATATATATATATAATATAATACATACATACATACATATACTGTATATAAAGTATAAATATATGAGTAATCATAATATATATTGATCACTTAAGTAACCTTTAAAAAAACCACCAAATTAACAAAACATTCTATCTAGAATCATTGATATGAATTATAATATTCGTCTCATCAAAGAATCTTCTCGTGGATCAGAAGTGAGACGTCATTGATAAATAAGAGTTCAAAAGCTTGTCCTGAGTAAACTTCTAACTACTTATTCAGATTATATAACTGAATTTACGAACATTGTGTGTTTTGAGAATGAAATATTCGATCTATTGAAATGTATATCATTTCGATTATTAAAAAAATCCTCAGTAGTTTTTATACGTTTTTTTTGTTTAATAGTCAATATCCATACTTGAATGAAAATAGATCAGAAATTTACAAGAGTCATAATGAAACACAATTTCGTAGCTAAACCCTGCTTGAGATTAACTTAAATTAATTTTAGAATGTTTTAAGTATATCTTATATTTAACAAGATATACCGCCTTTGCATGTTACTAAATTAGGAGCGCAACTATACTAACTTTGTAAAGTACAATGATACCAAATGTGCGAAATCCTGTTGCATAAACAAATCGATAATAAGCAACTGTAATTAAATAATTGTGTTTTCAAATTTACATCTTTTACTTAAATCCTGTTTGTTCAAAATAGAATTATGTATAATTAAGAAAATCCTTCGTGTTATATAAAAAAGAGAGAAATTTGTCACTATCACTTATATAATTTTAAAACTACTGCCCAGCTAGTATTATCAGTTTCAGCTAGGGTACCTGGATCAACTACAATCAAACTTGCCAACTAAAGCTTATATTATTACTATTTTGTTCCCACCACTCGAGTAATATAATATACTCAGGCGAATGAAGGTGTATGCAAAATTGTGCGTTCACTTTAATATTTAATTACTGGGGCTTTTGAAATTTTACTTTTGTATGAGTAAATTTGGGTAATGTTATTTTAAATGAAATTACCCATATATTAGAGATTCCTGAAAAAATACAAGGTGTTTACAGATATCTACAACCATTAATGTTTGATTTTGTTCAAACATTTTGAGAAAGACTATAAGTGACAAAAAAAATTTAGAATTAAGGTATTTAATACTAAACTATGATTCGTAGTATCATGATAGTAATGTAATAAAAATGTAAAAACCTTTGGAACCACACATTTAGCCGTTTTGGTGTAAAACACTTGATAGTTTTAGTTTGCTACATCAATAAACAACTAAAATTTCTGAATTACTAAAAAAAATATTATAACAGTTAAGTAAGATTTGAAATTGCTAAAAACAATTATTTTTTCATAATTAGTTGGAATTGGAATACATATACTAATTTTCTCATTCGATTTGTCTATTTTTATCAGTATACAAAAAAGAAATGTTTTGAAGTCAAGGTAAGGAAGGGCCATGTGGGCCTAATATTACCTCTGTATTCATGGACAAAACAAAGAAATTATAATTATGTTTACATAAGCTTGTAGCTGATATAGTGTCAACATTTATAAAAGTACATTTATTCACAATATTATAATAATGATTATATCAATAGTTATGTTCATGTAAAACTAGCACTCAAGCATACACTACCACAGTAGACTTGTATAGCACTTACATACACCTAGAATAAATACCTGTATCTTTTTCAGGACGAGATCTCCAGCTCCATAGACACAACTCCCACAACATCCAACAGTGTGGCCCAAAATTTAGAAGAACTAAAGAAAGATGCAGCAAACCCTAAGCATAATGCAATATATGCTTGCTACGTGAACTCGCTTTTCAGACTCGGGTCCAGTGAAAATATCCTAGACGTGCATACAGGTGCAGGTAAAGGTCATGGCCGTGGAGGATATGGTGATATGGACCAAGGGATTGTTGGCAAACCTGCGGGAGTGCCATTATCCACAACAACCCCGGTAATCCACAACTTCCATGGTATCCACAACATCTACGGTACCCTGGATCCAACAAAAACGTCTTCTACCCAGATTACCCTCCGGATTATATACGCTTGTAGCCTATACGCCTCAAGGAACGTTCACCAGCGAGACCTCCAACGTATTAACCTTCCCCCTTGCACATACCTCGATTTCAGTTGTAGATCTCATTGAATAGATCTTCCTACATAATTCTTTGGTTAGCACTTCTCAAATATATTTTCACTAATAAAGCAAAAAATATATATAAAAAATTTCAGACTTTGTTTTCATTGGGCGTAACTAAAATGTTTCCATGTTTCCAGTAATCATTATAGCTTATGAGTTTCCCAGATCAATTCCATTATTATAAATATACTGCAAATAAATTAACAGATAATATAAACTATGAATAATTTATTATGCACCTTACACACTCTTATTTACAAATAGCACTAAACTCATTGTGTACACAAGGAAAAATGCCTTTATACAAAATTTAAAAGAGAATAATATATCACATTAAAATACAAAATTCCTTTTATAATCATTTTTATAAATATAACTTTAATTGTTCGGATTACGTTGTGGAATTTAAAGTAAAATATTTAAAATAGCGATTAATAAACATATGGAGATAATAAATATGAAAAAAAAAGTTTTAAAAATGCCTAGAGACAGAAATACACTTCTTAGGTCATATTTGTACTTTGCACTGCCATAATATAATTTTATTTAAACGTTTATACGGAGTGGCCATGAATTACTCATAAATCTTACCGTATGTTTTGTCAGATCAAAATAAGAAATGTCTCATAAAGTATAGTCATATTTTGTTAAGTTTACTGCCTGTCTGTATTTTTTGTTTTATGGAACAAGAAACGTTTATCAATGGTTACGCTAATCAACCCAAAAACAATGGAAAGTCTGTGCGCTTGATATCAAAACTGTCACGGGGTGTGGTTTTATTTCATATAATTTTATTATGATGACTATATAAGACAATACACTTCTGATTAAATTCCCAGCCTTGGTTCACACTTTCAAGATATACACCACACAAGGTAAGTAGGTAAGTTGCATATAACATCATTTTTGCCATACGGAAATTTAATTTACAATTCTATAACTATATTTATCTTATATTTTCATCTGAAACTTTACAGTTTGATAATAATTTCTTGGATAATCATCAACTAATTTGATGGTAAAAGCATTATCACACTATCATCAAGTATTGCACTTCCCAATATGAATTTTACGATTAGTGTAATTAATAGTATATTTTTAATAAATTATTTTCTGCAGATGGAAAGAAATTATATGTCAGCGTTATTATACTTTATTGATTTATAGAATGAAGCATTCATTATTGAGTTAAATAAATATAAAATTTTTAAATACATTATAAATTCAATAATAGCGAAGAGGAAAACCTAATGGATGTTAATGGATAATTATCAATGCATCCAAAACATGTCTTGTAAACTTTGACCTTAGAGGCTATTCCTTTGACCTAGATTTACGATTTCACAATAATAACCTTTGTTACCCAGTAAACCAAAACTGTAATTGTGTCAAAATTGAGCAAGTCAATCAAATAAAGTACCTTGGTATATACATAGATGATAGACTTTCATGGAAAACTTACATTTCTCAACTTCAGTCAAAACTCCGGAAAAATATAAGACAAATTTATTTCCTAAGAAATATGTTGAGTTCGGAATTAATGCGCGTCCTCTATTTAGCACTCATAGACTCTAGATTAAATTACTGCATTGAAAACTGGGAAGGAACAGACAAGGCGACTATAAATCCATTAATCGTAACACACAATCATTTTGTAAGAATTTTATCATTCAAACCCAAACGTACTTCCGCGCCTCCCTTATTTAACCAATTAAATATTCTCCCCTTGACTCATTTATTTATTTTCAAAGTTTTAAAGTGTTTTTTTTAATAGAACTGGGAATTAAGGTGTTGAAAGGACATATAATAAAAACTAGAAATTCAACACAAGGATTCTGCACCCATCCTAAAGTTCATAAAACAATTTTCAAAAAAGCTTTGTATTTTTGGGACGAAAACTTTACAATCAGTTACCGAATTTAATCAAAATTAACAATAAAAACTGTAAAAAGTTTCTTGCTAAAGTTGAGAAATGGTTACTCACAAAAGACGATGTAAGTGGAATGTTTATCAGAATGTCTTAAGGGGTGTGTAAATAGTACAAATTATACCTTTTCTTGGTTTGGTGACTGTTGTGCCTCCGTGCCTCGGGTGTGCATGTTCAGTGAAGGAACGCGTGAATGCCTGGGGTGGGGTGGCTTCGGGCCAAATTAATATTAGTTATATAACATTAAAATTAATTTAGAATGATTGTCCTAATTCAAGAATACTTAGCTATATTTTGTGCAACGTAAAGGTTTTCTGTCGAATAGACTTATTAAGCAATAATTACATTTTACGTTATAGTATTTGATGTTACTCATTATAAGGAAGTATATGTAAAATCAACTACTAAATTTAGTCAAGGGAATGTGTTTCGTTGAGTGTATACTCGGTGAGATAAGGTATGTGTGTTGGATTGTGAGTGCTGCAGTACCGTGACCAGTGTGTTATCATGATTAGATAAGAACTCTGACTGACACTGTGTAAAAATAAATTACATATTACTTTAATTATTATTCCCTTATAAATAACCGAGGAGATGCAATGATTAAGCATAAATATATTGTATATTCTTGCATACGAGTTAGATATGAGCAGTATTGTTCATGAAGTATTATTTTCAACCCCATTTGGATAGCTCTAATATCAAATAATTAACTATCGTATATAATTAACTCTCAGTTCGTGTGCGTGCGCGCGCGCGCGAGATGACTTCATCTGGCCCTTCAGCTATATTCTCCAGTTGATAGCAGTTAAGTATTGGTTTAAGATTCCTTAATAGCTGTCAGTTGTTATCTGTCTCGTATCTCTAGTCTCCACGATAATCTAAATACGGGTTCAAACTTGTCCAGTACAGTATAGACGTGCCTTGGCTGTGGGTGTTTTATGAGTCGTAATATTATTTTGAGGCTCCATCGTAAAAGAACTACTTTAATATATAAATATATATACGAAATATGTTCAATTTTGGAAAGTTCATTGTCAAGTTCCGAATTGGAACTCCATACTTAACTTAAAAGTTGCTGGACTGCAATCTTATATTATATCCGGCTTGTCCACGCGCGGGTGCGGCACATTTTACGAAAACATAAATAAAATGTTGGAAATGTGACATGTGCAAAAATGAATTAGCCTCCGTACAAAGCAATGAAGATAAGAGGGGAAATACGCAAGAAAAAATATCTAAAATTTTGGTCTTTAATCTACAATAAGGTAGAGTGGCTACCGTTAATATTAGTCGTGACACCCCGAGGGAATGAGAAAGATAATGTTAAAAAGTTTAATATATATTAATTTTGAGTTTACTTATATTATCCTATTACCATGCCTTATAATCTCTTCCGCAGTATAATTAAAGTTGCGTAGTTCCAGGTTGTATCTGTACGAGTGCGTGGTTTGACCTGCTCACAAGTCCTGTAGTTGTACTATTCTTATATTCATGGTTAAACTGTAGAGGACTTTGACAGTGTTTCTGACAAAACCAACTGTAGAGGAGGAACTTTCTACGTATTAATTACCGTCGAGGGTCATTAAAGAAGGTTAAGAACATCGTTTGTTATCCGTATTTAATTTTCTGACAGCACGTTGTGAGGAAGGACAGCACGGCGACGCTAACCAGAATACTAAAACCAGTTATTTGTTTGATCGATAAATACATTTTTTTTTTTATTGTTTGAATCTATTTATCCCCTAGTACTCCAATTTATAGTTAAAATATTGGATACCATGGTTGTACTTAAAATATATGTACTCACATTTTATTAAAATTATTTAAGTAACTTTTTAGGAAATGTTCACAAAAGCTACATGCTCAAATGTATGAAGTATTTAGCACCCTTAAAAGACCTTACCTTTAGTTACATCAAAATTTAAACCCTTAAATCAAATCATTTAACAAAATGTATAATTTTAAACATAAATCTTACAAGCACAATTTATTCCTTTAAGGTTTCTTCTGTAAAGTACGCATAGTTTATTTATAGTAGAAGTTCTACTTTCTTCAAGTCTTAATTGTTTTTTTATGTTATGTAACTAGCAATCATACTGAGAAAAGCAAATGAGTCTTAGGTCTACATTGTAACTTAAATTTCGATGTATCGGAACACTTCAAGATCAAAATGAACCGAACGAAATTATTTAATATTTGCTTATTTGATAAATTCAAGATGAACTTTCCCAGGACAGCCACCTATCAGGACCTTATGCTAAAGGTGATGATTGAATTATGACCACTACACTACATCACTTACTGGTAAATATGCATGTGTATAGCCAACCTTTCATAAACACTTTATACGCTAAAGGAATGATCCCGAACAATGAATCATCCTATGATATGTACTGTGTACTATATATTTGTACCGTAGTGCCGCATATTTATACAGTGTTCTTGTATTTTCAGTTTTTCTTGAGTTCATTTCATAGAATTTGAATTTAATCTGTTATTTAAGTGTCCCGTAATCATTAAAGTAGAAAGTTCGCCATTATCACGTGTAATGAGATCTTAGCTGTGATAAATGCCAGTTAATATTCTGTTCAGTACTTCTGTACGGCCAACCCCATTAAAGCGTTGGGTCACGTCTTTTGTATTGGGTTTGAAATTTCAGTCGCACTGGGTATCTTTGCTCTTAGAACCCTACTTTGCTCGTAGAGTTTCTTTATTCTGAATTAGTTGTTTCCCACAGCTTCACACGCTTTTCTAAAATTTTTCCCGTGTATGAGCACTTCTGGTTCAATTGAATTATATTTCGCCGATGTAGAGTTTCCCTTGTTGCAACGATCAAGAAAATCAGTCAAAAGTGTATGTTTGGCCATTGTACAAGTACATGCACTTTATTATGAAGTGTTTCTACCACTCAAGCTTTAAGTTCAACCAGAAATTTATTTTAAAGACAAATATACATAAAAACTTAACGCCTTTAAAAATTGTTTGGATATTTGATATACGTAACTGTCTCGTAATTACAGTTTATAATGTGCAGGCGCTTCAATAACTTTTATAATTTTGCAGCGCCGCCTTGTAGTGGAGTTATATAAATCGTCATAGTATAATAGGCTACACACCTTCTACGTATGAAAATGCATATACATAAAAAATAACATATTTCCTTTTTAGCCTTATGATCACTTTTCATAAATTTAAGCATTGTCAAGTTAACATTTATTTTCGCCCCAAATGTAATTTTGCTGATTATTTTGCAAGTACCCATAAATTGTAATCAGGAATAAAATGTGTATTTGATTGTAAATAATTGTAAATCCATTGTAAATATTAGATGAATGGAAACGTTGTAAAACAAAATAGCTCATGTCCTTAATGTGTCGCACTTATCTTACAATAGAGAAAATATAGTTTATAGTTTGCTATTACCTCTAGCTTCCAAAGAAAATTTAGAAAATTTTAACAAATAATAATTCCGAGTTTAATTTATTATCCTATTATCACGCCCTATATCTCTTCCGCAGTATAATTAAAGTTTGCGTAGTTCCAGGTTGTATCTGCACGAGTGCTTAGTTTGACCTTGCTCACAAGTCCAGTTGTACTATTCTTATATTACGGTTAAACTGTAGTGGACTTTGACAGTTTCTGACAAACCAATTGTAGAGGAGGTCTTTCTACGTATTAATACCGATTGCCGTCGAACGTCATTAAAGAAGGTTAAGAACATCGTTTGTTATCCGTATTTAATTTTCTGACAGCACGTTGTTAGGAAGGACAGCACGGCGACGCTAACCAGAATACTAAAACCAGTTATTTGTTTAATCAATAAATACATTTTTATTTTATTGTTTGAATCTATTTATCCCCTAATACTCCAATTTATAGTTAAAATATTGGATACCATGGTGTACTTAAAATATATGTACTCACATTTTATTAAAATTATTTAAGTAACTTTTTAGGAAATGTTCACAAAAGCTACATGCTCAAATGTATTTAGCACCCTTAAAAGACCTTACCTTTAGTTACATCAAAATTTAAACCCTTAAATCAAATCATTTAACCAAAATGTATAATTTTTAAACATAAATCTTACAAGCACAATTTTATTCCTTTAAGGTTTCTTCTGTAAAGTACGCCATAGTTTATTTATAGTAGAAGTTCTACTTTCTTCAAGTCTTAATTGTTTTTTTTATGTTATGTAAACTAGCAATCATACTGAGAAAAGCAAATGAGTCTTAGGTCTACATTGTAACTTAAATTTCGATGTATCGGAACACTTCAAGATCAAAATGAAACCGAACGAAATTATTTAATATTTGCTTATTTGATAAATTCAAGATGAACTTTCCCAGGACAGCCACCTATCAGGACCTTATGCTAAAGGTGATGAATTGAATTATGACCACTACACTACATCACTTACTGGTAAAATATGCATGGTGTATAGCCAACCTTTCATAAACACTTTATACGCTAAAGGAATGATCCCGAACAATGAATCATCCTATGATATGTACTGTGTACTAATATGTGTACTGTAGTGCCGCATATTTATACAGTGTTCTTGTATTTTCAGTTTTCTTGAGTTCATTTCATAGAATTTGAATTTAATCTGTTATTTAAGTGTCCCGTAATCATTAAAGTAGAAAGTTCGCCATTATCACGTGTAATGAGATCTTAGCTGTGATAAATGCCAGTTAATATTCTGTTCAGTACTTCTGTACGGCCAACCCCATTTAAAGCGTTTGGGTCACGTCTTTTGTATTGGGTTTGAAATTTCAGTCGCACTGGGTATCTTTGCTCTTAGAACCCTACTTTGCTCGTAGAGTTTCTTTATTCTGAATTAGTTGTTTTCCCACAGCTTCACACGCTTTTCTAAAATTTTCCCGTGTATGAGCACTTCTGGTTCAATTGAATTATATTTCGCCGATGTAGAGTTTCCCTTGTTGCAACGATCAAGAAAATCAGTCATAAAAGTGTATGTTTGGGCCATTGTACAAGTACATGCACTTTATTATGAAGTGTTCTACCACTCAAGCTTTAAGTTCAACCAGAAATTTATTTTAAAGACAAAATATACATAAAAACTTAACGCCTTTAAAAATTGTTTGGATATTTGATATACGTAACTGTCTCGTAATTACAGTTTTATAATGTGCAGGCGCTTCAATAACTTTTATATTTTGCAGCGCCGCCTTGTAGTGAGTTATATAAATCGTCATAGTATATAGGCTACACCTTCTACGTATGAAAATGCATATACATAAAAAATAACAATATTTCCTTTTTAGCCTTTATGATCACTTTTCATAAATTTAAGGCATTGTCAAGTTAACATTTGTTTTCGCCCCAAATGTAATTTTGCTGATTATTTTGCAAGTACCCATAAATTGTAATCAGGAATAAAATGTGTATTTGATTGTAAATAATTGTAAATCCATTGTAAATATTAGATGAATGGAAACGTTGTAAAACAAAATAGCTCATGTCTTAATTGTCGCACTTATCTTACAATAGAGAAATATAGTTTATAGTTTTGCTATTACCTCTAGCTTCCAAAGAAAATTTAGAAAATGTTAACAAATAATAATTCCGAGTTTACTTTATTATCCTATTATCACGCCCTATATCTCTTCCGCAGTATAATTAAAGTTGCGTAGTTCCAGGTTGTATCTGCACGAGTGCTTAGTTTGACCTTGCTCACAAGTCCAGTTGTACTATTCTTATATTACGGTTAAACTGTAGAGGACTTTGACAGTTTCTGACAAACCAATTGTAGAGGAGGTCTTTCTACGTATTAATACCGATTGCCGTCGAGCGTCATTAAAGAAGGTTAAGAACATCGTTTGTTATCCGTATTTAATTTTCTGACAGCACGTTGTGAGGAAGGACAGCACGGCGACGCTAACCAGAATACTAAAACCAGTTATTTGTTTAATCAATAAATACATTTTTATTTTATTGTTTGAATCTATTTATCCCCTAATACTCCAATTTTATAGTTTAAAATATTGGATACCATGGTGTACTTAAAATATATGTACTCACATTTTATTAAAATTATTTAAGCAACTTTTTAGTGAAATGTTCACAAAAGCTACATGCTCAAATGTATTTAGCACCCTTAAAAGACCTTACCTTTAGTTACATCAAAATTTAAACCCTTAAATCAAATCATTTAACAAAAATGTATAATTTTAAACATAAATCTTACAAGCACAATTTATATTCCTTTAAGGTTTCTTCTGTAAAGTACGCATAGTTTATTTATAGTAGAAGTTCTACTTTCTTCAAGTCTTTAATTGTTTTTTTTATTGTTATGTAACTAGCAATCATACTGAGAAAAGCAAATGAGTCTTAGGTCTACATTGTAACTTAAATTTCGATGTATCGGAAACACTTTCAAGATCAAAATGAACCGAACGAAATTATTTTAATATTTGCTTATTTGATAAATTCAAGATGAACTTTCCCAGGACAGCCACCTATCAGGAACCTTATGCTAAAGGTGATGATTGAATTATGACCACTTACACTACATCACTTACTGGTAAATATGCATGTGTATAGCCAACCTTTCATAAACACTTTATACGCTAAAGGAATGATCCCGAACAATGAATCATCCTATGATATGTACTGTGTACTAATATGTGTACTGTAGTGCCGCATATTTATACAGTGTTCTTGTATTTTCAGTTTTCTTGAGTTCATTTCATTAGAATTTGAATTTAATCTGTTATTTAAGTGTCCCGTAATCATTAAAGTAGAAAGTTCGCCATTATCACGTGTAATGAGATCTTAGCTGTGATAAATGCCAGTTAATATTTCTGTTTCAGTACTTCTGTACGGCCAACCCCATTAAAGCGTTGGGTCACGTCTTTTGTATTGGGTTTTGAAATTTCAGTCGCACTGGGTATCTTTGCTCTTAGAACCCTACTTTGCTCGTAGAGTTTCTTTATTCTGAATTAGTTGTTTCCCACAGCTTCACACGCTTTTCTTAAATTTTCCCGTGTATGAGCACTTCAGGTTCAATTGAATTAGATTTCGCCGATGTAGAGTTTCCCTTGTTGCAACGATCAAGAAAATCAGTCAAAAGTGTATGTTTATGGCCATTGTACAAGTACATGCACTTTATTATGAAGTTGTTCTACCACTCAAGCTTTAAGTTCAAACCAGAAATTTATTTTAAAGACAAATATACATAAAAACTTAGCGCCTTTAAAAATTGTTTGGACATTTGATATACGTCACTGTCTCGTAATTACAGTTTATAATGTGCAGGCGCTTCGATAACTTTTATATTTTGCAGCGCCGCCTTGTAGTGAGTTATATAAATCGTCATAGCATATAGGCTACACCTTCTACGTAGGAAAATGCATATACATAAAAAATAACATATTTCCTTTTTAGCCTTATGATCACTTTTCATAAATTTAAGCATTGTCCAAGTTAACATTTGTTTTCGCCCAAAATGTACTTTTGCTGATTATTTTGCAAGTACCCATAAATTTTAATCAGGAATAAAATGTGTATTTGATTGTAAATATTAGATGAATGGAAACGTTGTAAAACAAAATAGCTCATGTCTTAATTGTCGCACTTATCTTACAATAGAGAAATATAGTTTATAGTTTGCTATTACCTCTAGCTTCCAAAGATAATTTAGAAAAGTTTAATAAATAATAATTCCGAGTTTACTTTATTATCCTATTATCACGCCCCTATATCTCTTCCGCAGTATAATTAAAGTTGCGTAGTTCCAGGTTGTATCTGTACGAGTGCGTGGTTTTACCTTGCTCACATGTCCTGTTGTACTATTTCTTATATTATGGTTAAACTGTAAAGGACTTTGACTGTGACGTGCAACGATTAAATAAATGAAATATTCAGAGCTTTTTCTGAAAAAAATATCATAAAACTAAAAGCTTTAGATACGAAATCACATATGTAAAATTAGACACCTCCCATTATTCTACGGGTCGTAAATGTGTTTGAAGTTTGACATTGTTCTTATAGGACTGAAATCAAAAGGGACACATTTCAGCCGGATTTAAAATGTAGCGGAAAAAATTAAAAATATAACCATGTTAAGATTTTTATGGTTGTTCATATTTTTTTGTATTAACATGTGTATAAAATAATGGTGTGTTATAGAAAGATTTCTTATTAAAATAAATTATGTCAATAAAAATCCTTTACAAGATAAAAGTTTATACATTTGGAACTCTAATTACAATGTTTTACATAATTTTCTACTTAAATAATTACACTGTACGTATTAAATGTTTAAAATAATAATTTGTACAGTTTCAGCCAATCCCATCTATCAAATAAAGTATTTAAACATATATTTCTATAAACTCTTAACAGCAAACTTTTTTTCGAATACATACTGATTTAAAGTTATATATTTATATTATGTATTCTGTAATCACTTTTTGATGTCCTACCGTTCATTCGCAAAACTCTCGTAAAACATGTATGCTATAAGTTACACTGAAATAGATTTCTTCAGGCGAATATGTGTTTCAAATTATTTTTAAATCTCATTAGAGACAATCTTAGTGGCTTGACAACTACGGATTGTAAATACATAACCTTAAATCAACTTCAAGGAAGACTATCAGCTGTTCAAATAACGCAGCTACGGCCGGAAGGGTTGATTCAAAGGAAAGAAACTAAACTGATAAAACTAACAACAGGGAAGGAATGTTTTGGTGATTATCGGTTTTCTAAAGTTACATGGGCAACTTTATTTAAGACCGTGCAATCGATTATGGGTTCGAAAAATATTTTTTTAACGTTAATTAAATTTATAGTTTTTTAAGGTAAGTTCATTGAGTACATATAGAGTACAAGCATTATTTTATCATTGCACGTTAAAGTACATACATTTAAAGTGTGGAATTTAGACACTTCTATAAACAGGACCAAATAAAAAACGGCTGTATGTATAAAACGTGACAATTTTGTAGTATTTACATGAGTAAAGATTATTCCAAAAATTAAAATTAGTTGGAATAAAAGATCAATTAATTTAGTTGAAAACATTACCTCGAAAAAACGTGGAGATATAACCACAATTAACACAGTTAATAGTTCTGTGACGTCAGTAAATTGTGGGGTAATCCAGGATAGCACTTTGGGACCTATCCTGTTTATCTACGTAAGTCATTTTTCTAAAATTAGAAACTTACTTTTTTCCGATAGTACGTGTGTATTTTTTGAGGATCCAGTTGGAACAAAGTTTTCCAAAATGCGCATAATGATATTTCTCAAAGTAATAAAATGGCTTGATAAAAATGTGCTTTCTCTTAATATTTATAAGTCCAAGCTCATGTTGAGAGACAGCATTGACACCTGTATTAATTTAATTAAACTACATAGTAACTTGGTACTGTGAATTTTAGTTTCTTGTAATGTTAAACACTACATTTTAAGACCGCTGCTACATAAATCCATGTATTACAAAAGGAGGCCGTCCATAAGCCTGTATGCTTAAAGTGAGATATTCCTTAGCAATCCCTGGAGTAATATTGATACAGGTGCTGATATTAATATTCTAAATCGAAATGTGTTTGATGTTCTCTGTACTGATGTCAAACTAGCCAACACTGATGTTAGGCTAACCCTTTTACAGGACAGAGGTTATATATTTCAGGTAAAAGTACTTTAAATGTAATTTCTAAAAACATGAATCGTTGTTTAGAATTTTATGTAATAAACACCAGGACGGCTTCATGCATTTTAGGTTTTTCAGAATCAGCTGAACTTAACTTGATAAAGAGAGTAAAATCCCTAAGAAACTCTGAGATAGACTTTGGTTTCAGTCAGATAGAATGAAAGTGCTAGGCTTAGTCATATATTGTGTAAAGGGTGGTTCTGACAGTAATGTTATTTATATTATATAATGATAATATCCTCAGTTAATATCTGGAATGGGTTTATTAGAGGCCATCACAAAATAATCATGAAAAAAGATGTCATACCAGTAGTTCATGCATCTAGGTAGGTACCTGTTTACTATTAGGCCTAAACTTAAAAGTAAACTTGAGTCACTACAAAAAATTAACATTATCGAAATGGTACACTAGTTCACAAGTAATTGTTTACAAACAAACTTTTAAACTGTTCGTTTTGATTCCAAAGAGATCAATACTGGTATAATGGGAGCTTCCTGTCAAATACCGTCCTTTGGAGAAACTTCAATCAAGGTGGCAGGTTGCAAATATTTTAGCACCTTACGTAGTAAAAATGGGTTTTAGCACATTAATCTAGGCTTCAGATCTGACTACCCTTATCAAACCCTTTGGTAGATTTAAATTTCTTATGCTGCTAATGGGATATATTCCACATCTGAAGAGTTTCACCAAAGAATGAAACAGATTTTGATAGTTTAGGGTGAGTAGAGATTTATTTACATCACTCAATAATCTGGGGTCATAATAAATCTCAACATTTTTGGGGTTGAGTTATTGATCAAATGAGACCAGGAAACATAAAACTTGTTAAAGGGAAGTGTAACATTGTCATACATGAGTTTTTCATAGCTGGGATTTAAATTTAATGAGAATGGTATTGACTTGGATAATAGTAAGGTGCGGCCACCTTAGTGATAAGAAGTCACAGGGATATTCAGGTTTAGTTACTCATATAAGTCCTGTTAGTTTAACTAGAGTAAAGAATATTGTAATTAGAGATAGTAAAGTATACTGTAAAATTTATTGTTGGAAATTAATGGTCTAGTAAATAAATACCATTAAATATTTGGCAACAATGGTGTGTAACGATTAATTACCCTATTGTATTGGTTTGAATTTAAATGGAACTGCTATTGTAATTCCTAGTTGTGTAATAAGTGAAATGTTACATGTTGAGAAGAATGCTTGCACCAACACTCTGCAAAGAGTATTGAAAAGTTGTCTACGTCATAAAATGGCAAGTTGCTTTAACAACTTTACTAAAGAAAATTCAAAACATTAATTAGATCTAAAAAGCAAAACTTAGGATACATTGGGGCGAGTTTGGAATACAAGGTGAGTTTAGGAAACTCCTTTCAATAGTTGTGAAGGAGGAAGATGGTTGTGAGGTTTTAGGCAAGTAAGAAGCCATGAACATGACCGGTCATCACATACAGAAATATCGATCCACGCGTGAATGTGTCAAAGTTCGCCAAGGTACCAAATCTCATAGAAAGATACTTAAAGGTGTTCAAAGAAACAGACTACTTAAATGTAAATGCGGTTCAACCCCACTGTGAAGTTGTTATGAAATTGAGCGATGAGACTAACTTCAGTCATTCTGAGATAATAGGTTAGGTCATGCTAATTTCCCTCTTTAAAGTAAAATAGTACAATGTATTGTAGTGGATGACACTTTTTTGCAGATTCACAAGTCACTGATACTCTATTTTATTGCTCAAGGAGATATCTACAAATGAATCTTGTAAGTAAATTTAAAAAACTAAACGAAGGCTTAAGAAGCTATAATGATAGCATAAACCAGAGGAAGCATAAACCCAGTATGTACATGCTTGTACAACTTGCTGAGATAATTAAATTGTGGATTTGACCCTAAGTTACGGTAATGAGACTTGAATGTATGAACAATTATGTAAGTTCGGACGTTGGTGGTAATGTGGTGTGAGAGTTTAAAATTTAGAATAAAATATGACTTTTGCCATACAATGGTGCAATTGTTAGGAGCAATAAAATATTTGATTAGATATTCTACAGTTATTGCACAATTTGAACTGTATTCTACTCAGCATATTTTATTGGTTCAGTACATTTTAAATGTAATACACTAACAAAACTCCCTACGTCTATTTTAAAATGTATATAGGATATTATTAAAAACTTGTGATGCCATTGTTATCGCCGTGAATGCGCGTGTAGATTTTATGGCTCAATCTAAACTGCGGTAAATACACATATACGTTTATATTACCACAAAAGTACGAAGATTGACAGCACAAAGAACCAAAAAAGTACAGTATATTCGAAAAACACGAAACATAAAGAATCTAAAAATAATAGTTTTCTTTTTCTAGTCTCAAAAATTGGAGTGGTGACGCAATAGTGTTGCGTCTCCACTCTACATGAAAACTAATTAATTCCTGTGTATATACTGTCCGTCCACCAAACGTATAAACGTTAGCGTATCTCATGTTTAATGTCGTGGTTAAATAACTAAAATACATAATACTAAAAAGTAATATTTTCAATATATATTGGTTGTTTTCTACATGATAATAAATTGAGGTCTTATATAGTCCAGCTAGTAAATTTTTAGTTATAAAGATAAGTTAGTTTTATTACAAGATCTTTCGCTACCTCTCACACAAAATCGGAAAGAGAGGATAGGGCCTGTCATCTGGTGGCCGTGACCGTCTTCTGTACTACGCGCGATCTGTTCCTAGCGACAGCACGTTGTCAGGGAAGGACGTCACGGAATACTAAAACAGTTATCTGTTTTGTCGCTGAATAAATTTTTATTTTACTTGTTCAAATCTATTTTATTACAAAATAAGTATTTAACAACTAAAACAAAATATGGAGAAAATTAGAGAGGAATTTAATAATAAAGTAACAGAGGTGAATAAAGATATAATGGAAGATGAAAACAAAGATTTACATAGTCTTAATGAAGGATTAAAGAAATTGGAAGAGGGGGTTAAGGCTGAACTAGGTGAACAGGCAGAGATAAAATACAAATTATAGAATAATTCAAAAGTCAGGTGAGGGGAGATTACATTAAAAATAAAGCATAAATAAAAAGGAAGAAGATATGTTAGAAATGGAGGAAAAATTTTTACAAGTTGAGGGTGGTTATAAAAATGAGACCATAGATTATACAAATTAAAATGGGATAGATGGTCTGTAGCAAAGTATATGAGGATAGAGAGAAAATACCAAAGACAGGCAGTAGCCTACACGAAATAGAGAAAATAGGAAAATAAGGTTGAACAATCTTTTAAATAAACAAAATGGATGAAAACCAGGTACGAGTAGATGGGTAAGGAAACTTATAAATTATTGAAACAATGTTGAACAGTTTTATAAAAGTTTTATCGAGTCAGTTCTATATTGTACTATAATTATGTCAATAAATTAATACTTAAATATATTTTAAAATAAATGAAATAATAATAAAAAAGCTTAGTTGATATAATTTTAAGTGACAGTGAATTAGAATACTTTTGGCCAAAATTTAAATGCAATAATGTAATGTGTCTGCCTACTCCTAACTGCTTGTGCAAAACACAAATTAAAATCCCAAATTTGGAAATTTTGCTTAATGAAGACGTAATATTTTACAAATTATTAGCCTAGATTTGTCAGTTTTCTGTAAAATAAAACATCTGCTTGTACAAAGGTGAACGTTGTATTACCATTGTGTTTAATGTAGTTTAAGGTATTGTGCAAACTTAGTACGGATTTCTTAAATTTTTATTACCTTATTTTTTTTTAGGAGGGACCGATACACTTTGAAGCCTTATTCTGTCCGTCCTCATGGGTCACTGGCCTGTGCGAGGATCTTATCAAACAGAATTAGGGGGAGAGTCAATACAGCACGAGCGAGATTGATGGTTACTGATAAAAAGTGCAGGGGTCACAGACAGGATTTTAACCTGCGCTAGAGATAGCCCAAGACTCAGACCCAAAATCCAACGACTCAGACCGCTCGGGGTCAGATTCCGTTATATGCTCCAACGCTTAAACTTTTTTCAATGAACTTAGAACGTTTATAAAACGATGTAGTTGAGTAACAGAACTAACATTCCATAAATCCACAAGCATTTAGCAAGGTATTGCGATCGGTATTGTTGTCGCTGTTATCTTATCTTTCTCGAGAATCCCGATTACAGCAGGCCGCGCGGCATCACATGATTATTTAAGATTTTTACGCTGTACATAATTGCCTTTCCATTACAATTCAAATTTATATTTCTGATCAGCCCCTCTAGAATTTGATATTTTACTGATGGGTACTATTCGGAGGGATGTTTTTCTTTCGTTTCCTTCGGTGCTGGCCTTTACCTTTGTTTGGTAATGTTTGTTACCATATAACGGAATCTGACCCGCTCGGCCATCGTCACTCCCATGGCTGATTGTACTGCATTCTTCCACTGCAACTACTTCATGCAGTTTTTATCAGTAAAACCATTTTTAAAGTACTTCAAAGTAAGCAAGAAAATCTGTAATCTATAAATAAAAACTGTAGCAAACATTTATTTAAATCATTATGAGCGTGATAATGTATATTGTTAATATTCATGTAGGGGCCCTTAATTTATACGACCCGGAGCAAAAATTTGATTATTAGTATTATTTTCGAAAAAGATTTTCTGAAAAATGTACTCGGATTCGAAAAGGAATAAAAGTAACTATGTTAGGGGTCCATCTGCTGTAGCAGATTTAATGCGTACTAATCTAAAACATAACATTTCCAGTCACATCTACACATATGCGTACACTCGTGTGTCTGTGATTGTATATATTTTTAATGTGTTAAAACAGAGTTTTATTAATTCCAGATCTTAAATATTGTCAATAAAATTTTGTGACGTTCAATTGTATTTGGATGAAATACAATATTTGATCTACGTATATAAACAGTTGTACAACTATATTTACACTACTCACACAAATTCAATCTAATCTTTAAATTATATTTACAACATCAAATAAAGCAGATTCGAACAAACCTGTATAAAACGACATTTCAATTTTAGTTGCATTGTGCGGCAAGCCCTAAATATATCGTTATGGTGATAGCATGTAAAAACAAAATGTTATATTAACTTCCTTCAGAAAACACTTGTCTTTCAGTATTAGACCGGTGTTAGTATTAGTATTTATTTTATTCGCCACTCTACCCCCCCCCCCCCCCACCCCCCCCCCCCCCCACCCCCCCCCCCCCCCACCCCCCCCCCCCCCCACCCCCCCCCCCCCCCACCCCCCCCCCCCCCCACCAAGAGTTTTGGGAAAGTGTGACCAGTTATTGCAATCAAAATGGCGGAGGATCGACTTCTGAAAGCGAACTTCGAGTAAAAACCACATATTTAAATTCTGATGTGATGTGTGTAATGTTGTGAAAGATACAAATATATTTATCTTTTAAAATTCTTCGGTCAGGTTCTCATTTACAAATGTGTTTATTTTAGTTCATTAATCAAGTGGAATGGAACACTATCATGCTTATTAAACTGGACTATTACACAAGAAATTTAATATATTTTATAAATTTCAATCCCAGCCTTATTTCTACAATTTTATTAAAATACTTCTGATATGTTTATGATATAAATTGTGTTGTGTTTACTGTAAGATATTACTTTATCACAAGACTAAAAACACTGACAGAATATACTACAACAGTAAGTAGTTCATGGAATGTTTGAAAAAATTATTGGAAATAAATAGCTTTCACTAAAACATTGAAAAAGAATCCATTCCTATCTACATTCGTTTTAAAATTAAAACATTCCTTTCAAAGTATTCAAATTTTATCTTTGGCGAATTAAATAGAATTTAATTCACCAGTTGTATTGCCTATTATTAATATACTACTCTGTGGAAGTTATACTTCACAAAGTGCATCATATTAAAGTTTAGTGCAAGAGGTTATGTTAAGTGCACTAGTTCGCGTCCACGCTGAATATTATGGCTGTCGTAAACCACATATTTTATGTGATTTCCACGCTGAAGTTTCCTTAATCTGTAAAATACACAGAAAAATTAACACAAATATTCTAGAAATATAATTGAGAATACAAATTTTAAAAATAGTTGTATGTGAAAAGTTTAAATTCCCTATGTGGTACAAGTATGTTAAATACACCCGATAAAATATCTGTATGAATTACTTATTAACTACACAATATGGTGTTGCTGAAGTACAATCTCATTGATGTCAAGATTATACAAATTAATTTGTATTCTTATCGTTTTATAGTATTTTAATTAATTCATCGAGAAATCATAAATATTAAAATATCCCTTACCGCGAAACCTATCAATGGGAGGTGCACAGAAGTTCTTGTTGTGCATTTTAACATGTTAGTGTGCAGTCAGCTTCATACACGAAGTTTTTGCGATCTAGACATAGTTTTCAAATCAAAAAAGGTTATTTTTTATTAATCACAGTCACATCATATTCGAAGTCGCTTCATAAGTATACGCGATATTGTTCACAGGCGATATTAGTCTGAAATAAGATTAGAAGCCTAGAAATATCCAAAAAAGTACCCTACCTACTAGACATGCACGTAATAATTAAGACATTTCTCTATCCGGTATCTGATTAATGCTATAAATATCAAATTTAAACAAGACATAATGTTAAACATAACAAGAATCTTTTTTAAATCATATAAGGATGAAATAGCTATATTTTAAAATCTCGCTAATAATTCTCTTCAATAAATCAATCAAATTATACAGAAGTACAGGAGGACATGCACTAACAACTATGTCTTAGCCATTCATTACTGATAGTAATAATTTATTATTCCTCTCTTATGTCACTTCGCTTGGCATGACTAATCCTGAATTGCATTCTAAGTGACATAGTCTTAATTAGAAAACATAATGAAAATCCTGAACAATTGTGTAAGAGTATTCCACATAAAAATAATTCACTTAACAAATTCAAGAATATTGTCTCCACGGATTCTGATGTCCACGAAAGCTGATAACCACGAAATGGTGTTGACCACGAAGAGGAAGCCGTCATGATGACCAGGAAGTTTGGCGATGAAATGTTGACCACGAAGCCGCCTAAAACAACGCCAAACTAACAAGCTTGAAACCGAGACACTACTTAATAAAATTAAAAAAAACTACTGCACCAATAGGGTTAAGCACGTGCATCATCACTACTGGCTATAAATCATCATGGATAACAAGGTATTAACTATGTTACTTTATGATTTATTGCAATATACAATATGTTCTAGGCTTAATAACATTTACTGCTTGCAAAACTAATACTCACGTACACAGCTCGTGGGGATTTCCTCATGGCTGAGGCAGACTTGTCGGATATAACGGATATAATGTAACTTATAACGGAAGTGGGTGTTTAACTCGTCCACGTATAAATATGGGGAGTTTAGTGTAATTATTGTTGTATCGTACTATTCTACAGGGTGGAGCGCGGTAATTTGCTGATTTGGAAAAGAAATAAAAAAATTATGAACCTTAGAAAAAATTATTTTTTATTTTTAATTATATTGAACAGTAAGGGAAATTTTTTAATTACATGGTTTTAAATAATGTATCTTGCAAATGTCGACTTTCTGCATCCAAACACTGCTGCATACGTTTTCTGAAGTTTTCATTAACTCTAACAAGCATGTCGACTGGTATTCTGCCAATTTCAGCCTCAATATTGTTCCTTAGGTCTTCCAAGGTGTTGGGACGGTTGATATACACCTTCGACTTCAGGTAACCCCAAAGGAAAAAATCGCATGGGGCTAAGTCTGGTGAGCGTGCCGGCCAGTTCACATCACTCCTCAAAGAGATAAGCCGTCCAGGAAACATTTGCCTTAGACAATTCATGGTAACCCTCGCTGTGTGTGCAGTGGCACCATCCTGTTGGAACCATGTATCCTATAATTGCATTGCCTCAAGAGCCAGCTGAAAAAAATCCTGTATCATAAACAAGTACCGTTTCTGAGTTCACAGTTATGGCCACGACGGTTATCCTGAAAAAAGTAAGGGCCAATGATGCCTACTCGTGATATGGCGCACCACACAGTGACGCGGTCCGAATGCAGAGGTCTCTGGTGGACTTCTCTGGGGTTTGTTTCACTCCAGTAGCGCATTTTTTGCTTGTTGACACACCCACTGAGGTGAAAATGTGCCTCATCAGAAAAGAACACAATTGCGTCACGCGGTATAGTTGCAAGCATGTCTTCACAAAGAAGTACGCCGTGTCAAATAGTCCCGTGCTGACAATTGATGGACCACGCACATTTTATTCGGGTGAAATCTCAGTTCATCATGAAGAATCCGGTGGATTAGAAACGGTCTTGAAATGCCAAGAGCAAGTGATTGCTTCCGAGCAGAGCGTTTTGGAGATTGCAGTACTGCTGCTCTAACTCTATCGATGTTTTCCGGTTTTGTAATCCTTCTCTGAGGTCCCCTTCGTACATATGACACATTCCCTGCTGTTCTGAATGCAGTTACCCAATTTAAAATTGATTGCCGACCAGGAACACGTACGCCTGGGGGAACAGCGAATCGTAAACGAAAAGTACGCTGCACTGCAATGATCGAGTGGACATTTGAAAAATACGCTTCAACACAAAACGACCTCTCCTGTCGTGTCCACTGCATGATGGCAACTGAAACGCGGAGGAATACAAATCTTCAGTCAGCTGCTATAAGCCACGCCCACTCTCCCCTATCTACGACCAACAGTGCCGCCACAGCCTGTAGTGCAAAAAAGCAAATTTCCGCGCTCCACCCTGTATATTATAATTTATCATAATCAGTATAATGCACATTAAAGACCAGCAACCGATATGAAATGTATAAACCATGTCATTATACAATACAGGCACACTGCATAACACTGCTGCATGCAGCAAAGAATGTGAGAGACCGGGGAAATTCCAGAAAATATTGATATCGCTACAATCCGTGTAATGTCAGCATGGAACAACTAAACATACATGATTCCTCGTTACTTTTTACAATAAGTTACATCCGGATCTAAATTCTTGGCTAATTAGTAACAATAATTGCAGGCGTATTATTTTTTTCTCTCTTAAAGCTGCCGATCCTACTTCCGATCAACATCTCGCGCGCCTTGACCATAATCAAAATTTATATTTTCGTATTACAAATTGTCCCTTTCATTAGAGACATCTAATTTTGAGTGAAATAAAAAGTAAAGTTCTAAATATTAAAGTGAATAAATAAAAGTAAAATTAAAAATTAAAGTAAAATAAATAAATATTTAAAGTATTAATTTGGATAATAGTGTAGTGATGTCCTTCTGACGAGACCGCGTTGTCATAAATCTTAAGTTGTCTGGTTAAATGGCTAATACCGTTGATATTTAGGTTTTAGGCGAGTTTAAATTTGAGTGTCTGAGTTTCATTTTAACTATGCGAACTTCGAGTACTTCCAGCATTCATGTTTTAGACTTCTAGACAACTAATCTTCACTTTTTCCGACTATATCTGCAATGTTGAAAAAAGATGCTGACGCAAGCGCTTGTGAGTCTACACCAACGTGAGGGAAAGTCAATTTAAAGTTTTAATAATTATTCAGTTCGTATGCAAAATTTCTATGAAACATTGGAACAATTAGCCCCAACCCCATTATATAATTTAGTATAGATTAATATCTATTTGTCAGCAACGTTTCAATACATTATTTTATTCTTAATATCCAACCGCGGTGCTTTTATGTTTATTTGCCTCAATTAAACATATAAATAAACTTTGCTATTTGAGTATTCATTACTACGACCTCAGCGGTATCCAACCTTATGTGTTTCGTCCATTCAGTACACAATTCATGGTGTTTGTTGTTGCACTTCAAATCCAAAAGGTAATGTCATCTGAAAAGAAAGCAATTTTAGTTTTGTTATGTGTTGTTCTATTTTTTATGCATAAGCAATGGCAAATACCTAAAATTCTGTTATCCTTCCAATCTATCAACAATAATTACCTCTAAACAATAAAAAAATCTCATCATGTTGAATAACTAAAAGACATTTTTAAAGTTAATTATAAATTATATTCTGATGCATTAATAAAAAAATAAATTGACGGCTTGGAAAATTATGCAATCATTTATATCTTATTCAAATCTGAAAGACAAAAGAAAAAGACGATTCTAACCCTGACTTAAATTGTTCAAAATCCTATAACCATCGTGCTTGCCAATCATATGGTAAACTGAACTTTTGTAATATGATATGATTTTAAACAGAAACATCCGTTTTCATTGTACTTCCCAATTCTGTTCATATTGTATTTAACTAATATTAGTGTACTTTCTTTAGTACAGATTTACTTTCTTTGTCATGGCTCACATTGTATATATATTATATATATATATATATATATATATATATATATATATATATATATATATATATATACGTACTTTTGGACATTCCGGAAAATATTAAAAAAGTCTATAATAACGTTGTATCACAAATAATAAACAAAATCATCTGCTTCACTTATTAACTAAAACAACTTGTAACAATATTTTTTACATTAAACTTTAAAAATGTCTGTTGACCCCAAATGTATAATCAAGGCTCCTATCGAGAATGTAACAAGGAGATTCGATTTTCTTAATCTTTTCTTTCTACTTCATTCTCGAGGTACCCATGCACTGTAGGTTCAGATGCCATTTACTACGTATTGTTTACTGTTACATTACTAGTGGTAGGGAATCTTTTGGGTTCAGCAACCTCGAAAACCCGTATTTCATCAATTTCCTTCTCTGGTTGGTGTCAGGCTGGTTACCTGGTGACATCAATCAACTACAAGAAATAAAATAATTTCAAAGTTCGATTAAAACACATCATATATTATTGATAAGAACTCCCCTTAGGAAAATTCACGACTATACGCTGAGAACTGGAAGATTGATTCACTGCCTCCGTTGCTTTGGTTGCTAAATTTAAAAGACATGAGTATACGTTATTCCTTTCCGGATTTACTTGCAACTTTGCTGCTCTTTGACATTTTTACTACAAAATCAATAAATTTCGCCCTTAGACCAAGGGGAACCTTTGTTACATGCTTAAAGTCTCTATGACCTTTCTATCAACATTTATCCCACAGATAGAAAGGCAGAAAGTGACACAATTTTATGACAAAGCTATCGCATCTTTAGACCAAGTTGATCATCTGTTACAAGCTTAAAGTCTCTATGACCCTTTTTATCAAGAGTTATCGCACAGATAGACAGGCAGAAAGTGACACAATTTTATGACACAGCTATCGCATCTTTAGACCAAGTTGATCATCTGTTACAAGCTTAAAGTCTCTATGACCTTTCTATCAAGAGTTATCGCACAGATAGACAGGCAGAAAGTGACACAATTTTATGACAAAGCTATCGCATCTTTAGACCAAGTTGATCATCTGTTACAAGCTTAAAGTCTCTATGACCTTTCTATCAAGAGTTATCGCACAGATAGACAGGCAGAAGTGACACAATTTTATGACACAGCTATCGCATCTTTAGACCAAGTTGATCATCTGTTTTTCTATCAAGAGTTATCGCACAGATAGACAGGCAGAAAGTGACACAATTTTATGACACAGCTATCGCATCTTTAGAACCAAGTTGATCATCTGTTACTAAAGTCTCTATGACCTTTTCTATCAAGAGTTATCGCACAGATAGACAGGCAAAGTGACACAATTTTATGACACAGCTATCGCATCTTTAGACCAAGTTGATCATCTGTTACAAGCTAAAGTCTCTGTGACCTTTCTATCAAGAGTTATCGCACAGATAGACAGTCAGAAAGTGGCACAATTTTACGATAAAGCTATCGCATCTTTAGAGAATTAAATTAATAAAAAGATTAATTAATAATAGAATAATATAAATTAATTAATTAAAAAATAAGGTGTCGATTTACAAAACATTTGTCAGCAGATTTTCCTGTCTGATATAATTCAAACACTTAGTGGATACTATGTTCTCTCTGTAGAAACCTTTCTGTAAAAAAATTATTCAATAGTTTAAGAGTGAGCCTGAAATAAACACTTACTCATCCCGTTGTTTCCAGTGATTTAGAGAAAACAAAAGGTAACACGTAAAACCAAGGAGCGTAACATCAAGGTAAAAGCTAATGTAGCGGTTTCCTTATTAAGGCGAAACCACAATAACATCAGTAGGGAATAAGATTTTAACAAACTCGACCTCGTAATAACATTTGCCTCTATCTCACTGGAATAACAATATTAACTCCTTTTACTTCCGGGTTGCGTTTCCAATTTTTATCATTCCTTCACTTATTTGTTATTAATAGATTGTAAAATGTAATTCTCAAAAAAACATTGTTTTTTTACCTTTATAACCTAATTTATAATATTAATATTTGCTTTCATATTATTATAAAATTACGCATTGATAATTATAGTATGAGACTTTATTTAAATGGCTAGACACAATTTACCCTCTTGTTAGCTAAATTTTTCTACCGCTGGAGGATCCCTTATAGTCATTTAGAGTTTTAAAAACCCACACAAATTAATTATGTTTCATACAAATTAGCTTACTGCATGAATTTATACAGCTACTACGCAGCGTAGTAAATTTAATAACCACTTTAGTTCCTGGTATAATTTACTCAAACTAATAAGAAAATTATTACGTCAAATCCGAAATGACTTAAGTAGCATGGGATATCTGCAAATTTAGAATGTGTTTAACTAAGTTCAGTTCAAACGTAAAAAGGTTGGGTACGCTGTTTAAGCAATTACACCATGATTCATATTTCATTACAGTGGCTGTCAAAAACTTTTTTTTTTTAGTGAGCATGGTTAAATTTTTGATCAAACACGATCACCTCTCAAATGACAAATTTGGCTTTATAAATGGCAATAGATGCAATTGTGACGTTTTATATGATTATAGAGATATTGGAATGCCAAAATCACATTTTAAGTGTTTCTCGATTTTTTCCAAAGCGTTCGATTGTGTTGTCCTTATTGCACTGCTTGACAGACTGGAATATTATGGCATTCGAAGCGTGCATCTCAAGTCTAAGGAATTCAAGTTCTGCAAATCTACAATTATTTCTTCAATTCTAGAAAAGTGAATTGTGGTGTCACTCGATAATATATTTTCTGTCCAATTCTCTTTCTGTTTTATGTCAATGAAATTAAATTATCATTGCCACACGGGAAAATCTTGCAGTATGGTGATGATACGATTCTTCGTTTCAAAGAAACTTCAGACTCAGTTTAGGAATAAATGCATTTATTGGAATTAACAATTGTGTCCAGCATTTTTACAGTCTCAATTAAAAGACAAATTCTTCTAAATGTTACGTTTGGAATTTCGCTTTAAACTCAGTAGACCTCGAGTATGATCCTGCATCATGTTAGCGGATCCAATACCAGAAGACGTACTCCTCGAAATTCTTTGGAATTTACATTGATCAAGGTTTGACATGGAATGCTCACATCGATGTCATTTGCTCAAATTAAGCCACAGGAATTTATGTTCTGAGGTCTCTAGTCAAACACTGCCCAAGTCAAGTTCTGATAACGGTGTATTATGACTTTGGTGTTGTGGGCTGCCTGTGCAGATAATACATTTTTCGCTCAAGTGTCATTTTACAGAAGCGAGCGATCCGCACCATTGCAGAATTGATGTTTAGAGAGTTGTGCAGGTTAACTCTCAAAAGGTTGCAACTGTTAACTCTGCCTAGCCTTTACATTTTAGAAACACCGATGTATGGTATGTGTAAATGTACCTTGACTACGGGCCGAAACATTCATTTGTACGAGACTACAGGCAGAGACAACTACCGAACTAGGAGATACAGGGCGGCGGTTTATGAACGCTTGCCTTTCACAGGCAGTATTTCATTTATTTAACATATTGATTAATGAATTAGGAACGCCTCTACGCTCGAGGCGTTCAAAGAGCGTTTTGAAACGCACTTTGTTGTCCAATTCATTTTATAATCTAAACGAGTTTCTAACGTATGACTAGGAGACCAATCAATATCAGGATTGACTCCCTAACGAAAAACAAAGAATCGTGGTTTATGAACTTTTCTTCACTGACAAGAGTTCATTTTAATAACAAACAGAATAGTAAATTAGGAATGCTATTATGTTCGAGGCGTTCAAAATTCGTTTGAAAACCTGATTTTCGTCAAATGTGTTTGATAAATTAAACGAGTTTCTAGCGTATGACTTGGAGGCCAAAAAATGAAACAATACTGATTACCAATCGAAGTGGAAAGCATTGTTGACGAATGAATGTGGAATGATGGTTGCCACTCCATCCACATATAAGTAAGAATATTTAATTTTGAACATACTTTGTATCTTTATTGGAGAATATCATCTAAAATGGTAATTTTAAGGAACATTTACACCTCGTTGTGTCTAAACAACCTTGATGTTCCACAAAGTTCCTCTGTAGTGTTAGGTGAAAAAACAGTTTGAATCGTGGTTTTCATTAAAACTTGGAATGTTGTTAGGTGATTACTCAGAATCGGGATGTAATAAATAGAAAATAGATCATATTACTAAATATCTATACCTAAGGTTCCTAAACAGTAATAAATAATTACTATTGAGGATGTATATTTTCTTTCATCCTAAACGAGTTTGTCACAATACATGATGAATTAAAAGTCAGGACCTCCCTTTCCATTTTCCGATTGCCAAGAGTTTTCATCAAAGATTCCCAAACAGTTATACTTAATTAGATTTGTGTATGAATTGTTTCTTTTATTTTAAACGTTTTTCTATACAGGGTGAACAAAACATCATTTAAGTGTTTTCATTAAAATTGTGTCGTGCAATAATGTTTCGAATATGCCAAACGTAAGTTAAACTGGAATATACCTGATATATCCTTTCTTATGTCCGTTTGTTTAAACATTATCAAAATTTGGAGAAGCTTGAGCTTTTAGTCATCCCGTATGTAAAATCAGAGATATATTTTATTGCAATGATTCATTTTGATACGTTTACTCACATTGAGAAATAGTATAATATCTAACACTAAAACAAAGAGTACTGACTAAAAAAAGTAAATGACCTATTAGAACATTTTGTCAAGCTACATTTGGAATATTTTTTACGAATTATTAGTTTGTTAACAAAATTTACAGTTTAACAAACACTTTTAAAATGCTTTTTTAACAATATTGTATGATACAAATGCAAATTTACGTACCCTCATTATTCCTTTTTATAGAGTAACAATGATTTTATATGCGTCCTAACTTCCGGGGTAACATATTTTAATCCAAATAGTACTGAATCTAATTTAAAATTTGTATTATTCAAATGTGATACATTTGCATTTACTTGGCTGCTTAAAACGTTCATATGAATTTAATATTTTCTTGGTAATTGCATGGCTCCTGTGTACAACTAATAAGTCTTTGAGCGATTGAGTATTGAAATATAATTAGAGAGGATCTCAAAATACAGACTTATAAACCAGGCAGCATTGGCAAGTCTTCTAGGTATATTGGATGACGTACCTGATTTGACTATTGGTATTAGGTAAACTGTAGTAACGACAGTTTTATTTCTTCAACATAGAACAAAAAAATAATATTAAAGTTATATATACAATTAATAAATATTGTTTCCTCCAATGTCGAAAGGCATATTTGTTCGTATATATATTTTTTTATTACGAAACAACGGGATCTGTTTATTTGAGGAGGAGGGTTTCAGATTTAAATTAAATTAATTGAAAAAAAATTAATTAATTTAGAACATAACATGCACTCTGACTTGATCATGCATGGTAAAAAAACAGGATTTCATCTTTATAATAACGTACAAAGTTTATAGGAAAATATGGATCAGTCCATTATCGTGAAATATTTGATTTTACGTTGTAAAATGAACCGATTTGGGAAAGTTTTCCTTCCAAAATTGATAAACAGCAGTATTATTTTAAGTCCTTTCTCTTTGACAAATTGAAATAAATTATGATCTTAAGGGGGGAATGCATTTCTACTATACTATAACTAAGTGTCATGTATTTGACCTTTCGCGCTTACTACATTTCCCGAAAATTTAGTAACTGTATTGAATATTGTAATTTTTTCAATAACTATGTTAATAATTAAAGTATACTTAAGTAAATATTTAGTTACAAATAAAAGTGTACTAGTTACTATAGGTCGAAAGTATTCTTTCCAAATATTTTAGTAAATCTGAAACAGATACTGCCACATCCAAAGAATGCATATTTATCGTTTTTGCATTTAATTAATGAAACATAACCTAGGTAATCATTTCCGCCAAAAATTATATATTGAACTTCAAACATTTTAGCATCATGTTATGTAATCTGCTGAAATTATTGACCCCAAACCATCAACTAGGCAGAATTGAAAGAAGCTATGAATGACCTAAATTAGTAAACAACCAATCACGTATCTAAAAACAGGTGATTTGCCTATCAAAGATAGCGGTGAGCGTGGGCAGCTGCAGCCGTCAGCACTTGGGGACAGATGGGAGGTTCCTGGAGGACAGACACCCGGGATTTGGTGGAAGACTGGCAGCAGAAAGGATAATACACGTCGCGGACAAGTGCGGAGTGCGAAGAGCATCGCGTGCCAGTAAAACCAATTATTTCGGGGCGGTAGTCCAGACTTTGTGTTAATTGTAAGTAGAAACGAGAATAAATAAAAAGTCTATTTTCAATCAGTTTCATTTATAATTATTTTCAAATATAAGGTACAGTTTTTTTTTCTAGAACATAGTTTCAATCAGAGTTTTATTCGTATGTTTGTACACCAATTAATAAATATGATAATTGGAGTTTAAGAAAATAAAAAAGTAGAAATGGATTTTTTTATTCTGTTACAGCTGTCTTAGTGGTTGAAAAAAATTATCATTACCTTATTTTTAGTAGTAATTTCTATGGGGAAAATGTCTAAAGGTTTAAAAAATAAGCAATATTTTTTCTGAATTTATAAGATTTTCATATTTTGAATTCACATAAAAGTAATGCAATATTTAATTTTTAAAATGTATAGTTTCATTTGCGAACAGTTTGTTTGATGTATCTCTCAGACAGGCATAGTTCTAGAGTTGAACATCTATTTTAAATTTTAACATGACATAATTCGTAATTATTCATTCATTTCTGTTGCATAAAAATAACTTTTGTAGGCTTTTGATACATTTAATTAGATAAGCAATTGTCATAATTATTTCCGTCTTACATTACAATAAATAAGCAATTGTTTTCAGTAAATGTAAAGCAGCATGTCAATAATCCACTAACAAATTAAGAATCAGTAAGTGGAATAATTAGATTATTGTCAAAGTGTATCTACTTCTGCGATTAGAATTATCAACGCACATTTTATGTTCAGTGCATCATTACAACGATTCAGTGATGCGAATAAATTATATTTTGTTGTGATAATTTATTCGAGACTAACACAAAAATTGAAAGGTCTGTGACACGTGACCGCATCATAACAACGAGGATCAAACTTGGTTGTGTCGGAGCACACTTGTGACGTAAAAGCGTTGCAATCCGCGGATTTATATGTGTTGTGTATATTGGTATAGCCACATATCTCACTCAATCCAACGTTGTTATTCTGTTGATTTTCTATATTTTTGTGCTATCACACTGATTCCGGTATTATCCTACTGGGTTTAGTTGAAGGCTTTAGTGTTTAAACATGCATTCAAGGGGATTTAAGAAAATATCTGGTTTATAACAAGCTTATTGTTTATTACTTTGATTATTTGCTTTTTAATGGTCACCTTTTGTTTTATTTTTTTTTCCAGAAGATGCCGTTCCCCTTTTTATCAAACAGAATAAGGGGGAGGGTCGATACTTTACAACGTCGATGGTACTGATTCAGTGTTACGATCACAAACGGGATTTAAACCTACACCATCTCCACTGATCCATATTCCGACGTCCCTGACCGCTCTGCAATCGGAAATCATATTTTTTTTATATCAGTGTTTGCTCAAAGTGGGGTCCGTGGACTCCCAGTGGTCCGCGAGCCCATACCAGGGGGTCCGCGAAGCTAGCCTACGAATTGTATGAAAACTATATATACTGATTGTACATAAACGTTATTTTATGTTTTACATTAAAACAACTTTCTACTCAAAAGAATAACCAAATGCCAATAAATGTATAGGATTAACTGAGGAGGGTCACAACACTGGATTAACGGCTCGGGTGATGCAAGTAGTGTTCAACGTCAGGGAAGGAATATCAACCGAGCTTATAACTGTATTTAACGAATTTCTCACAATTGTTCACTACGTTAAGGCACGACCCTTAAACTCTGGCAGCTATGTCAGGAAATGGAAAGAGAGCGTGGACATCTGTTTTTACACACAGATTTCGTTGGCTTTCTCAAGGAAACGTTGTAACGCGTTTATTCGAATTATCTGATAAAATAAGAACATTTCTTTTGTATCTAAAACACTAAAAGTTAATTTTAAGAGAAAAATGTGATGACTTCGTAGCTTTGCAAAATTGCGTACTTCGCAGATCTATAAAACAAGAAGAATTGCAAGATTCCAATTCCAATATTCCAAGTACCAAGATTTATTTCAAGATTGCATTTGGATTTATGAAACTTGGAGCTGCAAGGATCTGAAACTAAGTTACTAACATATTCGTAGTAGAAAACAAAATCGAAGCAATTATTGAAAACTGAAACTGTGGGGAAATCGAGTTGAAAGAAATTCTTACACATTATTGCCAATCAACAACAGTTTTTAACCAAATCTGTAGAAAGTCTGCTTGTTGAGGATCAAGACATGATTGTCGAAGAAATCACCTACTTAGGAAGTGCATTGAGGAAGTAAGTCCTTCCTAAAACCAGATGCAAACAATGACTAGATAAGGACACTCTGTCAAACAACAAGGAGTTGCCAACCTTACGTACTTCTCTGAAAATGACCAAGATCAACTGGTAAATTTGTCTTGCAGCATGGCTTCGGAAACAATCTTCAAAGAAGAAAATGATTTGTGTCATTTTTAGTTTCTTGCCCGGTCGGAATTCACATATTAAGCAAAGCCCTCAAACATCTTGTCTCTTTTCTACTACTTTTTTGTGTGCGAACATACGGTTTTATACGTTTTTGACATAAAAAGTGTCAAGAGAAATCAACGTTCTTTACGTTGAACAAACCTTTAAGGTTGAAAATTTTGATAATTCTTCCCTAAACATCGGACATTATAAAATTGAAGAAACAAAAGCATTCCTCTCATTGATAGTAATGAGTTATAATGTCATATGTTTATGAAGAGATATAGAGGAGAAGCCTATAATTAATACTAAATACTGTTAAAAATAATGCAGAGATGTATCATATTTACCTTACAATATAAATAAACATATTTGAGTACTTGTAACAGAGTTATTTATTTAAAGTCCAAATACAAAAAGTGGATCAAAATGAACTCTGAATTTTTATTACTGCGATAAAAATTGGTAAAACGAATTGTTTAACTTTTAATTTGGTACTAATTTTTGTAAATGTGGGATTATGCAGGTTTGTATTTCATAAACTATCTACTTTTTTATATTTTCATGATAAGTATATTCAGTATCTGGTACTCAATAAAATAAAATAAAACTATGTATTTATATATATAACTGTATGTGGAAAACAAAGAATAATTATCATAATGCGGTTATATTTAGTAGGTTGGGGGTCCTCAATGACTAGTAGGTTTGTAGGTGGGGTCCGTGATTCGCTTGAGTTTGAGAACCTTTGGTTTAGATAGCTATATTAGACCATTTCTGTTTCATAGTGTGCCCCAAAATTTTACTGTATTACAATTCACAAGCCTCACGCAATATTATTATTTTTCTTTTTACTAAAATGTTATCACTAATTACTGTATATATATATATATATATATATATATATATATATATATATATATATATGAGAGGGTACGAGATACAATTTAGTAATTATTATAACTTTTATAATAATTTTGATAGCCCTACAAGAAGTTTTGAAAAACTATGTCACAGTGTCAATCAAATGACGTTATGGGTATAAATTGTTTATTGAATTAAATATTTACTTTAAAATTTATATAAAACTGTTCTACTTATAAAAACGTAAATCCAATTTAAATGTTAGTACCCAATTATGGTGGAATTCCTTTATCTTGCGCAATGTTGATTGTTCCATAGGATCCGTTATCATCCATTATTCATCTCGTAAACAACCATACACAAAGAATTCAAAATCTATAATATATGCTAACAAGCCACTGTTTTTAACCTACCATAGATTGTTCCATAGGATCCGTTATCATCCATTATTCATCTCGTAAACAACCATACACAAAGAATTCAAAATCTATAATATATGCTAACAAGCCACTGTTTTAACCTACCATAGATTGTTCCATAGGATCCGTTATCATCCATTATTCATCTCGTGAACAACCATACACAAAGAATTCAAAATCTATAATATATGCTAACAAGCCACTGTTTTAACCTACCATAGATTGTTCCATAGGATCCGTTATCATCCATTATTCATCTCGTAAACAACCATACACAAAGAATTCAAAACCTATAATATATGCTAACAAGCCACTGTTTTAACCTACCATAGATTGTTCCATAGGATCCGTTATCATCCATTATTCATCTCGTGAACAACCATACACAAAGAATTCAAAATCTATAATATATGCTAACAAGCCACTGTTTTAACCTACCATAGATTGTTCCATAGGATCCGTTATCATCCATTATTCATCTCGTGAACAACCATACACAAAGAATTCAAAATCTATAACATATGCTAACAAGCCACTGTTTTAACCTAATATAGATAATTAACCAAGTCCTGCTATGTTTATTTCATACAGTTAATAAGTTAATACTTTTAATGATAGAATTACTTTAATGTGCATTGAAAATTCGTATACTCAATATACTTTAACGTATGTTATAACCTGTTACGTTTATTTAAAAACGATTTTAAACTCAGAGCTAAATTATTACTTTTAATAATAAATACGATGACAATCTAACACGTATGTGTAGTATTTATATACCTGTATAAGAACATTATTGAAGGTGAAACACAGAATCGCCGCCGATAAGTCAAACGAGGCACGGAACTTTGTTCATTACAGGAACTTAGCGTCACTTCCCTCACTCTTTAATACTCAAAAACTGAGCAATTAGTGCAGATCGTACCATCGAAGAATTAATTAGGATTAATAACTAAGAAATATGCAGGTTTAAAACGTGTGCGGTCAATTTTCCCTTTGGTACCGAGGGGCAGAATAGGAATAAATTGTAACCATACAATATTTCGTTACCAAGCCGTAGAATTTCAACTCATCGTTTGCTCTGGATTAGGTCTTCGCTTGAGTTAGTTATTGTGCAAGCCTTCATTTTTTATATAATGTGTATTTGTATGTCAGTCGCAAATACCACACTGTACTAAACAACCTTATGTCAATTGGAAGTTGACAAAGAATTGTCGATTTATCTGGAGTAAAGTCATCCTACTAATATACTAAAGAGACGAAGTTGTGCAGCTTAGATGAGGCTCGGACTTATCATTGATTTTGGACTATTTGGCAAAAGCGTGTTTGGTGAATAGACAATAGCGATAATGGTTACATTGCAGCAGTGTAGAATTACACGTACGTTACCTTACACACATGCCAGTGTCTACACTTATGCCTGAGTCTACAACACATATTAACTAACCTCGCAGGTCATTCTCGGGATGACGTTTTTTAGGTGTTTAAAAAAATGCTTAAAAGGCTTCTGTAACAACTGTGCTCTAGATTTCAAAGTCCCAGGCAATGATTTTTAACCAACAAACAGTGAACTGTAGAATTTAAAAGATTTGGCAATTAGTTCTGATAGCTCTACAATACGCTTTCCATAAGGAATGTATCCGGGTGTTTGACATTGATATAATCGTGTTAATACATTATTGTATTTTGGAACAATTGCTTCTTCTTGAAGTAGTAACACTTCGCTGTGGAAAGTCTAATGGTGCTCGCCACATTGTAAAACAAACAATCAATGGATTGGATTTAATCAGAGTCCACAGGGTCTTGTCTTTGTCGATACGTGGTACATCACGTTTACTACCCCAGTTCGCTGAATATTTCGTCAATTTCGTCATACCTCCGAGCAGTCCTGTCATGGTTATACTAAAAATTATATTTAAACCAACACATCAAACACTGGGTCATTATATATACACTTGTAAATATCTCTTTAGAAGTAAGCGAGTGCTCATGAATAATCCTATTTACTTTAGTTATTTAGTTTCGTCACCGCATTATACTACAACACTTCACACTATAAACCGATGTGAAACTTACAGCCAGACACTGATGGTGTATGATAACAGAGAGAGACTTGTTCTACTCCTAACAGTTCCCAACATTAAATTATACTTTGACCAACCATGAACAAAAGCTGGCTACAAACTTGACCATGTTCTATAATACTGTAATGGACCTGGTGCGTTTGAAATGCAGTCACTGACAGGTTCAAGGTTGGTTAGTAGGTTCAGACTTAATACTGGTCTTATTTTCGTGGTACCAAATTGGGCGGTTAATTACTTAGTATGATAACAGAGAGAGGCTTGTTCTACTCCTAACAGTTCCCAACATTAAATCATACTTTGACCAAGCTAGCTGGCTACAAACTTGACCATGTTCTATAATACTTTAATGGACCTGGTGCGTGTGAAATGCAGTCACCGACAGGTTCAAGGTTGGTTAGTAGGTTCAGACTTAATACTGGTCTTATTTTCGTGTGGTACCAAATTGGGCGTACTGTGTTCTGTCCTTCGTCCATAGCCGGATTATAAACGGGGCTTCCCGAGACATAGGAGCCCCCGCACTGAAGCGCTCGTTTCTCGGTCCACTGGACGAAAGTTTAGCCTGATCACCTAAACAAAGTTATATTTTGCCTAGTGGCGCGCCAACGCAAAATTCGTCAATCACCAAGGTAACGGAGTGTGTCCGCCTCGACATTGACCAGATAGATAACGTGATAGTTGTTATCTGTTGCAATGCAGTAGGCGACTGTATGACGACAGCTAAAGTTCAAGGTTCGTCCATCTAGCGCTGGGAGTGATGATTCACGATTTGAACGTTGAGATTAGGAGTTCCTGGTCTGTTTAGCGGAGCGCACAGTTCGAGACAGGTGACCGTCCCTCTTCAGCTCCGTGGGAGGATTTCTGTGGTTACCTTTTTTTGAAGAGGGTTCTAATTTTCGTTCCGGACTGTAAATCAGCAGACTGCACGCGACGTGGCTGAGCGGCACAGACTGTACGCGGGGTCTACTGTGAGCTTCGCTGACTGTGAGGAGAAACGCGCACCTCACTTCCTTGCGTCACGACCAGACTGGTGCATTATCGTGGGGTCACGGACCAGATAAGTGACTACGACACGATAATTTAAACATTTTTTAATTATTGTATGGCCATACTCAGATTTTGAACTTGTGTACACGTTGTTTGAAAGCAGCTGTGGACTTTGTGGACGGTTACGGGACTCGCGCGCCAGTTGTATGCCTTCACACTAGCTATGGAGTTTGTTCCTTACTTTAGTTTTAGTTTTTGTTTTAACATTGATGTATAAAACTGGTACCTATATTTATCTATTTATTGTCTACGTTTCATTGTATGTGTAGCATGGTGGCCCCTACGTCGTCATTTTCATGCATCTTGTTGATAAAAGATTTTAACAAGAATTGGAAGGTGTAACTAAAAACTTAATTATTTACACCATTGTTTTTTGTTTAGTTTTATACAAACTAAGTGAAGTTTGGCACGATCCGAGCATGTCTATTAAATAAATTCCTTATTGATATCTATCTAGCCATTAATGTTACTAAGTCTGGTGAAATCTTTGACCACAGATTCACATTATTTTGTTTATATAAAAATAGAATCTGCTCTTTAAATAATGTTTAAATTATGTCATGATATTAACCGGGTAAATAAATTCAAGTTATTAATAATTGAAAATTTTTTATCACTGAAGTTGACCTTTTCTGATAATTAGTTAAGCCGTATAATAATTATAATTACTATATAAACTATAATTATTATAGTTGATGCATGACGATAGTATTAAAGTACTGAGAATAGGTAACAGCAACTCAGAAATTATGATATAGAAAACTGCCAGATACTTATAACATTTTCTTTATTAAGTTATTAACTTAAGTGGACGTTTAAGAAAATATTATATAAGTTTAAGTATAACAAACAATCTAGTGTGATGATGTCGTTAGTTTGCATTCATACTCCTCAAAAACACAGCATCAGCTGTCATGGTTTGTATGTCCCAATAACAAGGAAAACTTTGTATAAAGTGGCTTCAAAACCGTTGTATACTTGTTTATAGGGTACAGTAAATTGTACATTTATATAAAATAGAAATGTAGTAAATTTTGTACAAATATTAAAATTTTACATTGTTTAAGACAGTAACAAACGAACAAAATGTTTCTCATGCTTATGAAATGAAATTTTATTATTTTCTTTATGAAAATCACATAAACTATAAATGCACATCAATCATAATTGATACATTCCCAAATGTTAAGTTTGTATTTTTCTAATTTATTTTTAATATTGTTTTCTGAAAGTATTATTAACGATATTCTATGTGTTCTTTTGCTATTGGCTGTCACACTACGCTTACGTGATATACAGTCATTATTGTATTGGATAGGAAGGGGGAGAGTGGTGCAACATAGGTGCCAATGCAAAGTAAGAATTTTCATTTTAACTTTATTTTCGAGTCCATGGTAAAAGTTTGTCCGGGGCCCGCACAAGCTAAGGCTGGCCCTGAAATCGCCTTAGGACAAATCGAGTTGGCTGAGCACTTAAATTTATAATGTTGATCCTAGACACCAAAGGATTTTGCAAGAGTTTTATTCAGTACCAATACAAGCCCACTTAATTAATAAACTCTAACAATAGTAATTTTGACGTTGAAACATTCATGCTTAAAGTTTTAGTTTTATATAATATAACTGTAACTAAATAACAACAAAAGGTAGGTAATAAATTTACAGTCAGTTGGTAATATACCTGAAATTATATTGAGTAGATAGAAAACATGGAACATGTCAGTGTAACGAGTCTTATTTGTTCGGTTAAAACTGTTAATTTCATCATTTATAAATGAATGCTATACAAATTTTAATATACCTGAAATTATATTGAGTAGATATAAAACATGAAACATGTCAGTGTAACGAGTCTTATTTGTTCGGTAAAACTGTTAATTTCATCATTTATAAATGAATGCTATACAAATTGTAATATACCTGAAATTATATTGAGTAGATATAAAACATGGAACATGTCAGTGTAACGAGTCTTATTTGTTCGGTAAAACTGTTTATCATATAGAAATTAACGCTACACACAGTGTAATATAGCACTTATCTACAGTATGGTGTAGTATATTCCATTTTACAGTTTGATTTCGAATAAAACTAACAGAAACAAGTATGGCGCAATATTTCGTTCGATTTACAATCCCATTCATGATAAAAAAATATAACGGGTTCAATTTTAATTTATGTTTTTCTGTAAAAATATTAAATTCTCTCAGTTCCACTGATTTATATTTACTCTTAAATCAATATAATTTCTCAATAAAGTAATGTTAATGAAAGGTTATGTTAGTAAAATGCTATGAATATAATCTCATGTTGCAAGTTGGTGGACAAGCATTTCTTATCTCTTTAATGTGTTTTTACCAGAGAACTCGGGTAATTACCGTAGCTAAGTTTTATACACGTAATTGTCTTTTAATTACAATTTCTACTAACTTTTATTGTAATTGTATGTTACAAAATTTGTTTACTGTTATGTTAAGATACTAAAAATAATACTACAAATTGTTTCATTTTATTTTATCTAAATAACTATTCCTGAATCTCATATGTTACAGATATAGGTTTAAGTGTAGTACTACATTATATATCTAATAGTTTTATTCCACAAATGTGATTTATTGAACTTAAACTAAGATTTAAAATATTTTAATACTGTATATGAATGAGTGCATGCGAGGTAGTTTGTACTATAGTGTAAACCATAGTATTTATACTACTCATGTACTGTATAAAGGTTACAACACTGAATCGAACTGTTACGCCTTATTTTATTATTTTATTTTATAATATTTTACTTTACTTTATTATTTATTTTATAATATTAACTGTTTATTTTTCACAGTACAAGTATTTAAACGGTATATTATTTCATTATGAAAACAAATCATAGAGGTAGGGAAGGGTTGAGTTTAGCTCCAGTTCACTTTCATTTTAGTGCAGACTTGGTTGCTCCAACATGCTTAGAGATAGTGCTTAAAGCATCTTTTGCACTCAATTGTACACTTTATGAGATATTGTGAATGGCTCTTCACCTAGATTGTGCTTAATATTCTAGATGTCCCTCATCTCGAAACGATTTAAATAGTTTTATTATCTTAACTTCTCCGTCACGAACTGTTTTATACCTTCAAACAAAAATCACTCTAGATTGCAGGAGTCAAGTTTGTAACAGATGATTGAGATTTCAGACGATTAATTCAGAGAAATTTGAACTGGAGCAAACCTCATTCGTTTGGAGTTTAAAAGTTTAATACAAATAGTAAAAATAACAAGCAAGACTATTTTTATTGAATTGAATGAAATTCCCAACTAAAAAGAAAATATAGGTGAAATAGTGTATAAGTTATCCCATTCTGCTTAATAATACACCTTTTCTACGAAATAGTATTGACAATTTCCAGGAAAACAATTTGAGGTAATGGCGTTTCATATGCACCACGTCAAATCTTTAGAAATGCTACAAAAATAATCACATCAGCCATTCACCCTAAAATGTGAGGAAAAGCTGCTCAATTTTAAAATAATTATTTAAGATATAACACGGCCTACTTCTGCATTTGAAATTGAATTTTTAGTTCATCAACATTTTAAGTTTTCAAAATTAAGAATAAGAGGACATAACCAAATATTTTAACCACTTATTGCTCTTATTACACAAGTGGGCGAATTGTCTGTGACACTCAGTACAGCAGAACAGCTCAACATTAATTTGGAAATTGCAAACTTAGATTTTAATTATTGCCATCAACTATATACTGCTACCAATCAAATAATAAATATGTTTACAATTACTTTTTGAAATCAAGTGTATTAGTTTCTTACGTATTTTAGTAAATTATTATGTAAATTAGTTTCTATACACTGTCTGAATATTGTTCAACAACATCTATTTTACATGGTAGATAAGATTTAAAATTTGAGACCTAACCAAGCCCAATATTATTCATATAGCTTATTCAAATAATTATTCCACCAGATTAAATTTTAATGGAATAAAAACTTTCGGTTGAGAAGAGAACGTCAAATATGCTCAGAAAACATTGTGATATATTTATATAATATTGTATCATCTGACAGCAACTACATGTGATCATTTTGATTGTTAAATGAGTATTCAACAGTCTTAAAGTATTCATAACGTAGGGAATCATAGACATACATAGTTTACAAACATGTTGAAGCACGAAGTTAAATTACGTAAATTTATTCATAAGTTGTTACTTAATAATTCTAACATAGGGGCTGTTTATTGTGACCACCACAAAACTGCTACATTCATTTTTCACGTTTTATTACTATTTTGCTTTCAATGATATTTAAGTAATTATATAAAATAAATAAACCAGTTATCTTTTACCCGTCTTGTCTCCGGACTTTAAGACTTCACGAAACATGTAGTGTATGAAACACTGTTTAATTAAACAGGATATACTCCTCTGGCTGTACTGGTAATATCCTAAAAATGCTGCAAATGAGCCTAGCAATTGTTTAACAAACACTCGGGCTAACACACTAACAAACAAAGCACCGACTGACGATTGCAGGTAGTTCCAGGCGTAACAATAAATATTCATACACGTTATAACCAACTCTGTGTCAGCCATGTGTTCATTTGTCATGTAAATTACGATTGTGAATTGATCACTTTGGATTATTAGATTTTATTGGATAAATTGAACCAGTGACATTATTTTATCCATAATCTTAAATTTCTTGAAATCGAATTGTTGGAAAATTTGGTATTTTTATAATTAATTGATGTAATATTTTATTTATTAGAAATACAATGCATAACACAATGATCATAAAAACAATTTATCATAAATTCGTTCATTAATGTTATTAATTGTGAATTCAATTATAACATTATATATTTAATGTATAAAGTAAATATTTGTTTTTGATAAAACGCATATATTTTGACTTTAATTGAAGGAAAGTAAAGCTTGGTGTAATAAAGTGTTTGTGCGCATTTTTTCAGCCAATCATGTACTTTAGACGATAACACGTGTTTGTGTTTGTGACAGCTAGTGTGAAATGACAAACTCATCTACATAACACCGACATGTGGTGTTGGATGTGTGTGTGTGTTGGCATGTTAAGTCCAAATGTGGTAAAATAGGACAAAATGTTGTGCTTTTTACAATTGTGCAATCTTGGTTAGCAATTTTTACAATATGCTGTATTGAATCATTTCTACACAATTGAATCGTTAAGTATATGGCAGTGGTGAGTACTTATTATACTAAAGATAAATAATGATAATTATATACTATAAAATGGGAACGTAGTTCTTTTTATTAAAAAAATATATGGTTAATTGTTTTATTAATAGTTAAAATATTCAGTAAAATTAGTCTATTATATAGGAAAAGTACCACAACATTTTTTAACTGTGTGCCAACCACTTTCGTAATAATAATTATTTTTATTAAAAAAATGAATTACAAGTAGTTAGCACAGTGACAGCAATAAGCCAATGACTCAGCCAAGAACAGTTACCAGAGCGGTGCACACAACATAGCCTGAGGGTGACTGGGGCCTCTCTACATCCCGCGCCTATTAGTAGTTAGCACAGTCAGAACAATAAAACAAAGACTCAGCCAAGAACAGTTACCAGAGCGGTGCACACAACATGGCCTGAGGGTTACTGAAGCCTCTCTACATCCCGCGCCTATTAGTAGTTAGCACAGTGAGAGCAATAAAACAAAGACTCAGCCAAGAACAGTTACCAGAGCGGTGCACACAACATGGCCTGAGGGTTACTGTTGCCTCTCTACATCCCGCGCCTATTAGTAGTTAGCATAGTGAGAGCAATAAAACAATGACTCAGCGAAGAACAGTTACCAGAGCGGTGCACACAACATAGCCTGAGGGTGACAGGGGCCTCACTACATCCCGCGCCTATTAGTAGTTAGCAAAGTGAGAGCAATAAAACAATGACTTAGCCAAGAACAGTTACCAGAGCAGTGCACAAAACATAGCCTGAGGGTGACTGGTGCCTCTATACATCCTGCGCCTATTAGTAGTTAGCACAGTGAGAGCAATAAGCCAATGACTCAGCCAAGAACAGTTACCAGAGCGGTGCACACAACATAGCCCGAGGGTGACTGGCGCCTCTCTACATTCTGCGCCTATCAGTAGTTAGCAGAGTGAGAGCAATAAAACAATGACTCAGCCAAGAACAGTTACCAGAGCGGTGCACACAACATAGCCTGAGGGTGACAGGGGCCTCTCTACATCCCGCGCCTATTAGTAGTTAGCACAGTCAGAACAATAAAACAATGACTCAGCCAAGAACAGTTACCAGAGCGGTGCACACAACATAGCCTGAGGGTGACAGGGGCCTCTCATCATCCCGCGCCTATTAGTAGTTAGCACAGTGAGAGCAATAAAACAATGACTCAGCCAAGAACAGTTACCAGAGCGGTGCACACAACATAGCCTGAGGGTGACAGGGGCCTCTCATCATCCCGCGCCTATTAGTAGTTAGCACAGTGAGAGCAATAAAACAATGACTCAGCCAAGAACAGTTACCAGAGCGGTGCACACAACATAGCCTGAGGGTGACAGGGGCCTCTCATCATCCCGCGCCTATTAGTAGTTAGCACAGTGAGAGCAATAAAACAATGACTCAGCCAAGAACAGTTACCAGAGCGGTGCACACAACATAGCCTGAGGGTGACTGGGGCCTCTCTACATTCTGCGCCTATTAGTATTTAGCACCGTGAGAGCAATAAAACAATGACTCAGCCAAAGAACAGTTACCAGAGCGGTGCACACAACATAGCCTGAGGGTGACAGGGGCCTCTCATCATCCCGCGCCTATTAGTAGTTAGCACAGTGAGAGCAATAAAACAATGACTCAGCCAAGAACAGTTACCAGAGCGGTGCACACAACATAACCTGAGGGTGACTGGCGCCTCTCTACATTCTGCGCCTATCAGTAGTTAGCACAGTGAGAGCAATAAAACAATCACTCAGCCAAGAACAGTTACCAGAGCGGTGCACACAACATAGCCTGAGGGTGACAGGGGCCTCTCTACATCCCAATCACTATTGTCAGTTTTAAATGTGTGGAGAATTACTGATTCGTTTGAACATCGTCAGCTCTTACCGCAAACAAGGATACGTACATTTGATTTCATTTATCTGTTTCCAGACGATATGTATATCAAGCAGACGGCGGAAACCACGTCATACCGGAAGCAGCTGGTGGTCAGCAGATATGTGACATCTCCGCTTCACAATGTTGGTGTAGGATGCTGTAGTGATTCATTTACTCTATATTTCACTAACTTCCTCGGTTTGAATATTGCAACTTTAAATATTCTTTGTCCTTATATTTATGTCCTTATATTATATATATATATATATATATATATATATATATATATATATATATATATATAATTATGCCTGTAACAACTATGGAAGACGAAAAGTTGTCTTAGGCCTTAGGCTTTGAATAAACTTAAACGGTAGGAAAAATCAAAAGAAGTTAGTATTTTAAACACAGTTAATGATATATTGTTATTAGATTTGAAATTTTAACACACACACACACACACACACACACACACACACACACACACACACACATATATATTTATATATATATATTACAAATATGTATATATGTATATATATATATATATATATATATACATATTTGTAAAATACAATTTGTAACAGTTTATTTTCATTCTAAAGCTTATATCTGTATGTTATTGAAAGAGTTTATAGATTGCGATTTAGTGAGTATTTCTTTAACAAGTTCTACAATTTCTACAAATATAGCTTGGCAAATAAAATATCATTAATGCCCCTATAAAATGTTAAATCAACAACTTGTATTTTCTGACACATAATTCAGTCAATCATGTTACAAGAATTCTAGACAATCCAATAAATTACAAACAGTTTATTTCCAACACATTTAAATATTGTAACTTCTTAACTTCCTTATTGTTGGCAGTTAGATTTCTACAACCCGCAAGAAAAAATTCGTTGTTAAGTTCTAAATATGAGACATAGAACATGAAACGAGTTTTATCAACAGTGTTTAAGGAAAATTCTGTAACAAGTTACGTTAGTAACAGTGAAACTCCATTAAATATAATGTTTTTTTATGTTACTAAGTCCTACTGGGTGTCAGAGTTAAGAGCCTGTGGTGATGGCCATGATATTAGCCCATGGTAGTAGTAATACAGAAGATGTTTCCTTTTAAATATATAACATACATATTTAAACGTACATTTAATATATGTTTGTGTGAATGTTTTAATAAATATCACGCATTCATTTGTGTTTGTGTGTGTGTGTGTGTGTGTGTGTGTGTGTGTGTGTGTGTGTGTGTGTGGTGTTTGGTATATAGAAGATAAAATCTTTCATAGAAAAGGTTGCTCTACTGGATGTGACAAATTCTTAAAATTACATTTTTCTTTTTAAAGGAGAGCTTTAAGGTGAGGAATGGTTTCTAGCCTTGTGTCTTATATTGTTTTGGTGCTGTTTTTGGTTCTCTCTCAATGTTTTCACTAGTGATAGCCTCTTGGCCATAGTAGTCCGAGATTGCTATGTTGACCACTTGATAATGTTGTCAATAGCCGACAGCGTTGTGACCTTCACTCTCGTTGCAGTTTTAACTAACAGTTCAAGGACAAATGACGTCATCAGATCGACTCGTCGCTTGGTGAATGGATGATTGTTGACCGTTGTACCTTCGTTGAGATCGCCTATGAAGACGTAATCATATTGATGGATAGTCAGGTCAGTGAGCAAATCTTAGATTTTTGAAAAAAAAGTATCTTCATTTCCACAGGGAGACCTGTAATTACCTATCACATGTTATGTTGACTTGTCTGTTTTGACTTTGATCATAACTACTTCGAAATATTTCGCGGTTGCTTCTTCAATTATACATTTCGTGAAAACTACATTTTGTTTCGGAAACATTGCTATACCACCTTCTGTGGAACCCTGGCGACAATACTCATCCGCCAATTTGTAAATTGTAATTTTGCAAATTTCAAGGTTTAAGTTGTCAGACACGTACTCGGATTTATGCAGGATGTGTGCACAGCAAATTATTTGGTCCTACAGATGTGGAATTTATCCTATTTATGAATGTTTTACGTAGAAAAAAAGTTTTATATTTTCAATAGAGTATATAATTTTACCACATGTTTGTGGTCTTCTGTAGATACACACCGACCGGAATATAGTTTATTTTAATCCTATTTTTACAAAGAAAAAATAAATACACTCTTAGTACATATTCAATTAACCAATTAAAAACTGATCATGGACTGACCAGACTCGATTTTCGAGCACAGTTCGTATCCTTCTAGACATAGAGGCTAATGTGTTGTTGTCTAATTTTTGGCTGAAAATAAATTTATTTTCTTTGTCTCTTTCATTCTTTTCAACACTAAAAGACATATATTCCTATTAACACGGTTACCCAATATATAATGAAGACTGAAAATAATTTTCAAATAGGAAAATATAACGATAAAAACAGCAACAATTACTCTTGAAAAAAACAGGTTATTTAAAAAGATTTTTTGATATTTCAAAAGAGTAAGAGTATGATTCAACAGGTAAGCGTACCGAACTAAAAGAATGCGTTTTACTTTTAATACAGTGAAAGTACTTTTATACCCAGCTGTATAAGCTGAAAGGCAGTGTCTTATAAGATTAACCGGTCTGTTTGCTTTACTAATGTCAAAGGCTCGAGTCGCTTCTTCGCTTCCATTTTTCATTAAATAAAAGGGAACAAAGTCAACTTTACTGTTGTTGATCAATGTTCGTCGTTACTTCACAATTTGAACTTTGTACAATATTTGATTGTACTATGCAGAAATGGGCTTGTATAACATATTCTCAACTCCAAAATAAATATTCCACACCGAGTGAACAATTTTACGTAATCAGATTCAGGAAGTGGCCGACCAGATAATCAAGGGTGTCAGTTCATTATTGTTGACCAATTAAGAACTGAATTTTATCTTGGAATACGCATTAAAATGGTTCTTATGAAAATGGAAAATACAAGGGAAAGATAAAATATTTAGCCTATGGAACTTTCTCAAGTTTCCACAAGGTATTGAAGAAACGTGCAAATTGTGCTCATTAATTTGTCCACTTACTTACATAATCTCTTACCAGTTTAATAATAATCGTTATATATTACTCTATCTAATTTTTCAACACCAAAAGGAAGTATGATATCGATAATGAAATCGTTGTTAGGTGCAGCTGACAGAATTATCGTGATGCTATTTCCCTGAAATTTCTTATTCCTTGGGGTAACATCATACCATTTGAGTTTCACTTATATTTTAAGTGTTTTGGTACTTTTTGTGTAAGACTGACACCCTCCATCTTCAAAAACAAATGTCACACAAAGAATACTTGTGTTGACATTGAATATTTCTAGTATTCTGGGCTCAGTATGTATTGTTTGATTGCCGCTCTTATTACACGGGTACGCTCAGCCAAATGATAATCAAACCGATTACAACATTTGTTACATACTGGCCAGTATCTTGTGTTATACATTTTCTAACATATTGCTTGATACTTCGGGGAAAGGTTTCTACTATTGTATTTAATTTTATTAGTTATAATTAGTGGAGTGAAAAAATGGTTAATCAATAGGCTTTAAATCCTTGCCTTGAATGCTACGCATCCCTCAATATCCGACATATGGGACCATAGATACTCTATAATATTCTTTCTTATTATAGCCATAGATCTGTGAAAGTGTTAATTTTATAATTTATTAAACTGTTATGAATTGCTCTATTAAAATCAAATTTGTGTCTTTATGCTTCAAAACAAAGATAAGCTGGCTATACTTGTCTCTGCTATACTTGTCTCTGCTATACTAGTATCTGCTATATTTGTCTCTGCTATAACGCCTTCCATAGAAAACGAGGTGCCTACGAGTTCCGAATCATTTAGTATCAAAATCAGACTGCAGTTCAGAATGTCTGGAAAATATTTAACAAAACATTTAATATTGAATATCCTTTATTATGTTATCATCCTTTGGATTTTAACTACTCAGGAGACTTAGTTTCACATTGAAATTTATTTGCAAAATTAAAAAAAAAACATCTTTTAGTTTAAATTATTCTTCCTACAGGTGCTTCTGTAGAATTTATTTTAATGTACTCGTACATTTTACACTGTCTTTGTGTCTAAAATTTTCAATCGATTTTGCTATATTTAACTTTAGCTACTTTGTTGTACAGTATCGTATTTGTAGATTCGTGTAAACCTGTCAATATCGTAATACTAATTCTTAGTAAATAATATATCCTCAAATATGAAATGTAGTAATTTATCAACCACGGAATTGCATTGTTTACAAACAGATTTTTTACTATTGAAACAAGAAGAAATTAGAGCTCCTCTGATACCATTTCTCGTTATAAGTATAATTGGATCCTAACATTCAACTAAAGATTATGTGTAACGAAGCCGATGAATTGAATTTGAATTTGTTATATATTTGTGGGGTTAGTAAGTTTTATTAGAAGGAATTAAAGTGTTACGAGAAAAAGCTGACCTATATTGCGAAAACGTATTTGGATTTTGTATTTAAGGAGTGTGCACCCCAAATATTATTCGCATAAGGTAGGTCTCATGTATAAAAAGAATAAAATTGAATGTAACTGTCTTACTTTGTATTTGTAATGTTTTTATTATATTAAAAATATATATTTTCAGAATTTTAAGTAAACCTAATTGCTGTATATAAATAGTTCTGATAGAAACTTTTTAAAGACACGACCTATACTTCATTCTTTAAAAAACGACGTATAAAATATGTTCAATAACGAGCGATAGTTTTATACATTTAGTAAATAATGTATAATTTATTAGCATTCTATATCTAGCAAATATATCTTGTATATTAGCATACCTAGCTTAACAATGTTTAAGCTTTAACAAAAAAGGTAATCAAGTTTGCAATCTTTTATGACTTACTTTAATAATGCTAGTAGACATTTTTCTTTTATTATGATTTCAGAACTATTTAAATATGTATGTAATAAATGTTTCAGAATACCAAAGCATGACAGCGTATTAGTATTTCTCCATTTTGTTATGAACTCTATCTGGAAGAAAATCTCCATGGACTATTCTACACGGTGATCTACTGTATGACTTTTGTGACATGAAGTAAGACAACGATACATGATAGCTTGCTTAGATGCCTATCGCTACTAATAATCTCATTACTATAATCTAATTATTAACCTATAACAATATTTAGGACAGCTCCACACAATAGACCATAGGGAAACCGTTATTTGGGGTAGACAAGATACAGAGTATAGAGATAATGTTTTATTGTAACGTCCGTCACCTAATTTACGATAACTACAAAAATATCTCAGTTTATGTTATGGTTTCAGGTCACCTGATTTGAAAGTAAAGCGCAATCTGTTTTTAACCACCTAAAGTCAGATTTGACCACCATAAGTGTCAAAGATTTGAGACATAAAAATACTGTATTATCACAAAGGAAAGCAAAATATTTTGAGGTAACTTAGTTCATCCAACAATTTAGTAGTTAATATGACATATTGTAAATAGTAGCAGGATTGTAAAATCATTTCAATAACATTTTGAGGCAAACTGCTTTGTTTAATGATTTATGTAATCACTAAATGGATACTTTAATGTAATGGTTGACGCTATTCTGTATTTATACTGTATGTGTACATTGTATGAGTCTTGAATAAAGTTGAATTGAATTGAATTGAATTGAAAGAAGATAAAGTGAAGAATTTTAGTGTCCTATAATTGTATAAGAATATAATAGTGATAATTCAATGATAATCCTTTAACTATGGGTGGCAAAATATTATTATTATTAGCAACGTATTAAGATGTGATTTTTTGCCAATTTCTGTCCCTCCCCTCAAAAATGCTAAAGAACATTTCGCTTTTTATGTTCCGAATGACCTTCTATTGAAGATCAAATTGTGTTTTGATATGTAATATGGAAAATGTTCAAATCACTAAATTAATATCATACCATACAGACTATTCGTCAGTAAACTTTGAAATTGTAAAAACATTATATACGTTTTGTTAAATACAAGCGTCGAACCATAACTTTTAGAATTTAAGAAACCGTCTCTTGAAATTTAATGTATTTTATTTGTGAGATGTAACCTTTTTAAACAAAAATAATTGATCTAATAATGGAGTCAAAGATTTGAGACATAAAAATACTGTATTATCACAAAGGAAAGCAAAATATTGCCTCTCTAAACAGACGTTGATAAGAGGTCGGAAATAATGTTAATACTTTATTGCGTGCTCGTTCAAGAAAGAAGCTAGGGATATTTTGTAGAAAACGAGGGAATATTTTCTGCCAGAGCTAATCGCGTGTTGTGCAGCTCAACGAACCGAGAAACCGACAAGAAGTGGAAATATTGTCTGGTTTATATCAGAACTACCTCAACGCTTCAGGCGGAGTAAGATATGTCAGAAATTGATAAATCGTCAGTGAGCAGTGATTTTCTCTTTATTATAACATCTTACACGAATTTATTAGTTTGTGGTTCTACATTAGTTCAAAATTTTTTTAGTTGGTTCTAATTACGTTCCTACAATAATATTGACAACAGTTGACTTCAAACAAATTTTTTGACAAGATTTATTTTTTATTTCAGGATCGTCTTTCGAATCATGCTGTGAGGCAAGAGACAGCAACAGTCAATATTGAAAGCAATAGTATCAGACGTCAAAAATGGCGAAGAGAATTATTTCCAATCTTGGAAACGTAGAATTCTACATTCGTAACTTAAACTTTACACCAACAGTCAGTATTATACGGAATATAAACTGGAAAAATTATAATGTTAAAACATTATTGCATTATTTAAACATTATTGCAATTTTGGCGTGTGTCAGCTAAATTATATCTGGGGAATTAATATTGTAATAACACACTTTTGGGAGACGAGCCGTTGAAATTCACAATAGGAAACATACAAAAAAAAATTATTACAAGTAATGATCAACTATTTTGTTACAACTTAACAGATTTTTAAGAGGAAATGTTCTTGATGCTGTAAACGAATAAGAGTTACACAAATAAAAGGGTTAGTGAAATGGTAATAAGGATATTTTCGTTGTGCTAGAATAGGGTTATTTCAATTTTCAAGAGCAATAATTGGTTTTCAATATACTAATTTTAATATAGTTTATTACCTAATTTCTTTTCTGGTGTCATTTTAGACTTTAAGTATTTCTTTGATACAATAGTTCCATACTTATTGTTTCATATTATAATTTAATTGTTACCAGTAGCTTGATATGTTGTTTCTACAACGAAACATGAGCTGTGTAAACATCCATTCCAGGTGTCATACATAACGTCTATGATAAGTCATTGTCACTGAAATATATCTCTGACCTCGGAACCGTCCTCTTGACAGCGCGAATTACTAAATCTAAAGTTCACAGTGAATGTTGACTTTAGCTCCAGTTCATCTCAATCTTAAATGCAAAATCTGAAATATTATGCTGTTGCATACTTGACTCCTAAAATATACAGTCATGTTCGTCCGAAGGAAAGAAATGTTACTGAAGAGTATAACGAAGTTCACTAAATAGGAAGGTGAACTGGAGCTAAATTCAACATTCACATTGAATTAACCTTTCCCACCACAGCTATGTTATTTCTAAAGGTCACAATGTTAACCTAAAACACGGAAAATTAACCCTATCTTAGTAAATGCATATACGAAATATATACAACACTTCATAGCATTCAGTTAAACAGGTCGTGGGATATGCAGAATATGCTATTGACACTGCATATTAGGCTACTGCTATTCATTAGGCAACTGCTATTCATTAGGTAACTGCTATTTATTAGGTTACTGCTTTGTATCATGTGCAGCGTTTCACGTCACGTGTTACTTTTAAAATTTAATTAAATTTTGACATTAGTCTTTTAAAAAAGACGTCAAATTAAAACGTTCGTAACTGTTTGTACGTTACAAGTACGAGTTACCCAAAATGTTTTAGAAAGAGTTCAATGAATTTGTTTGATTAATTTTTTAAATATAAAAGATTTATGATAATATATGTTCAAAGTATGTGTGTTGGAGGAAACCTTTTTTTAATTTCCATCTACGAAACAACATAGTAGTGTTGTTTTACATTTCTAGATTTGCTGACTGCCAGGATTCTTATTTTGAAGAAGAACCAACGGATATTGAGGATCTGTACCTTACATCCTTTCTTGGTCAATTGAAATGGTTCGAGCATTAGTAACATATTTTACATCAAAATTTGATAACATGTCTTAAGGTAAAATTGGTTTATTAGTTAGATAATCTTAAATGAAATACTTTTGTTCAGTATATCACACATTTAATACAATATATTATAACATTATTGAAATTATTGGACAAATATTTACTATAACATTGTTGGATTACATTTTTTAACTTATCACTTAAAACATTAATTATAATTTCTTAGCCAAACTCTCCAATAGATTAATCTAGGTATTTATAAACACATTAATAAACGTAAAATTATTAATTTCAATTCAAGAATTATCATGAAATGTAAATTTTAATTACTCTAAATAACGAGTCGTTATGGAAACAGAAGAGTCAGTTCCCTCGCTTGTAGAACTTACTTTTGAAACTTGTTGATGTAGATTTATAATCCTTTGTTTCTTATTTTTTGTAAAGTTTTTGAAATTAGGCAATAAAAACATTTCTCCGTCTTTGGTCCAGGAGTATTTCTTTATTGTTGTCAGAATATAAAGTCGAATTTTTTATGTCCAAGTTATAAGCGGAAATTAATTCAATTGAATCATTCTTATCCAAAAGTTTATTCGGTTATTATTTTGATACAGGAAAAGATGTATACTTGTTAAGATACACACTGCAGTATTAAATGTAACTGAAATATATTTATATGGTATTATTTAATGTTACATACAGCTATACATTGTGTTATCAATTAATTTTGCTCATCACGTGAGAATGAACCAGATTGTGAATAATAAACGACTAACAGTTGTGTTAGAACTGTAATTACAAATCACTCTCCCACCTGTCTAATCTCCAACCCGCCTCCCACACATACAATTACAGTTCAGAGGAAGTAGTCAATTGTTTGTAAATATACTCTGCTCGTGAGGTTCACATTACTAACTTGGGTAACTAACAAACTTTCTACAGTGTGTACTCTATGTCTTCCCATTCTTACATCTTCTCTCATACCTCGCATATTTATAAATATCCCTAAATACGAGTGTATTGCGGTAAACTGTCAGGCCAATATCTTAGTAAACATGACTTACAATCAGTAAATTAGTGTGGCATTAGTGAGTGAAGGTTGGTAAACCTGGTCCTACCCTACAGACACGTACTTTACGTCGCTCCCAAGTTTAATTTAATTTTATCTGATTTTATCACCTAACGAGTAATTTTGACTCCGGAAATAGATTTATTAAGCTACATAGTTAGGAACTGATAGGACAGTTTAATTTTTCCGTAAGTAATTATAAGTTGCAAATTTAACATTCAGACTAACAAGGTTAGACATGTTTACTGCAATATAATCCACGTTTTACGTAACTAGGAGCACCGCGACTAATGAAAGATAAACATTCAATTCTTAACTCAGTTCTAGTTGGTCAAGGCGGCAGTGTCACAGTCTCAGGCACGGGAGTTCGCCGGTTCGAATCTCGGCAGATAATATCTTTTCGTCTAAGATTTTATCTTCTTTTACATATATTCCTTTCTTTATATTTAATATTTATTTTTACTATAGCGGATCTTCTTATAAATTAAATATCTTTTATTATTGTTAGAAATATGCTTAATCTTTATAATTTAACCTCTTGTTATTTATTATTGAAATTTTAATTTGTATTTGTTATCTGTTGTTAATATTGTATTGCATTTTAACCATAAAATGTCATTCACTGTTGATAAAACGAGGACTGGAAAACCGTGCATTCTTTTCAACGGTTCTAAATATCGGCAGCAACGAATTCTAAAAAAAATGGGGAGGTGTCTTGGCGCTCTCTAGGGAGGAGCTGTGGCGCGTCGATCAAAACTGATGCGGGTATGAAGCAAATTATCACCTGTAATCAAAAACACAGTGGCGTACATCCTGTCACAATGCATACCCTCTTATCACCGCTTCTGAAATCCCAAACTGTGACTGCTGCTTCGCCTGCGGTGCCTGCTGTGCCTTGTACACCACCTGCGCTGAATTCCTGTGAAATACCCGTCTGTTCCACACCCGCCACGGATCTCTCATTATCTGACGATCTGCCTGGTCTTAGGCAAGAATTAGATGCAGCCAACTGCGGTGGACTTTGCTGTGCCAGTACATCGCGCCACTCAGACTGACCGAGCTCCGACAGTGGACTCTGCCGTCCAGAGCGAATCTTCGTCGCAACCGTCATGCCAACTTACAGACTCGGCTGTGTGCAGTGCGAGTTGCTCGGACCGACGGTTGAGATTGAGGTTTTAGAAGCGGAGGTGCAGTGCCTCAAGCTTCAAAGTATCACCTGCGAGGACGAGAGCATGAGCGAACAGCCTTGGACTAGGGATGTACACAAAAAATCAGCAAAAGAAAAATATTACAAAAAGGTACAAAATACTCACTCTGCAACGAAGTATAATCCTAATAAACCCAAACACAGGCGAAGAAAAATTAAGAACATGAGGAATCAGATAACACAAGCACCAAAAACTCTCGTGCAGTTCAAAACTGTGGGGATAAGTGGTGACAGCCACGCTCGTCATCTCGCCGGACTGGTGGGAAAACTGGTGGCTCTTGCAACAACGGTGAGTGGCATCTGCAAGCCCGGGGCCAAGCTGCTCAACACCCTGAGGCTCTCCCCAACACACAACTTACATTGCGAGGTGCTAATTGCGGGAAGCAATGATCTGGCAGACGGCGAGCAGAAGAACATATATCTTCACTTAGAGAGTCAAATCGCGGCTAGAACCACCAACACCGAGATGGTCATCGTGGCTGTCCGACACCGCCACGACTTGGAGCCAGAAAATCCCATTCACTTGGAGACTGCGCTGGTAAATGCTTTTGTTGGTAAATGCAGGAGCTGGCTGTGACATACGGAACTCGCGTGGTCGACTTCAACAGGATCAGCCGACAGTGTTTCACAGCCGACGGCCAACACCTCAACATGAGCTGCAACCGTAAGCTGGCGGAGCTCGTGGTGGAGAGCTGATGGGAGATTTCAATGTCGACGCGCTGAACAACACTCATCCTACTACAATACGACTTGTCGATATGCTACGGTCCTTCTGATTGGAGTTGTTGGTCACATCTGCAACGAGAGTAACGCCAACGACACAAACTGCTATCGACAACGTCGTCTCCAACATTCCAAAAGTCGCAGTGTCTGTGGTTAATACATCCAACTCGGACCACTACGGCCAAGAGGCTATAATTGTGGGAAAAAATCGAGAGGGAGCCCAAAATTACAAAAATCATAAGAGACACAAGGTAAAATAACATTGCTCTCCTTAATGCTTCCCTTTCAAAGGAACAATAGAATTTTCTAAATTTTACAGAACCCGTAGAACAGCAGTTTCAATCATTTAATAATTTCCTTAATTATCACCTCGATCTATGCTGTCCTACAAAAAAATCAAAGTATGCCCTAAAAAGACAAACAGTAACTGGATCACGAAAGGAATACTGGTTTCGAGAGAAAAACTGAAATTTTTTTCCGAAATTTACCGGACTAATGTAAATTTTCATTTAAAAATTTATTTTCAAAATCATAAAAAGATTTATAAAAAAGTGATCCAGGCGGCGAAAGCTTATGATGTCTCGAATACAATTCTTTCTTCCAAAAACGTTTCCAAAACTGTGTGGGATATCATTAACAATAAATCCAAAACTCCCAAACAAATCAAAGTGAAAATTGGAGATAGTTTGGTGCAGGACGAAGCCGAGGTTGCCCATGAGTTTAACGGATTTTTGCATCTGTTGCTTGTGGGCGGGATCCTCGGCCGTCTGAGCCCGAAGTTACCCAAACGCGAAGACAGTGCCCTGCAGCATCTATGATGTTGGCGCCAGTTCTTGAGAAAGAGCTAACCGAAATTATCCAACAGCTCCTAGCTAAAAAACCAACCGATCTTAATTTAATGCCTACGTGGCTCATAAAAAAGTGTTCCCAAAACATTCTGGGCCCCCTTCACTCAACTAGTGAATTTGTCTTTCAAACAGGATTTTTTCCCTCACTCCTGAAAATGGCTAAAGTAACTCCTATTTTCAAAAAGGATGACCTGTATTCCATCAATAACTATCGGCCTGTCTCTATTTAGCCAGTTCTGAGCAAAATATTTGAAAAAATCTCTTTGGTAAGAATGCTTGGATTTCTTAATAGTCACAACCAGGTCTCTGATGACCAATGGGGCTTCAGAAAGGGACGGTAGACGCAGTAGTGAGTCTAGTCGAAGGAGTTGTAGAGGGATTAGAAAGTCGACACACAGATGTCTATTAATACAACGCAGCACATTATATAATAAAGATTATTATATATGACTAAATGTATATTCAAAAATCGCGAGGACATGTTTAAAACTTTTAGTTTTACGAGATAGATTTTCTGACCCTTTCACTGAACTGAAAACTGGCAGCCATATGGCTTCTTTATTGTGTAGCTTACGATTAAAATGTTCAGGTATTAATATAATTTATTTAATAGTGAATGTTTATTATAGTATTTATTCTCTTTTGGTGGTCAAGTATTAGATCTATTAGATTGAAAATGTTACTATTCATTGAGGTATTTAATGTAAGTAAGAAAAACTATCGCAATTAATTACAGTCCGAAGAATTTGTCCTCGACCATATTCAAACGGCTACAAGTTTTTTATATTTAGGCTGCAACCATTCTTAAGGTATTAACTCTGATTTAAACCTCTGTCGATTGGTGTTATTGATTTTACATCTGTATAAGTCTATTATATGACTGTTAATGTTTGAACTGACTATAAACCTTAAATTAGAATTTAATATAATTAGTTTAAAAAAATCATTCAAATGATCAAATAATCAAATGGTTTACAGATCACGTGAATCTAAATTAATTTATAAAACTTGAGTACGACAGTATTCTTTAAACTTTCACATTCAAGATTTATAAACATATTTATTTTAAATCCGGTCTAAACCGAAATCGATCCGGTAAGAAAGACCTCTCACCTCCTAGGCTACAATAAGCTACCGTAAACTAACGATGGACAGGCGGGGACAAGTTCCTCATTCTCACTACGAGACACACTGCAAATGAGATGGCGCCCTTTTTATAAACAGCTATAAATACTTACAACAATTCCAACAGCTGTCTCTTTATTGTGGCCTCTAGCAAAGAGTACAATATTCTCACAATACGGTTCAGTAATAAATGTGTAAATCTTAGACCAATTCATGCATTTACTGATATTAAAAACGCGAAGAAAACCTGAGGACACGGCCTTAACTCTATAAGGGTAATGTCGAATGATTCGAGATGTATAGTTCTACAGTTTTTGCGTGTTGTATAAATAAATCATTTAATTTTTCACTCAGCTCAAACATAGTTAAATATTTTTCAAGTTCATTTCCTTTCAACAATGTTTCTTAATGTTTTATTTAGCTGCTATGCTTGGTTATGCGGAAATTGTGCCTTTATATTAATCTTGATATAAAGGTTTAAGACTCTACATGTAGGGAAATGCACCACACACAATATACTTTGGCATTACAAAGTTAAACATAAGATTATTTTAAATCATCATGTAATTTTAAAGTTAAACTAAATGTTTTTAGCATTTAACTAAACTATAACACCAGGATTGTTATTTTACGTCTAAATTACCTTTCGTTGATATGTTAACTCTATTTTTACGTTAATTTCCTATTTTATTCTGATATTCCGTATAAATATAACGCGTGAAACAAATATATAAGTCAAAAACAATTATCATTTCTTTCTAATCCTATTTAGACATGTAATTCCTTTCGTACATGCACACCAATTCAGCCTAATTCCTCATAATTCGTACCTTATAATATAATGTAAAATACGCTTAAAAGCACAAAAATACTTTACGTAAAAATTTCAAACTTATCACATAAGTTTTTAAAATCCATTGAGGTCACGCAGATTTTGCACGATATACAGTATTTTAAATACGTCAGTAATATTCTTGTGGCTATTTTTATGCCCAGAGTAATCTAAAAATTCTTTATATACCTTAAACTTAGCTTCTACCCAGAATGAACATTAAACTAGTTAATTTAGTAATAAACTTTTAAACCACTGGTTAATTTCTAGCCCCAACAGATTTTTTTCATATTTTTAGGTATTAAATCATCTTAAAGAGTAACTAACTTGTACTTATTTTATGTTCAAATATTCTTGTGGTAAATTATTAACGTATTTTTTATTATAGGATTTTCGATCTTTTATATTTAGACTCATGAACATTTCTGACTCCCATCCACGTGTGTAGTCTTTGTGGGGGAAACATTATCTAGTTATGTATGTTTGTAGCATTTAAAACGTTTTGTTCTTAAATAATTTGTTTTTATTAAATTGAATCAAATTATCTTATTAAAAAACAAACTGACAGAACGAGTCTTAACTGATGGCTTACATACTGTAAGTTTTAATACTCTGTCTCAACGAATACAAAGAAAATACATCATAGATATGGAGAACATTAAACGGACATGTTTCAAAGGTCACGTCCTAAAAATGTAAGAAAATTCTATTTAGGTGCATTATAATTTGTTTTACAAAATAGGTTCTTTATGGTTTCTTAAGCCTTAAAATAATGGTTACGTTCTGTTTCACCTTCCTGTTTGAGCCCAGTCAATGAGGGACTCCACCCTCGACACGAAGGTAGACGTGTAGTTCCCTAACTTCCCTCTAATGTCTAGGCCGACAGTCTCGAAGTTCGCCTTTACACCGCAGAGGTGTGCTGTAGCGAAGGCGGACGACTCGCCGATCTGAGCGTCGAGATTGTACGTCTAAAAATAGAGTAGTATAAATAAAGTCTATTAATACAATTACCGGGAAAAGCTTTAATTTCGCTCTTATCGTTATCCTCCTCCTTAGAATATAATACATCCCAGAACCTAAGATGAAGTAAAGTACGACCCCTCCTCATATCTAACCACAAGGCGTGACCGACTCCTCGGGATATCCGACCGAATCCGATTGTTCCCGGTATCAGGCGATAACTTTATTCATTAGTCCAATTAAAAGTTTCACATTGCGGTTACATTTATTTTTGTAGAGCTAATAAAAACATGTGAATTGCAATTATAACACCAATTAATCCTATTAATAAAAAGGAATATAAATAAAAATAGAATTTTAAAATATTATACTGTTTATTAACTTAAAATATTAACTTAAATATTCTTTTACGAAATGGTACACTCGGTTTTTAAGGTACAACGTTAGGCATTATTAAAGGATTTTATGGAACATTATTTTTTTAAGGAATCTGTGCATTTATGTTTAAGTTATAATGCAGAATAATACATTAGCCAATCCACAAGCTAGTGTAGAGAATCAATATACAACATGGCTACCTGCCAATACTCATAGTGATAAGTGATCCCAGGAAACTGTGAAATAGTGATGGTTTTAGGTAAATTCAACAAATTACCTACAAACTACGCTTTACCTGAAGTACTGTAAGTGATCCTCACACAATTATTTCACATCTTAATTTCAAGACTTAAGAGAAACATTCAATTAACTGATTTCCAACAACTGACCTAGATGATGATGTCACAAATACCACATAGCAATCTAGGTGAATCATTGCAGCCACATCAAATCTAGAAACCAAAGCTAAAAGAAAATCTTTTCTCATATAACATGAAAACAGAGGTCAACTAATCACAAACACAATTTTAATGAAGAATACAAGTGCAGTCTATCGTCAACATATGTTTAACTGACAACTGCCGCCTGATCTCATTACAACCAGCTCCAGCATTTGTTACGCAACCTGCTGACAACTGCTAGCAGCTGTGTACTTACTGACCTAGCTTAAGCTGTACTCCTGCTCTACTCTGTACCTAGCTGTACAAAATGCCCACAAAATATCCTTGTGGCAACTGTGATATAGGTGTCAGATTTCAGGAATAAAATGTACAGGAAAATGTAAAAAATGGTACCACTCAGGATGCCAAAACTTCCAGAAAAAAAGCTTACAAAAATGGACCGAATCTGAAATTGCAAAATGGCAATGTATTACCTGTAGAAGAGACCAACAGCTTGATCAAGAACATAGTGATCCAAATTTAAATTTAAGTACAACTCCAATCACTCCAGACCGTTCTTTTCAAGGCCTTGAAAATAGTTTTACTCAATGTGTTAGTTTTGGAAGCACAACTTCCTCTCTCCCTCCCTCCCTGACTGACAAAACTAGACGAAGTAAAATCTAAACTGATTGACCATGAAAAGCTAGAAGATCAGGACTTAGACAAATCTCTGACCCTAGCTGCAGAGGCCGGAACAATCTTACTACAGGAGAATAATAAATTGAAAAATAACATCCACTATCTAAATATTCCAATTTCTCTACTTGACGCCAACTCAATTAGTATGGAAGCAAAAGTTGAAGAACTCTCAGCCATAGAAATTAAACATATACAAAAAATTGAAATCCTGCTAAACAAGTTGGAGGATGTAGAGCAAGAGCTTATTAAATGTAAACAAGATAAATCTGACTTACAAAATATTTTTGAGGAACACGACATAAAACAATCAGAAATGCTCACTGGTTATCTATATAAAATAGACGAGCAAGACAAAATCAACTCAAAATTGAAAACAATGACTGAGCAAACTGATAGTTACAATTTTAAAACTTTTAATGACATGGAAACCCAAACAACCTTTGTTAGCTCACAATCGACGAATCCTAATCCTGCTTCTTTGTTGGATCTAGCTCTTGTCCTGGAAATATTTGACCATATGGAGCAGTCCATGGCTGATCTTGCGAGTTATGTCATGAATAATTATGCCCCTCTGCCAGCCCTTAAGGCTGATGTCCTGAATACAATAACGGGACAAGAAGACCAGAACAAAGAAATAAATATAAGGAAGAAACAGAAGGCTCGTCTTACTAAATTAAAGCCAGTTTCAGAACTAAAAAATAAAAACTACCCAATAAGACAAACTAGAAAATGAAATTACTTTAGTGTTTCATTACAAGTAAAAAAGTGTAGAGACCACAAAACACCGGAATTTGACCTAATTACGCCTGACCAGACTATACAGAAGAGTAGGGGAGCCAGACAAACCCCGTCACAAAAACTGATCAGCTCTCTTGCGACGCAGGGTTCCGGCCCGATACCTGACCAGCATGCACAAAAGAGTGGGGGAGCCAGACAAACCCCGTCACAAAAACTGACCTGGTCTCTTGTGACACAGGGTTCCGGCCCGATACCTAACCATCATGAACAGAAGAGTGGTGGAGCCACACAAACCCCGTCACAAAAACTGACCAGCTTTCTTGCGACGCATGGTTCCGGCCCAATACCTGACCAGCATGAACAGAAGAGTGGGGGAGCCAGACAAACCCCGTCACAAAAACTGACCAGCTTTCTTGCGACGCATGGTTCCGGCCCGATACCTGACCGTCATGAACAGAAGAGCCAAACAAACCCCGTCACAAATACTGAAAACACCAGACACTCCAGTACTAAATAGCAATAAGATAGTTGTTGAAGCGTAGGTACATTTTCCAAATGACTATTCACCACCTAGACAAAGTACTTTTTATAGAGTTCATCCAGAAAAACATTTTTTAGGCAAACATCCAAAGGCAATTCACAAATTCAAACCAAAATACAAAACCAGGATCTTTGTAAATCCCCATCACCCTGCACACAAGTTAACCTAAAATCACTGTTCTACATCAAAATATCCAAGGACTGAAGAATAAAACTAACAGATCAGTCCACCTTCTTGAAGAAGTACAGCCAAGGATCTTAATACTCACAGAATATGGACTTAAAGAAGACATTTTAAAAAATATCAAAATTTCTGGCTACACACTTGCCACCTACTTTAGTAGAAGTAACCATACTAAAGGAGGAGCAGAAATTTATGTTGACAAAAACATATTCCACCTGTCAGAGACAATCCCTGTTTCAGCATACTGTCAAGAATTAATCTGCGGAACAGCAATGATTAAGCTAACATTGAACAAAAAACCATTATACATTACTGGAAATTATAGACCTCCTTCTGGTAACCTTCATCAAGCAATGAGTCTAATATTAGATATGTTGGAAAAAACAAAAGCAGAAAATCACCCCATTCTGTTATTAGGTGACATAAATTTTGACTGCTTAAAGATTGACAACGAAAACAAACAACTTAATAATGTTTTGACCAGTCACAACATTTATAGATTGAATCTACCTCCTACTAGGATTACATCGAATACAAGGTCTTCAATTGACTGTGTTTGTACAAATCTACCACTTGAAAACGTAGAAAGTAAGGTATTTCACAGCGGCCTATCTGACCATACTGCACAACTTTGCACGTCACAAATAAGGACTTGTCAGGAAAACACCTATTACAGTGGAATGAGCCGAAACTATTCCCAGAATAACCTTAGTATGTTAAAGGCTTTACTGCTACAAGAAAATTGGGATGAAGTGCTCAATGCTTACACTGCAGAAGAAGCTTATACTAAATTTATGTCAATAGTTACCATGGCTCTCAATCAAGCATGTCCATTAAAGAAAATTAGAAGGAAAAAGAAGGTGACAAATAAACATTTTGTAGACCATCAGGTAAACTTGCTAAAAGAAAACTTCCTTCAGAAACTTCTAGTATATGAGAAAACAAATAATGAAGAAGATAAACGCAATCTAGCAAAGGCTAAGAAAGAATATGACGAGGCTGAGAAAATTAAGACAAGAGGCATCAGCCAGTTTCATAAATAGAGCAGAAAATAAATCTAAAGCCTTGTGGAAGATAATAAACGATGAAAGACAGACAAAAAATGTAATACAACAAAACACTCAAGCTTGAAATTGATGGACATGTAGAAGATAACCCCTATAAAATTGCAAACCATATGAATCACTTCTTTACCAGCATCGCTGAGAGAACGCTGGAAAAAAACAATCCTGAACCATCTATAGACCCACACACAACCTCGCACACCGGCCATAACTACCAACACGCAAGCCAAATACAAATACAAAATATTATAAAAAATCTCAAACAAAAAACTTCTGCAGCAACCGACAATATCTCCACAAAAATACTTAAACATTGTAAGGAATCACTAACGATCCCCATCACAAGTATTATTAACAAATTTTTGAGCCAAGGTCAATTTTCATCAGCCCTAAAACTTACAAAAGTTTACCCAAAACATAAAAAGGGAAGTAAAATCGAAGTTGGCAATTACAGGCCAATATCAATATTGCCAACTTTCTCTAAAATCTTAGAAAAAGTTGTCCTGAGAAGGCTTTTGGACCACTGTGAGAAGTTTAATTTATTAACTAAGAGACAACATGGTTTCATCAATGGAAAATCAACCATGACCGCCCTGACCGATTTTGCTGACTACACAATGGACAACCTTGAGGAAGGAAAACATGTTACTAGTTTCTTCCTAGACTTGAGTAAAGCGTTTGACTGCTTGATCCATGATCTCATATTACACAAATTAGGAATTCAGAGCACAGCCAAGATGTGGATTAAAAGCTATCTTAAAGACCGAAAACAAATAGTAGAAATAAAATAAGCAACAAGTAAAACCATAGCAATAACTAGATCAAGACCTTTACCTATAAATCGAGGAGTACCCCAGGGGTCTGTTTTGGGACCAGTATTATTTATAATGTTTACAAATGACATACCCGAACACCTGGACAAATTTTGTACAGTTTCAATGTACGCTGATGATACCACCTTGCTCTTGAGTGGACAAAAATACAACCTAGATATCAGATCATTCACAGCCTTGAACTTGGCTTATCAGTACTGCCACCCAAATGACTTAGAGGTAAATCCAGACAAAACTAGTCAAGTCGCATTTAGGAGAAGATGTGATGAAGTACCAACAATACCCGACGTGGAAAGAAACACCCAAGCTAAATATTTAGGAGTCATTGTTGATGAGGGATTTACCTGGTCACAGCATGTAGACAATCTTCTCTCCAAATTAAATTCCTCCCTTTATATGATCAAACGTACAAAATGTATAAGCGACATATCTACTGCGATAATTGCCTACCATTCCTTGTTTGAAACTCACATCAGGCATGGCCTAATGATATGGGGAGGAACTTCCGCAAGTAATCTTCAGAAAGTTTTGATTCTACAAAAGAGGGCCGTAAGAACCTTAGCTGAGCTAGGCTACAGAGAAAGTTGTAGAGAAGCCTTCAAAACCCTGAAGATTATGCCAATAGTAAACCTCTACATAAAAGAAGTCATCTTATATGCTGTTGGACAACCCCTGACGCAGAATAGATACCTACATGACTACAATACTAGACACGGTACTCGTTACCAACTACCAGTTCACCATCTCTCCCTATATGAAAAGTAACCCTCCTACATGGGCATGAAGCTGCACAACCTTCTACCTGAAGAATTGAGATGCCTCACCGGGAGAAGACTGAAGACTACTCTTACTGACTGGCTAATTAACAATCCTTTATACTCACTTAACGAGTTTATTGAAAGAAGACAATGAACATTGCCATTTGAAAAACTTATTTTTGAAATTGCAACAACTGTTTGTGATGATTTTATTAAACGCCATTTCAATACCTAATGTATTTGAAAATAAAGAATATTTGTATTTGTATTTTTATTTGAATATAATCTCTTGTTTCTAGGAGTGACGTAGTTCATTTTTATGGAACTGCTCACTATTAGAGAAATAAAAACTTCATACTTCAAAGGTGTATTAAATAAATATACTTTTAAGTATGAAAATTGAATTATATGGCTCTCGGGATCCGGGTTTAAACATTTCTAGACGCTTCTAGTCTCCATGTACAGTTTAAATTATTCTGTGCACCCTTAGATTGCTGAGTTTGACATTGAAATCTATTTGCACAATTTATAAAGAATTTTCACCTTCAGTTATTGCTCTACAGGTACTTATGTAGAGTTTATTTCAATGTACTCGTATATTTCAGACTGTCATTGTGTCCAAAGTTTAAAGTCCATATTGTCCTTTTAATTTTGTTATATTTGGTTGTTCGTTATCGAATTCTAGATTCGTAAAACCATGCAAAAAATCATAATACTAATTAATATTATCTTAAAATATATAATTTATCAAACAATGGAAATGTATTGCTAACAAAAGGAACTTTTACTTTTCAAACAAGAAGAAATTAGACCTTCTCTGCCATATTTCTTTCGTTTTAAGTGTAATTGGATTCTGACATTATATTAATGACTGAGTGCAACTAAACCAATGGGATGACTTTGAATGCTTTTTCTATATTTGTGTTTGTATAATTAGTTGTGTTAAAGAAAAAATATAAAACCAGATTATTATATGCAAATCTTAACTACTAAGCTATTATTAAATGTTTTTTTATGTATTCCATCAATGCTAGCCAGATTACTATTAAACTAGTATAGACATATGGTCACAGCAATATGGACAGTATATACACCTGAGTGTATTGCTCTCACTTTAGCATCTTGGCTATTAAGGGTTACAATAATATTAATATATTCTATTAAAGAATTTTTATTTCAGTATAATTCCATAAACATTACTTGGTTAGCTTCCATATTACTGACTAGAATCTATTATTTTTCATTTTACTCTATGAACTGTTTGTTGGCAAATTTATTTTATTTCTATCATTATGGTTACTTATAAGGCCAATTTATAATTATTTGCTAACACTCAGCATTGCTTATAAATATATATATATATATATATATATATATATATATATATATATATATATATATATATATATATATATATATGAGACTTCACGCTGGAAGTCATTTGGAATTTTTTAAGCCCATGAGTGATAGGCTTCGCTAACGCTCAGCTAAGCACATTTCTTCTAATAAAATAGTTTCAGTATCATAAATTCTTAAAGGAATTTCCTAACACATGTCATCAACAGCTCATAGAGATAAAAGTCACTGCTGATCTGTGTGGTTGCCCCCTCAAGTGACTAAAGCCTTGTTTTTTGTCCTCATTCTTTTATGAGGCAATCTCCGGCCCCATTAGAGTCAACTCAACTTCCACAGCCATTCTCCCTTCCCACCATCGGCTTCTCTCAGACCGCATGAAATAACAACCCTCCACGACCAGGAGATCATACGAGTACGTAATAGGCACCACCTAATAAACCGGTTGTATACTGTCACACCATCGGCTTCTCTCAGACGAACGAAATAACAACCCTCCACGACCAGGAGATCATACGACTACGTAATAGGCACCACCTAATAAATCGGTTGTATACTGTCCTAGTATACTGTAAACTCTAAAGGTGTTTTTGCACCCTTAAAATATCAATTATATGAGGAGCCCACACTTTTCCCTCCACAGTACCACTAACCTTTCTTAAGTGAATTAACGAATTTCTTCAAAAAAATTTTTTAGCAATATATGCTTAAAGTTGTTAAAATTTTAAATCTCACAGTAAAAATTACAAAATCTAAATTTACAACGAAAATGGGAAGCTTATGATGCAAAATATAAATTCTAAAAGTCTAAATTGCAGCTGAGGACGCATACTTATTCTCGGATTTCTAGTTTTGACTGTTTTATCACCACACTATTCTATACGTATATTAAATGATGGGATACGGAAATACAAACAAGCATAACTTTTAAATTCTATATGAGGAAATCATTTAGAAATATATATTTTGCAAAATTTATCCAAACACAACCATACTCTAATATATTATATTTACAAATTTTCCTGTTGCACTGTATGATGAATATCCGAGCAAAGCATGCTGACCACGTCATTGCCGGGTAGGAATGATATTATTTGTGAATTCCTGTTACACAGACTGTCAGCGTATCTGTACGTGGCTTCTCTGTCAATTCCTAAGTTGTAAAACATTTCATTCATGGATGGCTTTATCGTGTTGAAATATGAATATTCAATAGCATTTCTTAATCCTGGAATGCCGAAGACCTCATCCATTCCACCCAACAGTCGACATTTGTCATTACGCCGTCTGGAATCCATTTGTAGCAACCCAAGCTCTTCATTCCCAGTTGGAGCACTCCAGCCGTTGTAGGAGGGACTCTCAGGATAGGAGGGACTCCCAGGATAACCCTGCGTACAAAAAAGGAAGTTGCTTTTATGAAGTACTAAATTAGTAATTATTAATCCGATATATATATATATATATATATATTTTGAATTTTTTTTGAATTTTGAATTGGTTTATTTCCAAAAGCTTACATTTCAATGGCCCCGCTAAGTACAACACTTATCAGCGGGGTCCAAATTAAACTATCTTAACTAAACCATACAATGTATTTATTAAATTACGTATCAAAATTGGCATTCATTACTTTGTTAAAGTTTACAAGCACGAGTAACAGCATACAGGTTTGTTTTATTTTATCTTTACATTTCAAATTATTATCACTGATAAAACCGGTCTCTTAACTCTTAAAATTAAGTTCATGTTCCTAACTAACAAATTTGCACTGGTCATATAGTGTGATTGGATTGTATGATTTATATTCAGAAGCAGTCGATGTCCTTACCCAATTCCAATCGGTATGAGACAAGAATAAATACCCCCTCCCATCAGGCGTTCCTTGTTCCTTGTTCCGCCACTACCAGTGTTTATTTCTGCAACTGCAATGCACGTGCAAAATCTAGGATGAATTTTGCTCTAATTATTAAAGTTCATTTTAGATGATTATCAATAAATAAATAACTGTGTTAATTTATTTCACCCATGTGTAGCATTTACAGCATTCAAAATAAATGTCAATGTGTCCTGTTTGCCTATTCAGTCTGCGATATGTGTTTGTGTTATCCCTGTGCTAACCTAATTGTGTTTTGTGTTATTGTGTATGTGTTATTTCATTGTGTTTTGACGCATTTATATATTGATAATAATTCATTTTCCTACTCCTTCCAAAATGTAAGTTATTTCATATTGCATATTGTTTAGCCGTATCTAACGAATTTCCATTCCCTAACCTCTCTTACTGCAGTACAGTACGCGGCCACCACAACAACCTGCAGCTCCTCCCCTCTTTAGTCTAGGCTTTCATACCAATGGCAAACCCTAGCAAACGGTTTATTATTGTATAGATAAGATTCATGTGTTATATTTGGCATGTGTTTGTATTAAAAAAAAGCAATAAATAAATAAATAATAATAAGTAATTTAAACTAATAAACTTTAACAAAGCCAACTTATATATCAACAACAACAACAACAAAAACTATAGGCTATGCTTTATAAATATATCTGTAACATTTTCTTAACAACAATCACATCAAAACATTTGAAACACAAACAACTGACAACATTATGTCAGAATTTGCAACAAAAATATACTGTTTACTCTGTATCTGATTTTATCTATAATAGGGCAACCAGATCCACCATAGATTCATGAAGCTTAATCAGGTTACATAAATAATTAAAAACTATTAAGCTAGACTATAACACAATAAATAACATATTATAATAACTATATATACTAGACCTATATGTTTTATCACATATAACACAATCTAATAATGTTTTATTCATAATATTCAAAAGCATAACAAAACTATAAAAAATATAACATGGACCACAATAACAGATTAATATACACTATAATATGTTTATCACAGCAATAACCAAAATCAACAACAGACTCCAAACAACAACATTACAATAACAAAACTAAACTATACAAAATAACAATATTATGGTATAAGTTAACAACAAGTTAATATAGGCTATATATTTATCACAGCAACAATCATTAAACAACAGTAAATTTTCCAAAATAACATTAAAATAATAACATACATACATACCCTACATACTCACAAATTCTTCTTTACTAATAAACATAATAAGTTAATAATATCTAGAAATGTTTATACAGATCTATATTCTAAATTTATAACTCTTCCATTAACCACCTGTAAACAAGTTTTTTAAACTTACAATAATTATGTTCATTAAAGATATAATTTGGTAGACTGTTAAATAGGCAAGGAACAATATATTTTGCCAATCTTTTTACCAAAAGTATTTGTTATTCTATAAACTTTAAAATTTTTCAATATTTCTTAAAGCTATAGAAGTGTTCTTGCTGTTTTGAAATTTTATATTTATTGTCTGCAAAATAATATACAAGGATGCTATACTTGTAATAACCCTTTGGTGTCAAGCTATTGGCTTGTATATACAACTGTTTTTCTGTAATACCATTAGCTCTGCCATTCAACATCATATCCAGACATTTCTTTTGAAGGCTTTGTATCTTATTGAGGTGGTTGTCTGCAGCTGTTCCATATGCAATTATTCCATATCTAACAATTGACTCCACTAACGCCTTGTATACTGAAGTCTTGCTTTCAATATTCAATATATTTTTTTAATCTATAAAATACAGCAATACACGAGCAAATCTTTTTCTGGATTTTCTCAATGTGGTATTTCCATGTTAAACCATTATCTATTGTTATCCCAAGATAATCATAGGTACATACTAATTTTATTATGTCACAATCACATGAAGTGAGGTATAAACTTGTGTGTAGTTGCTCACACATACATGTGTGGTATTTTAAAACAGGCTCATTTCCTACTTTTTTATTTCTTAAGTGAATATTCATCATAACAGTCTTTTTTGGATTTATAACAAGTTCCATATTATGCAACCATTTATTTATTTCATTAAAATCGTTTTGAAGCATTGCTTGGGCAGTTACCAGATCCATATGAGATGCTACCAGAAGGATGTCATCTGCATATGCCCACACCTTTACATAATTAGTTACATTAAAAATATTATTTATATAGATATTAAACAGTAATGGACCAAGGTTACTACCTTGTGGTACACCACAGTTGCTTAGCTTATATTCACTATAAGTGTTTACTATTTTTACTCTGTAACCTCTGTTTTGTAAATATGATTTGAACCAGTTTAAGTTTACTCCAACAACACCAATGTTCTCCAGGACTACTAACATCTTATTATGATTGATGGTATCAAATGCCTTTGATAGATCCAAAAATAAAGCCAATACATAACACCCTTTTTCTAACTGTTCATTTACATAGTTAGTAAAGTCCTTCAAAAGAAGTTCAGTTCCCTTACCCTTTTGAAAAGCATATTGATTCTCATTAATAATGTGACATTGATTCAAGAACCCATTTAACTTATTCACAACAAATTGTTCATATATCTTTTCTATACTGGGAAGCAATGACACTGGCCTATAATTCTCATAAATTTTCTCTAGAGCCCTTTTTATATATAGGTCTCACTATTGAAGTCTTAAGACACTCAGGGAATATTCCTTCACTCAAAGACAAATTTATTGCTCTCGCCAATGCAGGTCCAAGTGAATGTGAGAGTATTTTTAAATCCTTTTGTCTTATTAAATCTATACCTGGAGGCTTATTTTCATTCACTGATTGTATAAGATTTATGATTTCTCTAGCTGTAGCCCTAGGGATATAAAGGTTTTCTCTTAGATTATTTTCTCTTATTAGTTCTTTAACTGTATTGCATCTATGAACAGCCTGTGTAACTCCCACGTCAAAATGAGTAGCAAATTCATTTGTAATATTACCAATTGCTTGTTTCATCGAATTAATAATCAGCAAATCGGTATTTTTGTCTTTCGTTCTTCCTAATAAATTATTTATGCCTTTCCACATTTTTCTTATATCATTCCTTACATTTGAGAAGTAAGTTTTGTAGTATACATTTTTTCTGTTTCTAATTTCATATGTAACCCTATTTCTAAAAAATGTATAATTATTTCTATGCCTAGCATTTGTCGGATCCGATTTCCATGTTTTAAACAATCTATCCCTTTCTTTGGTCAAATCCCTCAAATAATCCGTCATCCACTCTTTTTCAATCCTTCTACGTGTATTGTGTTCTTGTACTTTTTTATTATTATACTTGTTAAATTTACAATTTTCATATGTTTTTTTAAATTGGTTAACTATAAATTCAAATGCTCTATTGGTATTATCTACAGGCATATGATCCCAATTAATATTCTGTAGTGCTATTTTTAACTTAGACTCGTCATATGTTATTTTACCTTCATTTAAATCTAAGCACTGGATATCTGATTTCATTTTAAGGGACAGCTTAACACCAATAGGATAGTGATCAGAAATTTTAGTCTTTAGCACACAACCAAGAATTTTATTAAAATTAAAAACGTCTCTCATGTACAAGTGATCAATGCAAGATCTGGTCACCCTACCTGCCTTGATTTCCTCTCTAGTAAAATCATCAATAACTCTAACAAGACCTTTAGATACTAACATTGTTTCATAATCTTGAGCTATAATTTCGGTATTTTCTATAATGTTGATATTAGTATCTCCCAAAAATAACCACACTTCCTACAGAAAAATACTGTCTCAAAATATCATCAATTTCTGTCACGAAATATCTAGTTGAAAACCCTGTACTTGTAGGAGGAGGCCTATAAATAGCTATAATATGTATTATACATTTTTGTTTAAGTAGTAAATATTCTAGTTTACCAGCTATGCATTCAAATGAATCTACCCTTAGCTTCAACTGACTGAAAGTAAACATTTCTGACTTATAAAATAGTACTAAGCCTCCTCCTCTTCTACCTTCCCTACATGAAACAACTTTCGAGAATCCATATAAATTGTACCCAACAATTTCGTCACATGAGCAAGCTATCTCTGACAGAACTATGACATCCAATCTATGAATGAATTTTTGCAACTGAATGTTCATATATATATATATATATATGTGTGTGTGTGTGTGTGTGTGTGTTTGCGTATGTTTTTTTTATCTACTATATTATTGTTGTTCCCTGGACACGGCTCACTGTTTTGTAAAATGTGAAATAATGGGAATGTTGAATATATAAATAACTATTACCACCAACGTTAAGGCATAACTGGAAATAGCGGTTAAAATGTAGGAATAATTAATAGTTTATAACACATATCGAGCCCAAGAACTATTTTAAAATTATTTCCTCTGCAATATTGTAAATAAATTGTTATTCTTTGGTAATTGCATGACTCGATAATACCCGCACTGATTTGGCTTTTTGTTATAAAATGTTCGTGATAATCCAAATTAGGTATTCATCGAAAGACAAATCGGAAATTATGGAAAATGGGAGAATTACTTACTAGCTGAATAACCGTGCTTTACTACGGGACTAAAATATAAACTTGTTTTACCTAGTTTGTTATGTCCCAACTATTACTGTGTTGAATTTTTAGTTTAACTCCAGTTCACCTTCTTTTTATTGCAGCATCTGGTATATGACGCTGCCTCAGACTTCACTCCTAGAATCCAAGAAACTCAAAATGAAACATTGACATCGTTTCGACATCAGAGACACCTATAAATACTTGAAGTGGTAGTCTCATTGTCTCATCAGGTATACAACAAAACAATGCGGATGTTTCGTTATGAGCTTCTTCGCCGTCGACTTTCTTTGGATCTCATCAGACGAATATGGCTCCAGATTCCAGGAGTCAAGTCAGAGACAGCGTCAGATACCAGACGATGCAATAACAGGAAGTTGAACTGGAGGTGAACTCAAAATTCAATTGAATCAACACTTCTTACCATAGCTACGTTATTATTGTGTATTGGATAATTTAATAAATTATTTAATAATTAGTATTGCAGATCTTTCGCCTGAAACATTCCACTAACACGACATTACTTCATCACGAGCGAAGTCTAGACCAGGCCACATTCAGCTGGCCGTGGAAGAAATAAGGGTTCCTTAAATCACCTGTTGCTCTGTTTAACTAGCCGTTGAGCTTTATTCACTGTCATAGAAAATCAGCGTTTGACTGGGAACTGTAAGCTTTAAATTGAAAAGGATAATCTGAGGGACTCATGTCTATCTACCTGCCCTTCTGTCTGCAATAACACTTGGTAAAAAGGAACAAGATATTTGAAATCTGGTACATGCGTTTCCTAGAGTCCAAGAAAATCCTCTTTTGATCAAAAGATCAAATGAGAGTCCTTACATCTGTCTTTCCCTATGCCCGTCCATAGACAACTCTTGTTATAAATAAACCTCTTAATATATAGGTTCCTCACGGTTCAAGATTGAACCCTATTTGTATTTGGATAAAACAACATTCAAACATTCCTTTTACCCCAGAAGAACATTCCAGTACGTACATTGTGGCCCCTGGAAAGATTAGTTCACAGGATTCGAGTTCTTATATGGATTTAAGTACAAATAACCGCTTAACTAGGTCTTAGGAATTGTTCATAACTGTACAAGTTGGTTTACTATAGTACAATATATATATATATATATATATATATATATATATATATATATATATATATATATATATATATATATATTCCAAACCCGGTTCTGGCAAATAAACTGTTCCTTAATGCACTTAGACCTGACGTACATTGTTTAATTTTGCACAAGTATACACGATTTATTTCTTGAGATAACACCAGTATTCAAATCGTTCCTTCGGATTTATTTATATTATTAGTAAATGATGAAGCCAAATGACCAGGATTGCACTGGTATACCTTGTAATATAGTAAATACATTATTAGGATTCACCTGATAACTCCAATAAGGTTGTGCGTCCACTGTTGCCACATATCCGGAAGCAGTAGTAGCGATTATCGAGATTGTCAATGGTACAAAATCCACATGATTGAACAATGTTTCTGAAATAAAAACATAGGAGAGAATAAAAATATATCAAATCATATTATCACTAGCACTGATTTTTCAATATTTTTCTTAAATATACTAAAAAATTCCATTATAAAGTGTCCTTATTAATATAATCGTGTCTGTGTTTTCCTGAATTGTGATCTTGAATGTCTCAGGCGTGCCAACTTAAGACCCCCAATCGTACAGTTACCTACAAGTATTCATTTTCCATACACCAATAATTTTCAGTGTCAATCAGTGTGAAGAAACCGTGTGGAACGGTAATATTCACACCTGTCACTCAAAGAAACCAGTCCAACCGTGGAGCAGATTCTCCTCGAAAATGTTCCAATCAAAAAAGCATAACAGTTTTTCCCATCTTATTTGATTCCTTCTTGCTGATTGGCCTTTTTTAATCAACTTAAAGGCCCATGGGTTAAAAGCCAATAATGTCAGAAAGCAACGCAAAGAATAAAGACTTCTATACATAACGTACTCTATGGTGGGAAGGGTTGATTCAATGTGAATTTGAGTTTAGCTCCATTTCACTTTCCTCTTAGTGCAGCGTCTGGAATCTGACGGTATTACAGACTTGATCCCTGGAATTTAGAGTCATGATTGTCTTAAAAGATCCACAAGTAGCGGTGTCGATGAAGCCTAAAATGAACTCTTTTTGGATCTCTTGAGATGACTCCAAATTCCAGGAGTCAGTGACAACGTCAGATTCCAGTCGCTGCACTAAGATGAAGTTTTTACTGGAGCTTAACTGAACTATAACAACTCATTAAAATTAGGGGACTTGAACGCTCCATATAAACCCATGTTAAATTAGGTACTTTTGTGTCCCATTATCTTAGAAAGTAATAAAGATACCAACCTGATATTTTTATCACTTACTATGTGGTCCTATACAAAGCTACTGATCTATTGTTATGAACTTATAACTCTGTTTGGCCAAGTTATGATATTTTTTATCTAGCGAGTTCAAAATAACCCTGAAATATAGGCTATTTTTCAGTAAAATGAGGCCTAATATAATAAGTCAATACTTGTTAATAATTGTTTCTTTGTAGATCAGTAGCATCATAGATAAGTACTAAACATCCTGTAAAAATTTAAGCTTGTTATCTGCAGTACTTTCAGAGAAAACGGGTCATTTGTGTGAAAAATCAAAATTTTCGGGAAAACGCAAAAAAACCAAAAAAGTTAGATAAAAAGTATATTTTTCACAATACCTGAGCTCTAAACCCTCCAGGAACATAATGTTCATCATTCTCCTCTTCCTCTCCAACAGCTCTCCTTCTTTTCTTCACTCGACTTTCCTTGGTCATCATTTCTGCCGCTCGTTCAGCTTCTCGTAGTCGAACGGCGTCGATCCGCCGTAGGGCCGTCAGAGTGTTCTTACCAATGTCTGCGATTCCAAGCTCCTGCAAAACCCTCAGTCTTCCTACCTTCCTATCATTAAACACAATGACAGCATCTCTGTCCCCTACTGCTAGAGTATCTTTGCCTACAAACACTTTTTTAGGGATTCTCGTCCAAACAACATTATTGAACGACTCATTCTCATTTTGTGTTTTCCCATGCAAACATTTGCTTAGCAAAATGGGATTGGCCAAGGCTTGGTAAATGGGCTTTACAGCTAGCATTACAGCCTCAGGGATTGAGTTTTTGTGCTAGTAAGCTTCACCTTTAGCTTTGGCTAACTTATATTTGCACCAAGTCGTCGGAGCCTCTGGACACGTGTTGTGCAATGTTTCGTTATTGTCATCGGTGGCACACTTATGGAAATATGATGCCCAAACTGCTTTTTTCATTTTTTGAAGATCAGCACAATTGTCTCTTATTAGCCTTACCATAGAATCCTTGAAGTTCATCGATAACTTTGTCCGTTAGCCTACCAGCTCCTTTTATAGGCTTGCCATCACTGACAAAGGCGTATTGCCTAGTTTTTGTTTCAGCTTTCGCATCCTAGTCCCCATCCTCTTCATTACATGACCAATACACTCTAATTTTTTTATTTCTTTGTCCCCATACGGTTTTTTTTGATTTTACTTCTTCAAAAGCTTTAGAGTCTCCGTCACCAAGAAAATTTACGTACCGTACTTTCCGTTTCACTAATGAGAGACCAAACATGGTCACTGCCGCAGCAGTTTCCATGCCGCCACTAGATCCCTAATAATTTTTCTTACATAGACTAGCATGAGCTATTTTTTGAGCTTCACTTTTTACTTTAGTGCGTCCACTACAAAACTTTGTCATTACTTCAACATCCAAAACTTTTCCGGTATCCATGGACGTCACGGTCGCATAACCGTTCTTGGAAACAAAGCCGCGTCTTTGCCAGCTTCCGTCGAGTGCTATACTAAGGTCTGTCTTTTCTTCATTTTCATCAATACCTTTTTTATTTTCCTCTACAGCAATTTTAGTGGCATTAGCCATATATTCCTCTGCAACAACCTCTATAGCCTTTGAAGTAACGTTTGTGTAGTTCCTTCGGGCTGCACTTGGAGAAGGTAAATTTAGCATGGCACACAACATTTTCCCAGCTTCTAACCCTTTACCAATACATCTAAGACTGTAGAAGAACCTAATGTTGGTTTCAAACATGCTAGATTCTTTACATTTATTGGATGTCCAAAAGAAACTTTCATCATCGCACGAGGCACATCGTAAACTTAGCCTACTCACAAACCATAGCGATCGGGTTCATTTTGCTATAAAGTGACCGAGTCCCCACACTGTTTACAAGCAACATTGTCAAACATAGCTTTTAGCAAACTAAAATCTACAATTATGTTCTCACTTGAAACTTCAAACTCATCATACTTAGTGGCACTACTACCTAATTTCTTCTCAGAAGAACTGGGTGGCACTACAACTTTTGGAGTAGTAGGCCGAGGCCTAACTGTTGAGTCTTCATCTGGTGAAACTGAAGGTAACCTTTTATAAAACCTATTACCTTTATTGGTACGTTTTTTAAAGATTCCTTTAGGTCTAGTCATTATATTATCAAAGATCACTTTGAAATAAAGTCTATAAACACTATAAAAGTCTACTGAGTCAACTTCAATATAACAAAATATTGTCAGAACAACAAATTTGCTAGGTTACAAACAATTGACAATAACAAAACAAGCAGACATCTGTCAAAACTGCTAAGGTCATAGAGAAACAAAACCTAAGAGTAAGTAAATAATGAATCAGTAAAATCAGCACTATAAGAAAGCTCAACACTGGATACAGCCGTAAATGACGTTGCAGAGGCAAATTCAAAAATTTATTTGAAGCATTTAGAAATTTTTGTGAGTGATAATATTAATATCATTGTATTCCGAAAATGTCAAACTAAAAAAAAATTAAAAAATATATGTTACAAATAATTTTTTTTTTTTGTCCAAGTCCCCTTAAAATTAAAATTTCAAATCTGTAGCAATAAGAAAATTTGTTGACATAGTTTAAGACGGTGCGATGTTTAAGAATGGTGAGAAGATACTTTTATTCTTAAGAAACTCGGGTAAATCTCTTAAATAGGTTAGCCATGTCTTTACAGATTTACAGTATTATGATGATAATAGAATGGAAATATTTAGATATAAATTACATTAGGCAAATTTTTTAAATATTATTTTCTGATAAATTTATAAATAGTATAATATTCACCATATTTATTTTCAGATATACAATGTTTGATCACATTTCCAGCTATTATTAAATATTAAGTTTATGTTAAAAGGTTTGGTTTTCTAAGTACTTGCAATCAAAACGTTCACTCCTACATCTTAAAACGGTAGGTTGTGGTGCTACTCGCCATTTCAGTAGGACAGTGTGCAACTTGGGAGCCAAATTTTTGCAAGGTTCCTCTGCTAAATCCATTTGAACTTAAACTACCAAACTTTAAAAAATGTTTTAAAACTTTTCAAGATTTTTTTGAATGTAGGCAGTTAGTATAACATTTTTTAATTTACACTAATGTAAAACTGATAGTTTATAACGTATTTTACATTTTCATCTAAATCAAGTCTCTCGAAAGGTGACTGAGATTTTATAAAATTATCCTATACATATTATTCACTTTAGGCCTGACTTCTATAGCTCTGCTATGTACTCCATAATTTCAATAATGTAGGAAAATTTAGTAAATAATAAAATGTATAATTTCAACACAGCTGGACGATAAAGATATTTGTAAAAACAAAATTGATTTTGTCTGAGAATTGCTAAAAAATAATATATATTTTCCTTGATTAAAATACTCGTAATTATATAAATTAAATTCAATGACTGATCGATGATATTTTACATAGCAGGCAGTGAAATGTGGGGAATAATACATTAAACGGATGGTTATAAGACTAATATTATTTTCCTTGTTAGACAGTATATAGTTTTTTAGATGGTCTTCTGTTGTTTTGGGTTCGTCGATACGGTTTTCGGTTTTTAGGAAGAAAATTAAAATCGTCTAGCTGATTTAGGACGCATTGCACTACAACCCGCAAAACGATTAAACAAGATCAATTTAACAAAATTCAAATTTTTATTAAACGCGGACTTCTAGTGGCTTATATTAGATAGTTTCTAACTGTTTTGATATAAAAATAGCCCTTTTCAAATTTATTGACTCAATAGTTTATGAGCCTCGATTTTGAGTGTAGTGTCAGTTTACTAGATAACCCTGGTTTATCCCGGAAGGATTTGGATCTTTAACGCTAAAAAACCTGTTATTATGTCAATGCAAAGCTGAATTTTATATTTTATTTAAAATAATTACTATATTGAAGATTCTTGAAGCAATTGAAAAAGGTCTACACAAGTGGTCAGTAAAAAACACTTTAAAAATGAATTGTTGGCTAAAATAAATTATTATTTATTTTTAATTTAGTATATAATTTAAATTAAGTAAAAAAATATATTGGTGTTGTTTTATCAACTACTAATTAGTACAATGACAAACTACAATTTTAACTATAAATAATAGCCTATATAACAACCAAGCTTTAATAACTTATAAACTATAATATAAACTCAAATCTGGCAATGATGTTTATTTATTACTTAATCTATTATAATATTTGTCAACTTTGTTTTAGTACATATTTACATACCTACGTAAACATGCACTCATATAAATTCATAAATATTCATAAAACGTGAATATTCTATTAATATATACAACGTGCTTAAAGTAGAATCGAAAGATTACCCTATGTTTATTACCATTATCAATAAATAATAGTTTATAAAAAGCAATTATTTTATAGATCTTTTCAAAACAATTTTAAATTATTAACGGTCGAAAGTAAGTGTAAATCACAAAATAAATGTAGAATAATAAAACGGAAATGAAAGAATAAGAAATTGTTACAGAATACTGGTACTTAAACTAAAGAAGATATTTATCTCAGTGCACTAATAAACATTCTATTGTACAAACATTCAAAAAGCCAACGTCTCAATCCATCGAGGAGTATATGTATATTATTTCATTTGTGTCATTTCCAAGGTTAAATTATCTAAAACATTTAAATCTGTATAAATAAAACATTGTTCAAAAGTTATAGGCCATTGTTTCTTTAAATATATTACGGACAATCTGTATGTTTCGTTTTTCCTATAAGGTCTAAAATATGTTTAGTCCAGTTTAATTTATAATCAAAAATCTTCCTATGCATTTTAAAACATATCTTTTTATAAACAAACAAATTTATAATATTTATTTCTTTTATTATTTTTTATTATACAGTAAGTTAAACAAACTTACTTTTACTGAAAAACATATACATTTATAGAAAAATTGTATATTTGAATTTTTTGTGATGTGACTAAATGAAATTGGATGTAGTTACACACTTTCATTTTATGTAACGCCAATTGATAAGACTTAAAATTTTTTCGCGATTCTTAAAACTTAGAATATGTTATGAAAAGAAATTTAAATCTTTACAATTGGTTGAACAGTTGGTAAAATTAAATACATATACGTGAATCTGCACAATATAACATAGGATTCCTAACAGATCCCTTACAGTATATTTTGATGGATATTTTGAGCGTATTTAAAAAACAGCTGTGGTCAAAAGAGATAAAAAAAGAATAATATGAAAATGCACATTACAATGGTTTGGTAGACTACAATGTATAAACTTATTCCACTTACCTGGTTCGAGTAAAATGGAAAAGGATGTTGTCTATTTGAACTTGCAGTGTTGAACGTTCTCTGAGGTATGGGAAGGTTCTTCTCGAATGGGAAGAATCAGAACACGAAGTAATAACCTGTCAAATAATATTTATGTACCGTAACGTTTGTGTTCTGCTGTTTCTGTTGAGAACAATGAGTAACCTGTAAAACAATATTTATGTACCGTAACATTTGTGTTCTGCTGTTTCTGTTGAGAACAATGAGTAACCTGTAAAACAATATTTATGTACTGTAACAGTTATTTTCTGCTGTTTTCTGTTGAGAACAATAAGTAACGTATCAAATAATATTTATGTACCGTAACGTTTGTGTTCTGCTGTTTCTGTTGAGAACAATGAGTAACCTGTAAAACAATATTTATGTACTGTAACAGTTATTTTCTGCTGTTTCTGTTGAGAACAATAAGTAACGTATCAAATAATATTTATGTACCGTAACATTTGTGTTCTGCTGTTTCTGTTGAGAACAATGAATAATAATTGATAACCTGTCAAATAATAATTATGTGGCGTAACTTGAATCAACTTTAATCTAAGGGAACATCACTTAATTAAGTACCGCCATCCATATATGATTATTTGTGAATTATTTCTTGTTGAGCAATCAAAACCGAAATAAAAATCAATACCGAATCCAGTGAAAATGTAGAATGACCTGTTCAATTCGAAATTTGGCCTGATGTCTTTGATTATGTGTCATCCGACTGAAGGGGGTTTGGGTTCTAAATATTAAGTACTTTAACTGTCCTCATATGAGTGTTGGTTTAGCTGCACCTCTTCGTGGTTGTACTATCAAAAAATATCATCAGAACTGTCGAACTACAGATCTATCAGAACCGACGACTCATTGGAGTCGTTAACCAGCAAACCAGAAGTGGAAAATTTAGGAATAGGCCGCTATAGTTCTTTTTACGTGTCCTATATTTGAGTATGACTTATATACAAAATCAGCCTATTGCAATTTTATTTTATGAATTGCAGGACCACAACTTTTCCGCGTATCATCACCGAACATGATCTCTAGAACAAAAACCACCCTTTAAAAAGTATGTGGAAACAATGACGGCTCCAAAAAGAGCACAACAAAGTAGAAACTTAAAATGGATTTTGGGTTGCTTATAAAATTTGAAAAAGATTTTGTAATTTCAAATTTTACTGTATCTCAAGCGGTTTTCAAGACAACTGAGAATAAATATATCTTTTAATCGTTACAAAATCTACCTACTTTTCCGACTGAGCCGGAAGGATTATCTAACAACATTATGTTGAGTTATGGTATGATATGAGTGCCCTTTTTTAAGGGCAGGGCCGTACCCAGCATTGGCGGGCTCCGGAGAAGATATTCGACCGACCTCATCATGTACCGCCACCCGCCCCCTTACAAGTGTGGTGGCCTTAGTAAAATTTCCCAAAAATCTGGTCTGCGTATGGGTCTGATTAAGGGTCTAATACTCAATCCAGGACAAAAAATTGATTGTTTTTAAATTTACAATAATCTGTCACAGGTCCTATAACGCCAGATTTCCCATGTTTAAAAATAAAAAAATAAAATCTAGAAACAGTTTTTCAACTAAGATATGAAGCTGAGGATACTTCTCAGTATTGCACCTTAACGTGAAATGTATTCTTCGCATATTTTGGGGCGACAGAATATTAAAGATGCGCCAAAGTCAGGGTTTTTAACTGTCTCCGGTACTGATAATATCTAGTACTAAAGTGGCCATGGGAGTATGAATGGGTAGTGAGTACTATCTAGATACATAGAATTCTTTTATTGCAAGAAAAAATACTATGTATTGCATTGGAAAAGTTAACTGATAATTTTGACACGCACACCACAATTTCCCTCACTCAAACACACAAGGATAGTACAAGTAAATTTATTCGACTCAACTATTCGCCAATTTTCCAATCCAAGTCCCAGCTACGGGGTCGGTCACCCAAATGGGCCGTGAGTCATGCCCAGTTATATGCCTAAATAACTAAAGAGCGTTTTAGGCATTTTTTGATAGAATCCGGCAACCTTTTAATGAAGTGATCACCTGCTTGTGGGTGAAAGTGTTCAGAAACTACAGTCCTGTCTTCGAGTTCGGTAGCCTTCTATGCCCCTAGTATTATACTTATAAATGCCTTGGCCTCTTGTCAAGGCGGATGTAGTCATACAAAACAATGTGGTTTAAAAAATGTATAAAGTGAGAGTGTTAACAATTGCAGGGTTTTGAAAGCCTCTTTGCACGACTTTTAAATATGCAGTACTTCGAACAGATATTTCCGAAGCCGAAATGACCTCATGAATTCTGTGTTTTCAGGAAGCACTACTCCGTAAAAGTGGTGTGAGCAAATGAGCCCATAATACGCCGTCGTCACCACCTGAATTGGGCAATGTTTAGCTAACGATATAAGAACATACATGCCTGAGGATAACTTGTAACAGACAACATTGATGTGATCATGCCACGTATTCCAAGGAGTTTTATTTACAATCAATAGTCTGAAATCATTGTGAAACTTTTAAATCTCGGAAAATATAACAACAGATGCCACTAAAGTTAACTTTTTATACTATTGGTGCTCATTGAGAGACTGTTTTGCATTCTAGCTTCAGAACTCCAATATATCAGCGTTTAAACGTAAAGCACGTTTTGCATAGGGAATATCTGCTCACCACTTATCCCAAGAGGGTTTGATATTCCATTTGATAAGGGGTTCTATAGCAAGTCCAGATAACATATATTTAGTGAATTTATAACCTGTCATTTACAACGACACAATCGTAACTGTATTGTTCCATAACAAACACCAACCTCCTCTTGCAACTAGCTTATTAGATACTAGATAATGCCGGCTCTTGTACTTCAAAACAATCTGAATTCAGTAAAACTCAGTAAATCTTGAATTACTTTATTGGGATTTTTTACAAATACTCTACGACACTTTAATAATATTAGATCTACCACTTGTCCAGAATATTGTTTCAAGCAATCAAAATAAAAGTGTATTTCTTTTTACATATATGTGTTGCATAGTTATTGTTAAGAACAAAGAATACAATAAATTTATTCGTGGACATATTTAGACCTATATAAATGTCAATACAGTAGTAAATTTAAAATTATGATGTGTAAAAGTTTGACATTTATATACGAGGCACGTCCTGAAAGTAAGTTTACTGGTACTCTCACAGCTGTAGGGAATACTTTTTCGACATTTTGGCATCATTGCCGGGTAGCCTGAATCCTCCCCTTCAAAACTAAACCAATCCGTGTGGTGTGTTGAAAACTCTTGACGCAGTAGCATCTCTCGCGAAAAATGTCGATCGTATCTCCCGCCAAGTGCGAAATTCGCGCCGTCATTATCTACCTCGTTCTGAAGCAATCTGATAAACTTATCAGCGCAAGTCCAGAAGCTCAAAATGCAATTATAAGTTTTGACAAGGCCACATTGACTTTCCCACTCCCATACAATTATTTCATTTGAATGAAGCAAATCAGCTAAAGGACACACCCACAAGCCGTCTTACTTAGTGAAGTTCTTAGTTTTGTTGTTTTAAGTTTATTGAGTTCCTTAGTACTTTTGAAAGTAAGCAAAATGAAATGGAATGAAAAAATATTTTATTAAATTAGGGCTATCAAGACCTCTCTACCACTCAACCTCATATTGTATACATTAAATTTACAATAATTTGATACAATTTCGGTAAATTATGAAATAATAAAATGATCTACATAAAATTAAGAGAGCTTAAATTTAAAATCTACATATTAAAATGAATTGAAAACTTAAAATACAAAATAAAAAGTATATATATACATATCACAGGCCCCCCAGCAGCAGGACCCAAACCCCCGCCCCGAAAAGTGCACGGTCCTCAATACATCTAATATTATCGGGGAGAGCGTTGCAAAGATGACAAGCTCCAAAATTAAAGGACCAATTAAAAATTGATGATCGATGGATTGGAATTGATAGTAGTGTTAATGGCTCTCCTTCTTGTAGGTCATTCACTAATATCAGAGAAAAAGTTGTAATGATCGGACAACTAAACAGGGTAATATGGTTTTGATGATTTAGTATGTTGAATTTACGTTGCTGATGAAGTTTATGAGTGACAATTACTGAAAATATTGTGTAAATGCTCATGACATCTGAAATTTAAAATAAATCTAATACAGTAGTTCTGAGCACGCTGGAGTCTATGCGATTGCTCAACGTTCATGTAATTCATATCGCCATCACAGTAGTCAATGTGTGGTAGTATTATAGTCTTAATGAGCATCACTTTAACATTAAATGGCAGGTACAAGGCAAACCGATTCAAACTGTGGTTGCCAGCAAATATTCCTCTGCATGTTATTGTAACTTGGTTAGTCCATTTGAGATTTGTGTTCGTAGTGAGACCGAGATTTTTGTTTTGCTAATTTTTGATATTTTTTTTTGGTAATTTAGTTCACAACCGTTAATTTTAGGTTTCGGTCCGGTTTATCACTCTCGAGTTAACGATTATCATTGCTTGCGTTTTCTTTTTAATTTAATTTCAGTCCTCGTTGTGTTGCCCAAAAGTTAATGGCTTCTATATCCAAGTGGAGTAGTGACACAAAAGTGGCTAGTTCGATTGGTAAACAGTGAACGTATATTTACAAATCTTCGGTGTAAAGATGAAAATTTGAATGTGTTATAATTGAAGTGACGTTGTTTATATAAAGTTAAAATAAAAGAGGCCCAAGTACAGAGCCCTGTGGACCCCCGTGTAACGGGTTCCAGTCTGACATTTTATTCCCCTCCCTCAAACATTGATGTCCATAAGGTAGAACTCGACCCAATTAACACAGCCATCGGAGATACCATTCTTCTTTAATTTGATGAGGAGGGGGTGGTATACGCATCCGTAGGCCTTGGAGAACTCAAATAATATTAAAATGGTCACTAGTCTCTTATCCATTGCCAATCGGATGTCATCAGTAATCTTTAATAAGGCTATATTGGTACTATGATTAGATATGAATGCAGATTGGAATTAGGGCAGAATATTATTTTTATGATGATAAGAAAATAACTGTTGGTGGATTACTCTTTCGAGACATTTCGAGAGACACGAGAGAATGCATATAGAGCGTAGTTCAAAAGGAGCATGAGGTTGAACGGTTATCTTCAATGGCGAACCAGGGCGCGTTTCCAAACATCTGGAAAAACAGAAGAATCCAAAGAGCAATTGAAAATAACAACTGTAATAGGTAGTGTGATTGGTAAGGTATCCTTCAGAAGGCATAGAGGTACATCATCACCTCTGACCGCGTTGCTAGTCTTCCTCGAAAACGCGGCAAGCACGATAAACATAGAATGGAGTACGATATTCTGATGAAGAGGGTAATTATCAAGATATTTAACCTCACATGTTAAACCTTCCTACTTGGTGAATACACGTAATAAAAGCTAAACACTAATTATTAAAACTGAAGTAAACTATGCAGGTCACAATAGCTCTGCATTGAACTACTAACCTCGCCAACGAGGCCAATCGTGAATGACGACCGTCACGTCAGAACAAGATGGCGGTAAGTGAATTACAGTGGGTCTTTTATATTACCCTTCTGTATGAAATTCTTAAAACAATACTGAGACTCCGCTTCGGTGTACTAGAAATGTTTAATCAGTTCTATTCTCTAGGTTCCCTTGTAAGTTTATATTTTAGAATCCGTTAAACAAATGAACAGGACTGACGGCTGACTGAATGCATGTTTTATAGATAGTGTGCATAGAGCCGACATGCTTAACATGTTTGTAGTGATTCCTGACTTATGCATATCACAATGCTCTGGTATGATATCTTTATTGCAACCTACACTCTAGTTATGTATTAGGTTGGTTATCCACCTGAGGAAAATCTTCAGATTGAGGATCTAAAAATTTAGTGTAAATTATTCCTTTTGTCATTGAAGGGTGGCAAGTTCTCCAAACATCCTGGTTCCTGCAAATATCAAACGCTTGTAAACGCGATGATAGTGAAATGTATATTAGCTTATGACATATATATTTTCATAAAAGGTCGATATAAAGTACCATTACATTAATGTTTTTATAATCTACGCAAACATGTCAATTGAGGTAAGAATACAACGTAATAATATAATCAAAACTGGTACTTAATGTTTAATTAAAGTTGTATCTGCAGTTTAAAATGAGTAACCTTTTAATATCACTTTTAATTATACACATTTAATAACTTCCTCTCACTGTATTTTACTAAAGTAGACCATTGTGAAGTTTGCCAAAATAACGACGTCTTAAATAAAAGAAACCTCAACTCGTCCGGGACTATTTCTCACTGAAAGCTACCATTGCGATGATAATAGTACACTGCAGGCAGCTCTTGGACCAGATATTGGTGTTTACCTCCCAGCATAACTGGCAACATTATACTCGCTTTATAAGCTTTTCTCTGTTATGAACTAAGGGGTGATAATTCACACCTCTAACATTATTTTAACAACAAACTCCTGCCTGTTCTTAACGCCTCGTGTTAATACCTACTCAAGTTCCCTTACTCGTGTTTTTATCAATATTAAAATGTAAAGTACTTTTTACCTCGTAAAATTAAAACATACTTAACTTTCAAAAATATTTTATTTAAATTTCCGGTGACTTAAATGATTTACGAGCATTATACTAATATTATAAACAAATATCGAAGAACTTTATACTCATGATAATTTCAATAACCAGTGATTTAGTTCATGTTATTTTGAAATTTTTAGTAGATCTTAAGTTTTAAAATTAAACCTAATTTTAAAAATTGTTACGGATTTTAATAATGTATGTATTTACATACTATGACGACTGGTTGGCACAATATACAGTGTGCCTCTTACAATTTGAGACAAAAATATGTTATTCTTTCATCATCTTGAAAATCGAAGATATATCACAATTATAAAGACAAGAAATTTAAGTCTTTTTATTCGTCTTCAATTTCATTGTAACGGCACAGATTGCTTTTTAAAAATCTTTTCCTAGTTAGTACTTTATTTTCCTAATGTGTGTAATTTTCAGTAAACGTGCTCTATAATATATTTTTTTATTAAAATTTAAAAAATAATGTAAACCTATTTACATGTATGCAGCGTGTTATGGCCTTTGATTAAGGCTAATTACAATTAAAACCATTTGTACTGAAATAATCAGGTGTAACATGGCATATGTTTAAATTTAAAACTTTTCCTAAACCGACCCCTATACTTCCATAAGTGTCATTTTATTATACATGTAACAGACTTAGAAATAATAACTTTCAGATAAAAAATCTGGTGTTAAAATTGAAGCAAAGAATTAATGGTCCAGGACAAGCGGTATGATCCATCCTGTATATCTGATCATTAGTGCTAGAGCGATGTCCTTGTCAAATGGTAAACCAAATCTACAAAAGAAATTAAGTACGACAATTGTTTCAATTAAGTATTACACCAATAAATAATTAAAGAGACTAACCTGAAATATTAAAGTTATGTGAATTTTGAGTTTACCTCAAGTCTGGAATATAAATTGGAACTTTAGCTAAACTTAACATTCACATTAAATCAACTCATCCCACAATAGCTACGTTATACTTCAATGCTGTAATGAGCAAAGTTTATAGATATAGACCGTATTTATAATTTGATCAGTTAATTGTAATGGATAAATAAAGAGTAATCAACTGTAAAACTCCCTAGTGAACTGTTTTAGAAGTTAAAGTTCATGAATTGGAATGATTTTATTTGATTGAATATGATGTTCTTGTACATTCACTTATGTCGGAAAAGTTGTCAGAACAATGAGTTTTTATTACACGTTCATTCAATCATTATATGTGGACAGTTTACGCTCTTATTGCAGTTTCACTGTAATACAGTTCATAATGTGCCAAAGATGCTTACCAGCATGATTAAATAACATTTCAATGTGAACTTATAAGAAATAATGCTCATATTATTATTGAATTTATAAATACTGAATTTATAAATACTGTCAAATTTAATTAAAACAAATTGAAAAACATATACTTTAGTTTGAAATGTTAGTGGTTTTGTGAAGATTTTGTGCATAGTTGTAAATAGTACGTGTGAAAATGCGTATAAATGTGCAAACGTGTTAGCTGCAGTTTGAAGGTTTTATTGCAAGTGTTTGTAGAAAAGTAATTTCACAAACCATAACACGATTAGGGCAAGAGCACTGAGGAGGACGAAACTAAGCAGTCGGCGGCAACATCACCACCGAGGGAGTTGTCTACTCGAAATTGTTTCTCACCACATAACATACCTCTGCAATGTCTCTATAACGCAATATTATGTTGATATTCAAATGCTTTGGGCCTTGAAAAAGAAACTACACAAACCATAACCAGATCAATGTAGACAGCTGAGAGGGTAAATTGCAGGCAATTACTGGCAGCGACACAGCCGCGGGAGTTGTCAGCTCGAGATTGTTTCTCACATTATACCTTTCTACAAGCCTTGATACCTCAATTATCTCAGTCATGGATACGTGATACACAATACTATTAAGTTTTAGGTAAAAGTTGTCATTTTGCAAATAACTATGCTATTGACTAATATTCAATAGTTTGTTTCTCATTTTCTAATAACAAATAAACTTGTTTCAAAATATTTCACAAATTGTTAGTTCAACATATTAATAAACGACACACCCTTACAAAAACCTTTTTTTGTTTTACACCATGGTACACTGATGATTATGTAATAATCGGATATTGATGGAACAAGAAAATAAATACTATATAATGTTTATCAGAACACTTCATAATACTCCACAACAAATTAAAACGTAAATATTATATGAAGTATGAACTATAGGTATAGTCAGATAATAAAATTTAATTCTATTAACTGTGTTTTCGGTAATTTGTTTTTCAAAGGGAAGAGAATATCCAATACAGTTGCTTTTACGAAAATTTTGTTAGTGAGGTACAGTTTTATAATGATTAAATCTTTCCTTTTTACTCTATATCCATTTACAAGTTATATTTTTTATGGGTATACGGAAATATTATATTTGGATCATATATATTCTTAATCGAAAAGTGTCAGAGAAGGGGCATAAGAACCAATTCATTAAGTTTATGTTTTTATGACAGTATAGGCTAGTCAGCAGATCCTTAAATGGTAATGTGAGGGGAAGTTAAAGATGACGAAATCAATAATGTTTAAGTAATTAAAATTAACATACTTATTCAAATAAACTACTCATATCTTGTTATAAGTGTATAACTTGTGTTACAATTTATGTTATTAAATACGATAAAGAGGCTGCTTTCGGATTTAGTTCCTGTACTTAATATATTTTAATTCGTTTTCGATTATGAACAGAAGAAGTCTCATTGACTGGCAAAGTTACTTCCGTAATAAGGATGTAACTCCTATCAGTCTATATTCTTTTACGTATCAGAATAGTAATTTAGGTGCAATTACCTTACAGAATATATTTGCTTATTGGCTTTTATTTCTCGTCTCTTCTATAATAGAATACAATAACAATTATGTGTATATAGCGTCAACGTAATAATAAAATATTTTGTCAGTTTAATTAGTGCCAAAAACTAAGTTATAAAACAATAGCTGTAATGTTAGTGCGTGTGCCGTCTGAAAAGACTATATGTACTGAAAAATGTATTCTGCATCAAAACGTTCTCGAGAAGCAGATCGCACAAGAGCTATTTAGTCGAAGGCTTCCGGGAGGCCTTGATAACTGTTGATAAGTCCTGAAACCTCTCTCGCAAGTCAAATAGTAAAACAAGTCTTTGGGAAGACAGTTCGGTTTGAAATAACCTTATACCCAAAAACAATTACAAGGTCACGCACCAGAAGACTAGTGTTTCTCCCTACGGTGCCTGAATACACTTTTATTTTTTCATCTCAGCTCTAAAAATCTCTGAATTTAAAGAATCAGTACGGCCACACAAAGATTACAGACCGGGTTATTCGGGACCTCCTGCATTATCTTGGAGGAGGAAATTAGTATGCATAGATAGGTTAAACTGATATGAAGTTTAATGTATCAAGACTGGCAAAGTCACAGGTTACACGAAGCTAGTCTTTCCGACAATAACATATTATGTATCGAATCTGTTTGTAAAAAGACTTAATCCATCAAAATCATAAATTTAGAATAATATTTAATGAAACAAACATAAATAATTTTATCATTGATGAAGAAGCCATTCATATCTCCTATATTTCGGGAAGGATGAGAGACATGGTGTATTCAACAAAGCCCACAACCCGACAGGGTTCATGCATGATTTTATGAAATGATTATTAAATCATTTCCAAATAGACAAGAAAGAGTTCTATGATGGTGCATGTCCAACTGTGGACATCCCACATTCTCTTTCAACTTAATAAAGTACAATGAAATACAACTTTGTAATACAGTACGCCACTAAGGTGCTGTTTGTGTTATTTAGATTTAATAATTAAAATGTTTACTGAAGTCGGGAAATATTGGTTTGAGATACCTTAGACGTATTCTACCGAGCATTATGAACAGGATTAGAAATGCAGTTCATTTGGTGATGAAATCTTGTGTGCCGTTGCCAGATTTGGAACTCGTATTAAAATGTGCATTCAAAATTAACAGTTTGAACACCTATAACGGAACATAACATATTGAATACTCACTCACATAGAATAAAGTAACACAAAAGCATTGAATCTGAAGTTGTTACAACTCAATTGGATTAAATATTGAAAACAAATATGTCAAATAATATATAATTAAACACTAAATCGTTATTTGTGTAATTTAACCAGAAACTGAAGTTAATCGGTAAAGGGTTGGAAGAGTCATTAACATTTGTAATAAATGATATTATTATTGTAGTATAATACCAGGACGTTCAAATGTCTTTCAAAAGCAGTCAATAATGTAATGCAAATGCATTATCCTGTAATATAGTCAGTAATACATATATGATTATATCAAATGTGGAGTCTTCTTACAATGAATTTTAAAATGCTTTTTGTGATGGATGATGTATATTTAGTCGTGCTTTTAAAAACTAACAAAATGAAACCGTTTATTTTATTACAGATATGATGTTTGTTTAGGAAATTGTTGTACTTTTCTTTTAACTATTGGTCAATTTACTTTGAGTTAGCAAAGTAATTACATATTGTTTGTTTTACCTAAGCTACACAAAATATTTCCCTTTAAAACTGTAATAGTCTTTCTTTATTAACAGAAAACAATTGCTATTGTAACTAAATATGTATATGTTTTAGGTATCAAGTCTTTAGAATAATAATATCGCCATATTTAAGCAGAAAATAATCGTGAAAGCCTCATTGAATAAAGTAAGGTTCAATAAAATAATAAATAATGTGTTTACCCCGGATTGAACAATGTTTAATTACATGGGCATCCTAATTAACCCTGCATCGGGCGCTAAACGGAGTTTTCCTCCGTGTATTTTTTATTATTAAAAATAGTACTACTTTTCTGATGTTGGCAGTCGTTTCCCGCAGTGTACTTCACGAGCATCTCTCGAGGAAGCGAAACAATAGCCTCCCGCTTATCTTTGTCAAAATCTGTCAGTATGAGGTCTACTTCCGTGTGAGACTGGACGATTCCTCCGTTAGCACCCGATGTTGTGTTTGTAGTGGTTGGACGAAATCTCTGTGAGCGCCTTATTGTGTTTAGTTTTTATGGAGTAATAATCCGTGTGCGCCTAAATGTGTGACCTGTGAAGGTTTCTTTTTAAGTTTTACAATATATTTTATTTGAATTTTTTGAAATGGAGAATGAAGACAAAAGTCTTGTCAGTACAGTACCAGTGTGCTAGGGAACATTTCAGTACTGTTTATGGAAATATACTAATTTAATTCAGTATACTAATTTAAGGAAATAAATCGTGTCAGTGATTGTCATTAAAAGCCAAATCCAAAGTGAATCATCACAATACTATCTTATTTTGAAACACCTGTCGTGGAAACGACTGATATTATTAGAGTTTTAATTAGAAAACAGCTATTAATGATCCAAAGGCCAATAGTTAAACAAAATTCAGTTCTTGGATCTCTGAGAATATACATTCGATACGAAAACAGAAACACTCTCAACTAAAATAGGTGTAATTATTTCATGTTTAACCTGATTTCAACAAATTTGATATGCTTTTTTCGTCGTTACATTGAAAAAATGATTGCTATTGCACCTATCATTTGAGATTGACAGTTATAGAGACATACAATTTTGAAGACTTTTAAATGGTGTGGTTTAAAAATGAAGACTGATAATATTCCTTTAAATCTAGTATTAATGTTTCCTTGATAACCTTAACATAAATGTTCAATTTTATGATGTTCGCACTAACATGTTTTTAAGATATAAAAACATATGGACAGATGCACGAATGAAGAAAGATATTACGTGAATTTCGTTTCAATACAATGTTTTGCTTGTTTTTTCTGTATAATATCATATCGTGAAGATGTGCCTACCTCTCTTGAAACACCCAAAGTATATCAACTGATAAAATATATTTTAAGTTAATTCTATATTTATTTTTTTTATTCATTACGTTTAGATTTTGTCTACCCGTAAACTCTAGTTTTCGTGGCAAAACCATTAAAAAACAATCCTGTGATAACATTTCATTACTTGCATACTGGTCTGATAAAGTAGCAAGCAATTATATATTTCAATACTAAAACCATCAAACAATATTCGACTGTACTGATATCGAGCGTTATCAATTTTTACGAGCGTATCTGTCTTTTACGATTTATGTCTAAGGAACTTTTATCAATGGTTACGCTAATCAGCCAAAAAACAATGAAAAATCTGTACGCTTGTCAAAACTGTCACGGGATATGGTTTTATTTCATATCATTGATTATGATGACTATATAAGACAATATACTTCTGATTAAATTCACAGTATTGGTTGATACTCTGAAGATACACCACATAAGGTAAGTAGTTATGTTGTATAATTTTTTTGCCATACGGAAATTTAGTTTGCAATTCTATAACAATATTTATTTTATATTTCATCTGCACCTGTACAGTTTGCTAATAATTTTTTGAATAATCAACAACTAATTTGATGGTAAAAGCATTCTGACACTATAATCAAGTAATTCATTTATAGTATATTTTTTATAAATTATTTACTGCAAATGGAAAGAAATTATATGTCAGTGTTATTATAGTTTATTGCTTTATAGGAGCGAACATTTCTTATTGAGTTAAATAAATGTAAAATTTCAAATAAATTATAAATTCAAGAATAACGAAGTGGAAATCTAATGGATAGTATACTATTGTATTTCATTTACTTGAATTTAATGAATCCCATACAAATGAATGTTAACCTAAATATGGTTTAGTAATTGCATTTACTTTTGTATTTGTAGATCTATTACAAATTGATATACGTAAATTGAGAATTTAGTTGTTTAAGTGTTTAATTATATATAAATTGTTGCAGGAAATGATGTTTAAGAAACTCATCTGTTTCTGCCTGCTAGTAACGATAGTTCGCACCGACTTAACGGTAAAAAGAATGTATAATTTATTACGTATTTAGTTATATATGCATTTATTGGCCATTAATTTCAATGTAAATACATATTTAGCTTAAAGATACAATTTTATTAAGTATATCCATTAATATATCCATAAAAACGCTAAGATAAAAAACTGAGACAATAGAAGTTTATGGGAATAGACGATTCTAGATTTTTTAAGTTACTTAATACATAGATTTTTATGCCTCCTGACCATAAAATATATATTATCATTTATTTTTGCCTTACATATAAATAGATTAAATTACATCGACATAGAAAAAACATTAATAAATTTAAATTTGCAATATGTCAGAGAGTTATTGTTAAAATACCAAGTAAATGATAAATGATTAGTTGACATTATATATATATATATATATAAATAATATACATATATATATTATATATATATATAGATATATACATATATGTATAGATATATATATATATATATATATATATATATATATGCCTTAAACAACCTTGTCCTGAGTAAACTTCTAACTACATATTTAGATTATATAACAGACTTTACGGGCATTTTGTGTTTGAGAATGAAATATTCGATCTATTAAAATGTATATCATTTCGATTATTTCAAAATCCTCAATAGTTTTAATACGTTGTTCTGTTTTATAGTCAATATCCGTACTTGAATGAAAATATATCGGAAATTTACAAGAGTCGAAATTAAACACAATTTCGTAGTTAAACCCTGTTTGAGATAACAAATTACTTTTAGACTGTTTTAAGTATATGTTATGTTTAACAAGGTATACCGTCTTTGCGTGTTACTAAATTAGAACGCAATTATACTAACTTTGTAAAGTACAATGATACAAAACGTGCGAAATCCTGTTGCATAAACAAATCGATAATATGCAACTGTAATTAAATAATTGTGTTTTAAATTACATCTTTTATATTAATCCTTTTTGTCCAAAACAGCATTATGTATATTTATGAAAGTCCTTCGTGTTATATAAAAAAGAGAGAAATTTGGCACTATCACTTATATAATTTTAAAACTACTGCCCAGCAAGTATTATCAGTTTCAGATAGGGTACCTGGATCGGCTACAATCAAACTTACCAACTAAAGCTTATATTATTACTATTTTGGTCCCACCACTCGAGTAATATAACATACTCAGGCGTGTCAAGGTGTATGCAGAATTGTGTGTTCACTTTAATATTTAGTTACTGGGCTTTTGAATTTTTACTTTTGTACGAGTACAGTCTGGTAATATTATTTTAAATGACATTACCCATATATTAGAGATTCCTGAAATAATACAAGGTGTTTACAGATTCAGCAACCATTTATGTTTGATTTTGTTCAAAAATTTACAAAAAGACTATATGTGACAAAATTTCTTTTAAATTGAAGTATTTAATAATAAACTATGATTCGTAGTGTCATGACAGTTTATAATAAAAATGTAAAAACCTTTGGAACTACACATTTGGCCGTTTTGTGTACAACACTTGATAGTTTTAGTTACTTATTTAATAATTGTAATTATCTAGGTACCTCATAACAGTTCTGAGTACATCAATAAACTACTAAAATATCTGAATTACTGAAACAAAAGTAAAACAATTCAGTAAGATTTGACAGTGTTAAACAATTATTTATTTTTTATTAATTGAAATTGGAATACATATACTAGTTTTTTTCATTCGATTTGTCTATTTTATCAGTAAACAAAAAAGAAATGTTTTGAAGTAAATATAAGGAAGGGCCATGTGGCCCTAATATTACCTCTGTACTCATGTACAAACAAAGAAATTATATTTATGTTTAGATAAGCTTGTAGCTGATATAGTGTCCACATATTTATAAAAGTACATTTATTCAAAATATAATCATTATATCTCTAAAAGTTATATTCATGTAAAACAAGGTAATAAAAGCACTCAATTATACACTACCACAAGTAGACTTTTCTAGCATGTACATACATCGAATGTATATACCTGTATCATTTTCAGGACGAGATCTCCAGCTCCATAGACACAACTCCCCCAACATCCAACAGTGTGGTCCAACATTTTGAAGAACTTCAGAAAGATGGAACAAATCCTAAGCATAATGGAATTTCTCCTCGCTCCTCGGGCTCGCTTTTCGGACTTGGGATCGGTGCAAATCTCTTAGACGTGCATGCAGGTGCAGGTATAGGCCATGGCCGTGGAGGATATGGTGATATGGGCCAAGGGTTTGTTGGCGAACCTGCGGGAGGCCATTATCCACAACAACCCCGGTATCCACAATTCCCATGGTATCCACAACCTCCACGGTACCCTGGATCCATGGAAACACGAATGCTTTTCTATCCAGATTACCCTCCATCCATATACGCTTGTAGCCTATACGCCTCAAGGAACGTTCACCAGCGAGACATCCAACGTGTTACCTTCCCCCTTGCACATACATCGATTTCATTTGGAGATGTCATTGAATGGAGATTTTGTTTAGCACTTCTCAAATATATTTTCACTAATAAAGCTTTATAAATATATAAACAATTTCAGACTGTTTTCATTGGACATACCGAAATTTTTATCATGTTTCCAATAATCATTATAGGTTAGAAGTTTCCAGATCAATTCCATTATTACAAATATATTGTAGTTAAATCAACAGATAATATAAACTATGAATAATTTATTAGGCACCATACACTCTTATTTACAAATAGCACTAAACTCATTGCGTAAACGAGAAGAAATGGCTTCGTATAAAATCTAAAAAAGAATAATATTTCATATTATTATAAAGTTATTTTTATAATAATTTTATCAATATAATTTTAAGGGTTAGGAAATTTTGTGAGATTTAAAATCAAATATTTGAAATAGCTGTTAAGAAATATCTGTATATAATAATAATAATAATATGGAAATAAAAACATTGCGTATATCGGAAAATTCAAGTATATACATTGTTTAATTGACGAATTTCTACAAATAAATTTGGTATTGGCTGTTCTAATACCTAGATACAGAAATAAACTTCCTAGGTCATTTTTATAATATCCACTGTTATAATATCATTTTGTTCAAACATTTATACAGAGTGGCCATGAATTACTCCATAAAATATTACCGTATGTTTTGCCAGTTCAAAATAAGTAAAAAATGTCTCATTTAGTCATATTTTGCTTAGTTGACTGCCTGTCAGATTTGTTTTGTACAAAAATATATTAATAAACTGAATAAATGTATATAATTCAAATTTGTATTATAATTAAAAGCCGTATTTGTAAGAAGGTACATATAAATATCATCTCAGGTTTGAAATGGTTCTCATACAAAATCTTTTACTAACTTTAAAACATAATGTGCAGTATTGCAGTTTACATTAAATTAACCAATATCAAGCTTACACTCATGTTAAGAAGTTTAATCTATTGCTTATCAGTTCCCTTTTAAACATTATATAATTGTGACGACTTGGGAGTGTTATAGTTTTAAAAGAATAGTGATACATCTATCTAACATGCGAAGCCTCTAACTATTTTTTGGGGTACGTGAACACTCTCCTTCCATTGTGCACTATAAAGTGTTAAGACTAACCATACAAAATTGTGAATCTGATGTTATTCACTGACAGTTATATTATTTCAATAATTCTGAATTCTAAGCATCTGATATTACAATGCGTTCATACATTTAGAATTTTACAAAAACTAAATTAAATTAAATATTTAGTAGTTGGCAATACATTCAGAAATGGGATAATTTTTTGTGTTCAGCAAAATAACTAGTAAATAAATACATATACACTTACTAAATATAAATTTAAATTTGAAGAATAAAGCCGTTTTAATAATTAAGTATGAAGTAAAAAAAATATGTGTGAAATTTAACAACCTTTCCTTTAGTTTTTCTTGAACATTTGCTTCGGAGTTGTACGGCGAATCAGTAATTATGGACTTTACGACTGCGGAAGTGCGCCTGCAATAACCGGGAATACTTCAGTTCAACTTAAGTTATACAGATTTGCCACCTTAAATACCGGTGCTGATAAAAATGTATATAAAAACTGACTGAATGACTGACATTAAATATTTCCTGCTGCCTTTATACACATTTATAGTCTGAAATCTGCCATAAATCTTGTCCATGGGACGTACTGAAAAGCAAATGAGTGTATCTGGTTACCGTGTCCAGCTTTGACACATGCTTCAACAAGAACACAATTATTCTCAAGATGTTCTACCTCATATATTTTACAATAGCGTGACATTCATCATAATGTCTGTGTGATAAAATAATTATGGCGAAATGCTCGCAGTACTTTTCATGCGTTTATTACGGGCTTATAGACCAATAAAACACAGCTACAGCCACATGGACTGAAATCATGTTAAAACCATTTTACCAAAATGTGGCAAAAGAGTACTATTCACAGTTCATTTGAAAAGCATTTTTATTAGTTGTGAGAAAATTTATTTATAAGAAAATACATGATATTTTAATAATCAATCAATGTGAAAATCAAAATCATCGGTGGATAGTAAAGTAATTAATGAAATGTTGACATATGACATTTTCTTGCTTTCTTTGACCGAAATTTCCTAATAACGTCATCGGAATTGAGAGGAGATACCATTTCTGTTTTTGCAATAACTCTTTTGAAAATGCTAAATGCCCTTCTACCATAGGCATCTGTTGGCATCATGTATTAAACACATATGAAAGCTACACCAATGATAGCGAAAAGATATGGTATTTCTGTTGGTTGAGTTTCCAGAATTTAGTAGACAAATGATGCTTTTAACGTTTATATTGAGGCTCTAAAAATTCTTTAAAATGAACACATTTTTCTTTAAAGTCTGAGGCAAGATAATGGATCAAAACTTCACTGTTCTCAAAATAATCTTTTAATATATTGTCTAGCGTACACATGTCCTCAAAAGTTTTGCTGTTTAATTGGATTTTGGCTTTTCCTATGCGGTTTCAAAGAGTTTTGTTTTTGAAACTAACAGTAATGAAGCAGTAAAGTTGTTCATGCCAGCCATTTGGCAGCCCTTGTTATATTGTCTCTTAGGTAATAGTTGTGTTTATTTCATGTTTTATCTTTATCTTAATCATAGTCTCAATCACTGATCATCTCTTACATAAACATAAACAGTTTGATTGAAGAGATCAGTTAGCTGCGCGTGTGTCCACCACATTAGCCATGTCCACCGGATTATGAATTACGATTTGTGTTTTTACGACAAAATTACGGCTTTGTCAAACGATTGGCCGCTCACAATTTTAAGAGACATGACCCGTAATAAAAATATTTTCAATACCATGTCAGCCTTTCCGCAAGTATGGTTTTCCTTTCTTGAGAACGTGACGGATATTTTAACAGCACAGCCATTAAGACATAGCGAGCGATAAAAGTTAATTGGTCATAATAAGTTTTTTCCGGGGTTGTACCAGCTTGAATGGTATTTGTTTTCTTTTAACTCCTCTACAGTTGTTGAAACAATCTTATTATACATTTTTACAATCGTTGCCATTAGTTAAAGATACAAAGATTCAAAGCCCCGAAAGGCTAATCCACCAGCACTTAGAAACATAATTACGTGAACAACTTTCGTTATACCCTGTCAGCAGTCTACTTTTTCAACTACTTTAAGAAAAGTAGAATCGATATTGCCGAATCGAAATATTTTGTTTCTCATAACTATGTGTTAATCATACGCTCAGAACTTCTCTTATGTTTTGAACATCTATAAGAATTTTTTCCAATCATTATAACGATGAACATATGATTGGTGGAATATCTGGTCTTATATGGATAAATACGCTTAGATTGGGAAAATTCTAAATACAATAATGTTTACAAGTGTTTTGGCAGATGTTTTATAATATTATCTTTTACGTCATTAGTTGACTTTCCCCACAAAAATTTGATTTAACATAAAAAAATCAAAATCAGGGTTTTTATCTTCTATCTGTACTAAAATCGTGGGAATATTCAGTACCCTACCTAAATACGAAATTATCAGTAACGGCAGTAACACTTAAACTAAGCCTACTAATTAAAATAAGATTTTCAAAATTAGCATTACCTGTACTTTGTACATGCTTTAGAACTTCAGATTCTCGATCACTTAAGTTAAGTGTATCGTCTAATTCAGTAATTTTAGGATAATATTTTTAAGCAGATGATATTTTAAAAACCTTATTTAACTTGACAGTATTTTGTGGAGATTTCAAACGAGCATCTTTAGCGTTTATAAACTTACGCTTGTAATGTCCACTGGTAATTTGTAAATTTTTACTCTTGATTAATTATTCGCTAATAGTACTACTGCAAATATTTGTTAATCGTTCACAGCTACACTTGAGTCACTTGTCATCAATAACTAAATTAACATTAGCAAAACTTGTGTAATTACATTTAAAACACTATTGCGGCTCCACTTATAATTTTACAATAAACTAACCATAAAATATTCAAGTGCTTGACGTGAACGTTGCAGCGGAGGGTGGTGGGAGGGATGACGACTGATCCATCATAGGAAATCAGCGCCTCGGGTGCGATGCACCGCTTCTGCAGATAATCACTGTGAAACTGACAAGCAATCGTAACTAACTGCCTCCTTAGCACCATTACTTTGTGTGTATATACAGTATGAAGATAATAATTGGATAATGTGTTATGGAAATATATTACACAGGTGGAAGTCACAGGAAAACTTAACTGCTAATAGATACTCAAATCATTCCTCCTTTGTTAGAATTCAACCATCCATAATGTAGGCCCAGAATTATTATCCAGAATTAGACTTCACCAATGCTTTTGAATTGGTAACTTTGCATTCATCCTCAATTGAAAACAATTTGTTAAACTTTTAAGCTCTGCTTATCATTAAGTATTTAGCAAGTACTTTGTATATATTTAATTACCGCTGTTAGTAGTAGGATTATAAAAGGACAGTTTTATTCTTAACCGTCACTTCTCACAATGAGTCATACGAGGTGCATTCCTTTTGAGCTTTTTATTCACCGAGATTTTTTGGATCTCTTTAGACTCCAGATTCCAGGAGTCAAGTCTGAGCAACGTCAGATACCAGACGCTACAATGAAAGGAAGGTGAACTGGAGCTAAACTCAACATTTAAATACTCTGTACGTTTACCAATTACTACCCAAAAGGCCAACATAAACGTTTAGAACTCGTTACTTTACTACGTATGACCCCAAATTAATTGGCAATATTTCTTACAATAAGAGAAACCAAAGTTCTAAATCTGAATCCTCAAGGACCTTTATGTCAAGACATATCACAGAGACAGGCAGACACTCTCTGATATGATTAAAAAGTCCAAATAATTTAAAAAAGGCGATAATTAAAAAAATAAGATATCTGTTATTATTTCTTAATAATTTTTGTTTTAGGTTGTTAGAGAAGAGAATGTACCAGAAGATTTTTCCGTGGCAGCAAACTAGCGGTTATTGTTTGTTATTCATTTCATACTAATTTTGAACTTACAACCCTTGTTTTACGGTTTAGAAGTTTTTATTGAATACAGTTAAAATGTTCACTTTAAAGCTGGAATTCCATTGGGGCTTTTACGTTTATTGCCATATTGACTACAGATTCTTGTTTGAGCTTTCAAATGCACATACACTTTGAACTTGTTCACTTTTGCTATTGAAAACACATCGGACAAATTTATATAATTTTGATTGCCATTGAGTGTTTCAAAGATCAAAGTATTAGTCGTGGGTCAGAGACTTCATAAATCATGCTCTCTCCTTACTCACCGAACAGCTGCTGACTGCTAACTTTCTTCTTCAGTATATACCGTTGTAATGTCTATAAATAATACAGGTGTTAACCTTATTTATGCTATCTTCTGAGAGCGACTCATTAGTGACATGTACTGTGATATCAAACACTTTTGTACAACTTTATTTTATATCAGAAACATAAAATTGGGTTATGAGGTATTTCAGTGAATACTTGACTAAAGATATACTGTTTGTGCCATTATTTTTGCTATCTTCTGAGAGCGACTCATTAGTGACATGTACTGTAATCTCAAACACTTTTGTACAACTTTATTCTATCTGGGAAACATAAAACTGGGATATGAGATACTTCAGTGAATACTTGACCAACAATATACTGTTTGTGACATTATTTCCTTCAGGTGTTACTAAACTTTCCCCATGGCCAGAATTCCACACTAGCTCCTCAAGGCGTATTTTGTCTGCCACGCTTGGTTCGTTACAGATAAAGAGAACAATCACGTTCGTACAAAAAGGTTTACATTGCTATATTACTTAGTAGGTGTTCTACTTCCTACAAACCTCTCGTCGTAAAGAGGTTCAGTTTTATCCACAATATTAGGGGCGATTTTGTCACTTAAATGTATCTACAGTATTTAACCTACTGTTATCAACTAATTGTATCTTATTATTCCTTTTCCTTTATATGTGATTGATTTATGACTATATTAAATCATTTTTCTGATTAATAGTGTTTAAATGCCTAAACAATTGATTTTATACGTAATATAAATAACCAATTCTTATGTTTACGAGTAGACTAATCAATATGTCATGACTAATACGCAGGTTTGCCGGTTTTCAAATAGTGAAATACTGCTAACCCATTTAGAGCCATGAATACCTGTCAGAATTTCAGACATATTGGTCAAGTTGATAGATCATACCTGGAATGTACAAGAAAACATTATTTAGTTCACATATAATTTGTATCGATTTGAACAGAGTTTTGTTGTTTGTAAATACCACGGCTTATTATAAATTGCTTGATACATAGTATTGAGTACATTTTGATGTAATCTCTACGGTTAAATAAATAATCGACAGGCTTAAAACAATACAAAAGTTTTAAAGATTGCTTACCATACAACATGCTAGAGTGGTTAGATACTCTTTCCATGTGTATTTTTATTTCAGACACATTTTACTAACTCCTACTAAGTTTTCATTACTAAATAACTGTTATCAATTCGTTTTAAATGTATTACAAACAAAAAATTTTCCTTTAATTATCTATCATCACATATTTACCCCCATTTCCGTGTGTTTACCACCACCGTTGTTCTGTATACAGTTTTATTCAGTTACTGAGACAACAAAGTATTATGTTTCATCGTTTATAAGAACATAATTATTGATTTTCTAAAAATGGTAACTATATTAAATGCTTTTTTTCTCTAGGATATAGTAATGTTTATCAGGAAGTCATAAACCGACGGGTTCATTTTTACCACCAATACTGAAATAAGTTTCAAACCTCCTTTCAAGTGACTTTAGACCTCGCGCGGGTCATCGATTTGCGATAAGATAAGACAGGGACGCACACCCTTTATCAGTTACCTAATATACAGAAAACAGACAAAATAATACATTGCATATCAGTCACATTGTGTCGTAGCGAATTAAAAGAATCGCATAAAATATCTTGGCAGAGAGTTAACGAATAAAAACCTAAAAACATATCTGATAGTTATTTAATTACCAATATTACTAAGAGAAAGAGTAAAAAGCATCATATGGCTCATAATTATAATCTTTATTACTCGAGGTTTGAAATCTTTAATGTTTAAATACTCCTATAGTAGAGAAAGGCGTAATAGATACTAGTAGAGATACAGTCGTATATGCAGTAGAGAAATATTAGTAGATAATAGTAGCTTAGTATATAATAGAAATCGAGAACCAACCTCGGGAGTGTAATTAATCAAACTTCCTCTGACTCAGCACAACAGTGAGGTGCAGCGCTTAAACTGAACCGAGAGTCACGAACAGATAAATTATCTCCGGTCACACAGATCAACCGCTGAACTCAAAGTGGCCGTTAATGTTAAAATTACTTAGTTTATAAACTTAATAGTATCAAGGGGATATATCATTTATACCCAGTTTTATCGCTCAGTTATTGCTTACTATAGGGTTAAAAGTTATTTATATTGAAAATAAGTGTACTGTGTACTATATAGGAGCTCTGATTGCACTTTAAACTAGAGAGAAGTGCTATCTGTAGTTAAGGTGTCTCTGATGTCAAAACTGCAGGAGTCAAGTCTGAGACTGCATCAGATTTCAGATGATGTACTAAGAGGAAGGTGCTTTAGTTAAATTCAACATTCTTCTTTTTTATGTTTATAGAAATCCAAAAGTACTCCGTTTTATGGTTCTGCTTGTTATGTAATTGTTCTAAGTTTAAAATAAGTTCATAAAACATTTCAAGAGACAGATAAGGTTTATCACACCAATCGCCTATAAAAAAGAAGCATAATTATAGTAATACTAGGAAATATATAGTAAGATGAAGGTTATTTCACTACCAAAATAACTCTGCTTATCCTTCGTGCACACATTCACTGTACGTGTCATTCATTTTCCAGAAGAATTTTACATTTAATCTCTCTAAAATTCATACCTATCTTTGGTAGCACCTCACCGTGTGTGTTATGCATTATACAGAAGGATTATACATTTAATCTCTCTACAACTCATACCTTTCTTTGGTATCACCTCACCGTGTGTGTTCTGCATTCTACAGAGGGATTAAATTTAATACCCCTATATCTCAAACTTATTCATAGTGAAAACACTCACTTTATGTGTTCGGAATTCTACATTTCTTATCCTAATTAGGCAATCTTATCCTTACTGCAAACCTCACTCTATGTATTCTTTAATGTTTAGAGGCAGTAGTGATATTTTTAAATTGCAGAGTTCTTTTTATTAAAATACTGTTTTAATTAATGAAACGTACATAATGGTGTTGTAAAATCTAGATAGTGTTTTTGTAAATCACAAGAATATGTATTTTATCCATGTTGACTGTGTAAATCCATTATTTGATAGTTAAATCTGTTAAGATATAGCTTTTGTTAATTTTGCTGTAGTTTAATCATATGTACAGTCCTGCAGAAAAGCCACACATACATGCAGATTGAGCGAGTATATTATTATTTCTAATGGTTCTTGCGAACTCAGCGAAAATTTTATATCCAAATATAAATTATACAGATAATATACATCATAAATATTTACTATCAGATATATCGAGCAATACTTATTTTGTGTATGATGTTTAATACATCGGTTAATATACAGGTTGACCCGAAAATTAGTAAAAGCCCAGAGATAGAACACCCCTAAAGGTACTTAAAGAACCTGAAAAATCTTATCCGGTTTTTTGTAAGTTATCATTTTGTTATATTTTTTACTAAACTATTGACTATGACAACGTTCTTGACTATACCTACGTAAATAGTTAAGATAATGCCTTAAATTTCTTTTCGACACTACCTGACTGGTTAATGTATCTAAAGCATACAAACTTGTCATTATACATCAATCCATAGTTCTTTTAAAAATCATAGAATGTTATAAAATGTGAAAACCTTACTGACTTTAAAATCTTTAAAAGCAAATGATTAAAAAATCTTATTAATTTTTCTCAGATATAATTTCAAAACATATAAACCATTTCAACTATTTATTCAAAAAATAAGCCAATGCTATCTCAATTACATCCACAACGCATAGAGCTGAAAATTTAAATTTAAGTGAGAGAAGAAAGTTTATTAAAACTCAATGATACATTGCTTTTGACATGTTTTATTGGTAAAAATTACAAAAACAACTACGACCTTTGCGCTTAAATAAAATTCTATTTATTATCACCTAAAGGTGCTCTGTAACTAGGCTCTTACTTACTAAATTTTGGGACACACACACACACATATATATATGTAAAGGGTGTCCCGTATTATATATATATATATATATAATACATATATATATATATATATATATATATATATACAGGGTGTATATTATGTGTATATTATGCTGTATATATACGCTGTATTATAAAAATCCAGAGTTTGAATAATTTTATGACCGGGTTTTAAGTGCTATAACTGTATTTGAAGATAATAATTAATTTCCTTGTGAATCGCAAGTCCAGTAATTAAGTTACATTATTGTTACTGAGGGCTGTTGTTGATTTAAACTCTCCGCATGCTATTTTGTATGAAACAAATTTAGACATGCTATTCGTAAGTACAGTTAAACCAAATTGGATTTCAGCGAATAACTCTATGACTAACGTAGCACAAACATAATTTCGAGAACTTTGTTAAATGTACTATAAATTGCAATTTAATTCTGATATATAAATCTTACTTTGCTTTGAATTTCACAAACAGACCAAAATCAAATTGAGAATAAAAACTTTACTCGTCCATCAATCTGTTTTGACATCAACTTTGTCAAACTCATGTTTCATTCAATATGTTACACACTGAACTAGTCTCAATCAATGCATACGTAATTATCAATAATCAGAGAATTATTAGTAACAGCGCGTCGGTTATCCCAGTATTACCGTAAGCTTATGTTACAGAATCAAAACACGTTATATTATATATATTGTATCAGATATTAATAATGTATCTATATTCACCACGTAACATCATTTCTACTTGTTTTATCAAACTTAATATACCACTTATACTGGGCTCACCATAGTGAGTTTATTGGAACTGCCATTTGAAACGAAAATAATAATACTAATATATCAACAGTCTAATGTTGTTAGTTAAAAATCTGTGCTAAACATGAGAAATCATTACAACTAACAGAACACTTTTTATTAGTTAATTGTATATTTTGTAAGCGTTACGTTTCTTAAACATTGCTTTCTAGTTATATATTTGTATAATTATTACAGAATAATTAGCACACTTGCTATTTTATACTTGGTAACAAAACTTTCTCAAACTGCTTCCGTCATTTTTTAATTAAATCAACAGAATTACAAATTTACCAATATCCATTCTGTACCCGGCTCAGGAAAAATTAAGCATACGACCAACCGTGGCTTATAACTCTCCGTCATCCACTGTCAAGATCGACACCTCATCAATTTTAAGATAACGTTGGCGCTAAAACACATTTGCGACAAAAGTTTTTCACGTGCTCCAGAAAGCACAGATAATACACCAACTTTCGTTGGAGCTTAAATGGGGCCCCATTATGTTCAAAATTATGAAAATATATCTAATATCTTTTCCCTTTAAAGGTAAAAACCAGCAAAAAACTAATTCAAATTCAAAAATATTTTCGAAAATACAGTTTTATTTATTGCATAATTTAATTAAGGTGCTGGCAGTGTTAAAACTTATAAAACGTCAATACGAGTATTTACTATCACTATTCATTACACATGCATGCACAATTTTTATTATTTCACATTGTGGTATTATTTACACATCGGTATTTGTTATATGAATGTTATCTTTCTTTGTGTCTCTGTGGCGAAGAGAACTTACACAGTGCAAATACTAACTATGAGATGGATTCAACGTGGACTAGTCTTACACAGGGTAAATACTAACTATGCGATGGATGAAACGTGGACTCGTCATACACAGTCTAAATACTAACTATGAGATGGATTAAACGTGGACTAGTCTTACACAGGGTAAATACTAACTATGAGATGGATGCAACGTGGACTAGTCTTACACAGGGTAAATACTAACTATGAGATGGATGAAACGTGAACTCGTCATACACAGTGTAAATACTAACTATGAGATGGATGCAACGTGGACTCGTCATACACAGTGTAAATACTAACTATGAGATGGATGAAACGTGAACTCGTCATACACAGTGTAAATACTAACTATGAGATGGATGCAACGTGGACTAGTCTTACAGAGGGTAAATACTAACTATGAGATGGATGAAACGTGGACTCGTAATACACAGGGTAAATAATAACTATGATATGGATGAAACGTGGACTCGTCCCACAAAGTGTAAATACTAACTATGAAGATGGATGAAACGAGTACGTCGTGTTTCACCAACACAAATAAAGTATTTAAAATGGCCGCGGAGTTCCAGCATACGTTACATACCGAGGCCGCGCCGCCACATAATATCGAACGGAGGATACGTTGTAAATTGTTACGTGCAAAATTTCCAATCTCTCTTCCAGGTATTCTGATGAAATAAATGTTTTTTGTAGTGGTTAGTTTAAAGGGTTTCACACATAATTCTTTAACCAAATAGGGAATAATTCTTAGTTTAGAGTTTTGTGCAAATATATCTTTTAAATGCAATTCTCAAGCATTTAAATTTACATTTAGACATTTAATACCGCACGGTACTACTCACGTTTTCAAAGAGCTACTTGACTCTGGGAGTATGTTTTACTATCTCTAAGTGTGCTTTTGGTTACTCATCGCTTCAGCTTCTCTCGCCAAGTTATGGGTATAGCATTGCTATATTTAGATGCCAAAACTCCAGCCATGCCTTGGCTACCCAATATCTTTTCCATATATTGGGCAAAATATTCGTGCAACTCCCTAGAGTATAAGGGTTTCAGAAAACCAAAGCCTACACTCTAGCTACCTCACATTTCACCTACCAGGAGGTACTGACGTATTTCTTGGAGGATTATTTCCCCAAATACTTACTAATAAAAGTTACTCTCTTAGTTAAAACATGCTCCATGCTCTTGGATTCATTTTTGTTTTTTTGATCACGGTATAAAACCCGATTATTCTTGTCCTAGCTATCTCATCTCGTCTTATTCCACTTTCTGTGCTCTTAAAAACTGGAAGTGCAACAGTCTCTTATAAAGTTCTGGTAGCAACCAGAACCCCTTTCATAACAAAAACAGTCGACACAAAGAGAAACTTTGTAATCGACTTTTTTACTCAACTAATACTAGAGGACATGCCAGACGTTATGTCAAAAGCAAGCAACCTCTCCTCGGAACATTACACCTCACTGCGGAGCGCGTAGATTACACTCTCTAGAAGCTAAGTTTCGTCCTCAGCCTCACTTCCATGACCTCTGCATTAATATCCTCTTTGGAACATTACACCTCACTGCGGAGCGCGTATATTCCACTCTCTACAAGCTAAGTTCCGTGCTCAGCCTCACCTCCATGAACTCTGCATTAATTTCTTCTTTGGAAAATTACACCTCACTGCGGAGCGCGTAGACTCCACTCTCTAGAAGCTAAGTTCCGTGCCCAGCTTCACTTCCATAAACTCTGCATTAATTTCCTCTTTGGAACACTACACCTTACTGCGGAGCGCGTAGATTCCACTGTCTAGAGGCTAAGTTCCGTGCTCAGCCTCACTTCCATGAACTATACACTTATTTCATAAATATAAATCGCTTGGGTATATGGCGTCAGTCAGGATAACCCCTCTAACTGCGCCACAAGAGACTTCTAGCGTCTTAACAAGGTAACCATCCCATTTGGTGGCATGGTCCTAAATGGCTCTCTCTTCCTCATGAAAATGTCAAACCCCTTGTTGAACTCCTGTAGATCATACTCTAGACACAGAGAAACAAAGATTACATCTGCCTCTCTGTATTTACCGATACTCAATCAAGTAAAATTGGGGACTACTAATTTATCGTTCTTACAATGTGTAATAGTCTTGAGATTCATACACAATTTTACACAAGTAAAAAAGCTCCTTGAAATATTTTCTTCACAAGAATTGAACTCGGCTCAATGCCAAACAGTGAAGTGTGTACAAACATTAATTTTTTTGACGACGTTAATAGTTTGATGGGAAAACAGAATTGACTTGTTAACCAATGGCCCAGGAAGACTTATTTATAAATACAGTTCTCTTAACGCGACATTTTGAAGTAACAAATTTAGACCAAGACGAAGAAATTGAAAAGAGGTATTTCCAGGAATTACCTATATATTTTGTGTTCTAAAATGTTTTATTTCATACCTATTCTCCAGGATAAAAAAAAGTGTATATTTAAGTTTCAGTCAGTAATCCTGACTCTTCCTTCTACTTTATAACGCTTCGGTATGTATACTCTATGTAATCCACGAGGAGATTACTTTGTGACTAGTTTATTACCCACCGCATTGTTTTATACTACACCGTATACCCTAAAAGATGTTTCTTCCATAAGTTGTATTATTGTCACAATTATTAGCTTCTTTACAATTTATCAACATTCCGGGATTCTGTAGAAGTCATCTTTATTTACCCCAAAAATGAGCTTCTATTTGCACGGATAGAAACTTTTGGTTTTTAGTTTTCAGTAAACTAATGAGTTCGAAGGCATATTATATTTTATTTCTGTTTCCCTCTCTAAAGTGGGTGTAATTTTGTTTATACTCAAAATGTAAGCATGCTCTTTTTGTTATAGCAGTGGTTTTCGAAAGAGCTCTTTTGGCCTCTTTTGAGAAACTATATATATATATATATATATATATATATATATATATATATATATATATATATATATATATATATATATATATTTAAATATCTGATTAATTTTAATTACAGCTTACTGGGTTGCTTTAGGTAATCTGAATTAAAGCGACTGAAAATATCACATACTCCCTGATGAATTTACAATCAAATTTGCAAAAAATAAGTAATCAATTATTAAAACAGTAGTAAAGAGTACTAATTTAAATATAGCTAACAGTAGTCTACTTTGTGCAAATCAAAACTATAACATTTAGATATTCATCGTATTGGAAAATATCTGCTTAACATGTTAGGCCTGTAAGTTGTCAGTTTGTTAGTTCTTAAGTATTTAAAACTGTCAAAAGAGATTAGATCATGTGTTGGGAATATGCATGATGTGCTATTAACACTTTACCGTTGTAAGTGGTTCTTGATAAGGACATGAAAATTTCAGCATATCCTAATTCTAAGGAATATATGGCTAGGATCACAACTACCACCAAGATTCTCGGTTCACACAACATGAAAAAAATTTTATACCTGAAATGGTAGTACTAGCCATACACAGCCACAAGGAGATCCTGCTGTGTCGCAATTGATTACATCGAATTCAAAGCAATCGATGTGACTAATCAAGTGGTTGCCAGGTTTTCTACAATCTGATACTGTCTTTATAAAGTTGTTTCCTTCTTAATTAAAAAAATATCTTTACACATAACCACAAATTTAAAGTTCAGAAAATTTAGCAGGGAAGGTTTCAAATAACTTACTTATATTGAAATAAATATAACAATATTTAAAACTTTTATTATTGTGAGGCTTTTCGATAGAAAGGTTATCTTCGTCAGACACATTACAAAAGGTTTTAAATATCTGAATCTGTTGGCGCTGTGTAAAGCCTACAAAATACACTAGGAAATAGTTTAATTCTTTCTGTATAGATGTACTATTACAAGATGATCAGATACGGTACATGGCAAAAACCAATAAGTTTGATTAATGAAGTTAACAAAAATAACTAGAAATGCCCAAACACGATTTTAAAATTGGTATATTATATTAATAGCTATGAGAATCGTAGATATATGAATAACAATTTCAAATTTATCACTGAAACAAGCGCAAGAGAGACAAGAATAGCCTTACCAATGCTTCTTATTCCTCACCGCCGACCTCAATTTACAATAAACCATTTATCGTCACTGCTTGCCGAGAGTAGAATTCCTTTCCTAACCATACTGTCAGTAAGGTTGCAAATCTAAACCGGAATGGAGCTTTACTGAAAACTGCTAGAAAAGATGTCAGCGATGGGTCAGTTCGGGTAGGTCTATGATGACGGATGGAGTGGTAATGAAGGTGTATTCGAATGACTTATTGTTATAACTTTTCTGAACACCTTAATACATAAGAAATTTTTATTGTAGTAGTTTTAATTTACTTAAGAAATTTTAATAATGTATTAGGATTAATTTTCAGGCAGGCCCTTATAGCCCGAAACTCACCCTTTGTACAGCAAGTTACAAATAAATTCACTACAGTCATTGTAAAGATGTGTTTATTTTACCAGGCGAAGTTAGGGCTAAGAAGACCTCTCAAACACTTAACCTGGGGACCAAAGGCTTAAAAATTACTTCCGAACCACTACCAATGGCCGGGTAGGCGGGCTGCCTGCAAGGACATGTCACCTCGCTCAGCGGTCACCCATCCAAGCACCAGCCACGCTCGACGTTGCTTGATCCGGTTATCTTGCGATAACCGCCGTACCCGCTACACTACGCCATCGGCAATTGATATCATTGTCATTGATACTCAATGATAAAACCCCGCTTTTTGGTGTCCGGGCCATTTTATAATGCTGAAAGGTGTGTAAATGCCAAGCCCTGCATGCATACTAGACATAAAAGTTTATACTTATGTTCTACTTTTCAGATAACAATCAGAACTCTATAACTGACAAAAAACAATCAAAATCACTTAACGCAGTATATGTGTGTTTATTTCTAAATGTCACAATAAAGAAAAAAAAATATGTATGACTTTTTCAATAGCGAATTCCTGTACTTTAGTTTTTCCTTCTTTATGTAAATAATAAACAACCCAAACTAATTTCATTTCCATAGAAATACTATTTAGGTCACAGAAAACTTTTGTTAGTGAATTTTATGTAAAAATAACTGGGGAATAAATCTGTTTTGAAGTTTCTTCTTTTAGCTATTTAAGAGATGAATATCAAAAGTAAACAATTAAATATGCATCTTTACTGATTTACAAATGGATGAAAGAGAAATCAATCTGCCACCATGATGAATCCCATACGGAAAAGTGTTTAAAACAATTCTATGCAAATTTGGCTTAACTTTTATGAGATAAACGTGTAAAAAATAGTTTACAATCAATAAGTTCCATTTTTATGTCGATTCTACCATTCTACTGGATCCGAGAGTAGAATTGTATATTTTGAGCTAATACATCTTTACTTGGAGTATAGTGTAAGACCTTGGAACTGATTAAGTCAATATAAACTAAGTATAAATTTAAGGTAACGAAAAGTACTCTCAAGATAATCTGAAAGGTAAAAGGTGTAGTGTAAATATGCATTTGGGGACGCTTGAATTATTCACTGTACTCTATTTATGTCTTTGTAAAGAAGTTATATGCAGCCAACATAAAAGTTGTTTTAGCAATAGAACCAATATCTCCACTATTTACCACCATTGTGGATCTGCTTTATCCATCAGCTGTTGCTTTTTAGCATTGATTTATTTGGAAATTTGGATGAACTTTCTTGAACACATTGAAAACGAAACGAGTTTAGATACATCTAATAGGCTCATATTTAGGTATTGGTATCCTACATTACTGCCGGCTGTGCTTGAAACATTTCCAACTGAAATTATTCGTTTATTACATTTTATTTCCGTAGAAGTGTAATAAATCAGAAAGGCAACTCGAAGAAGTAAAATAAAATGGGCAGATGGCCGAACGGTCTGACACCGGAATTTGGATCTGAGTTAGAGATAGCTCAGGTTCAAATCCTGTGACCTTTGCATATTTTATCATTACCGGCGACCTTGTAATGATAAGGACTCTCCCCCCTTATCCTGTTTGATAACATCCTTACACAGGCCAGTGGAACATAAAGGCAGCCTAAATAAGGCTTAAAATGGGATTGGATTTTCCATAAAAAATAGACTGCATTAGGTGTATAACCAGATCCATTTTTTTAAATATCTCGAAACAAATAATTGTTTTAATTCATTATCAATTGATTTAAGTATTGAAATTATAGTTTGATTTAAACATAGATTACAATAAGACCAATAGATAGGACATCGGGTGCTCGCAGGTGAAGCCACTGCGGAGCGGCTAATACTCAACAATATGGCGGCGCGGGCGTGAGTCACCCTACTGAGGAGCGTCGCCTTGCACCCCCGCTCTTCACTTCGCCCTTGTCGAGCTTACTGTAGTCACCATACACTCCGCTTACTGACGCGTGTGCTTCCGGCGTGTTGCTAAACATCTTGTTGTTTACTCTTGTTTAACTTGTTTTTGTTGTAGATGATGTTGTCTTCACAAACACACAATGCCTATATCATGTGTTGCTTTTGGATGCTTCACTAAAAAGGAAAAATTAAACTTTCAACTAGAAGATTGTTTCTTCAGGATCAATTTTTTCAAAATTCGGACTGTTTGATAAAGCGTCAATAAACGAAGGTCAATAAACTAACATTTATAATATATGACTTAAAACCTCCTCCTCTTCTCAACTGAGTATTACAGATTAGTTACAATTAATTAACTGAGTTGTACAGTTGAAACTATATTTTATTGTACATTTAAGTAATTTTCCATACTTTATTATAATTCATCTATAAATCTTACTTATTGCCTTACTAATTGTATAATAAATGTTTACAGACTTAACAAAATATTTTATTAAACCTTTATACACTTTGTTACAATAATTATGTAAACAAACTTTAGATATTGTATTTTGGGATATTTTGAGCTGAAGGATTATAAGGTTTAAAGTCATGTTTCCCTCATCTAATAATTTACCCGCATATACAAACTTTGCTCATATTATAGTATATATATGCAAAAAATAAATAGCAAATAAACTCTTAGTTATTCTTAGTTTAGAGTATTGACTCAGATTGAATTCCTTCCTTAATTACATAACTTATGTGATTTTATTTGAAGTAATTACTGTAAAAAAGTACAAATAAAGGGTGTTCTACTCACTTTTTATAATATGCTATAATGTACGATACGAGGAAACAGATGACCCGGCACGGAGCGTTGAGCTCCAAGCGGTCGCGGCACTCGTAAACTAACGGCTCACAAACAATAACTTTCTGGCCAAACCATAAGAGCTAATTAAAAAAGAAAATATGTTCTGAAAACTTCAACTATTCAACAACATTTTCCACCGTTTTTAAACTTGCCTGACCAAAAAACGGCAAAAGTAGCAGCCGACTAACTTTTTTATGTCAAGTTTTAAAATGTAAACATAATTCTCGACTTTATTTAATTATTTAAATTGCAAAACTAATTTTTTTGAACATTTGAATGATACCACAGGCATCCATAGCTTATTGACTTCACTCATACAAAGTTTCAAAGTATTTTCTTTATTCTAAGTAGGGTAAATCACGAGTTGATTGAAACGGGAGAACTGAATTTTTACACTAATCGGAGCGTAGTTTTGAGTTTCTATCCCACGACAACATGGCGGACCTGGCTTCACCTGCCCCAATGTTGGCAAGATAGGCATAACCCATCTATTTGGTCTTATTGTAATCTATGGATTTAAACAATTGGATGACTAAAAAACCTCAAATATTGCAATTTTCGAATTACTTGGTCAGCAAGTAGTCCACTAAGGGACAATTAGGATTTCAACAAAACTAGAAAACTATTTTGTATTACGGACTGCAGTCTCATTAGATGTACATTTAGAATGTATAGAACACTTAAAACACTTGGAAACGCTACTTTAAAGTAATTAGAATCTCATTCTGAACAGTTTAGCTTTTTAACCTATGAAAGAAAAAAGAATATTTTAACAATTGCTTCAAACTGTAATAGTACTGACATGAGACCATATATACAAGTAGACAATCCTATGTTAAAATTAGAGGCCGGCGAAAACAGCGCGCGGCCATAGTTCACTCTAGCAGATACCATATATACAAGTAGACAATCCTATGTTACAATTCAAGGCGGCGAAAACAGCGCGGCCATAGTTCATTCTAGCAGATTCCATACATACAAGTAGACAATCCTATGTTACAATTCGAGGCGGCGAAAACAGCGCGGCCATAGTTCACTCTAGCAGATTCCATACATACAAGTAGACAATCCTATGTCACAATTCGAGGCCGGCGAAAACAGCGCGGCCATAGTTCACTCTAGCAGATTCCATACATACAAGTAGACAATCCTATGTTACAATTCGAGGCCGGCGAAAACAGCGCGGCCATAGTTCACTGTAGCAGATTCCATACATACAAGTAGACAATCCTATGTTACAATTCGAGGCCGGCGAAAACAGCGCGGCCATAGTTCACTGTAGCAGATTCCATACATACAAGTAGACAATCCTATGTTACAATTCGAGGCCGGCGAAAACAGCGCGGCCATAGTTCACTCTAGCAGATAACATATATACAAGTAGACAATCCTATGTTACAATTCGAGGCGGCGAAAACAGCGCGGCCATAGTTCACTCTAGCAGACTCCATACATACAAGTTGACAATCCTATGTTACAATTCGAGGCCGGCGAAAACAGCGCGGCCATAGTTCACTCTAGCAGATACCATATATACAAGTAAACAATCCTATGTTACAATTCGAAGCGGCGAAAACAGCGGGGCCATAGTTCACTGTAGCGTATCTATTCTGTAAACAAGTCGTAATTCAGTCCAGTCAAGTAGGAAAAGAACCGAATCACTGTCACTCTTCACCGCCCATCATGTATTGTACGTGCCGGAGAGCAACTTCTACCCTACCTCTCTTATCACACACCTACCATAAAAATACCAAGGCGTCTTCATTGTATTGATGGTCTTACCTTTTAGGAAATATTAGACACGACGCCATTTCGGGTAGGATAAATCTTTTGAGGTCCGGTTTGTAAAATCGAGTTTTACTATAAAGGCCTTTAACTGTATGTACATCTTTACTTATACTCTCATTTTATACCACTCTTTCATAGACTCAGAAACTATTTTAACGATCATTATGAAAGCTTCTATGCATATTTGCATTTTTACACATAGAAGGTTTCTATGCTATGCCTATTGATGTACGAGTAACTCACCACCAGGCAGCGCTGCTAAATAAAAGTTTTTTAAAGCGCCTGCATATTATAAACTGCAATAAGGATATAGTTATAAATTGCGAAACACTATTTGAAGGCGCTAAGTTTTGATGAACCAACTCATCCTCACCGGCGTGTGCCGCCCATTGCCGAGACGCAGCGGACCCGTAGACGGAGTTGACACTGGTGGTGTTGGCGGGGATCGATCTTGGAGCAGCGTAGCCCGGGCCGTTACCATACAGCAGGGTAGAGTAAGGCAAGCCGTCCATGTCTGACACCTTGGTGTCGGTTCCTGCAGAAAGAAGGTCATCTCTACACAGACATTTGGTGTATTAGATGTACAAGTATCATGCACAACTACATATAAACTGTCTATTACCTATTTACATACGTTAATTGTATTGAAGTTTGATTACATTTTAGATACATGACATTTGTATTACAAGCCCCGTCTGCATTGTTTGTTAAAGCAATCTACAAATTATTGTTGGGAAAGAAGTTTAAGATTTATGATTAAACAGGATAAACATACATTTAAGGTGTCTCAATAACGCGTTCGTGTTTCGCTCGATTGATATTGTTTAATGAAGAAAGTAAAGGCTAGACTCCTATCCATGTCCAGCAGTTAACTTGCGGAAGTGTTTAAGTTTTCAATTATTTCAGCCATCAGTCAGCGCCTGGTTTGGTAGATATTGTGTAGTCATGCTATACTTTCATACATTGCCAGCCATTACTTTCGTACTGTTATAGCTCTTACATATTTCAAGCATCAGTCAACGCTTAGGGATATAAGCCCTTTTAATCACTCCAAGGCTATGTTTTTGCAACCACTGAAAACTAACCTCAATATCACATAAAGAGCATTTTCTTCCAGGAATTTACATACAGACAATTTTGTGTTTTACTTGAATACTAAAGTAACATTTTCAATTGGTTAGTTTTAACCAGTAAAAGCTGGATGTTTAATGTAAATAAATTTGAATAATTGACTTTGAAAGTACGTATTAAGTAAATTATAATCTCAAAAATTTAATATTTTTAGTATTACATTAATAACATTGCCCACGTCACGGCTAGTGTTCTCATTTACTCGAATTAAAATGATATTTTAAGAAAATATATTTTCTTTAGTATTTAATATTCAGATCTCTTTCATCAGACGTAATTAGTTTCTGTTATAAAAGGCAACATTGGGCGATGATGATACATATAGCATTCCTTTGAATAACTGCAAATTGCTGGATAATACAGTCCAAGAAATTTCTAACGATTTAATTCAGAAATTTATGTATTCCTGATTCAGTATAGCATTCTAAAGTATTGAAAGCCTAGCTTACAAAGATATTAAAAATCTTATGAATCTACCTCTTTGAAAGTCTGTTTATCAATTACAATAATTTATAATTACTACCAAAATGTATTACAAGATTTAAGACAGTACTCTCCAAATGTAGGATTCGAGTGTTTCACATGATTCATGTGATATAAACCAATAAATCACACAGATATTTCGTGACACATTTAATGAATCCAATAAAAAGAGACAATTGCCAGTATAAATCTGCACCTAGTATAGGGTTGCCGAGCGGAGTGGACAGTCCACCGAACGTAAGAACGTTGGAATGGTCTGAAGTGACAACTGTAAAAGTCTCCAGCGGGTCCGTGACTGACAGGACCTCTAGCAGCGAATCCTCGAGCACCAAGGTCTCCTCCAGGGCTCCTTAAGAATTGTTGTAATGGTGAGCGTCATCGATCCTACTACCTGCAAAATCATTTGGCTCACTACAGATAAGACTTAAACTTGCTCATTTTTATAGACAGTGGATAAGGTTATTTCCTTATTCTAATATATTGCTCTATTAAATGTTGTATTAACGTAGTTTGGAAAAAAAGGTTTTGTGGATTTTATATGAGTTAGATGAGGAAAATTTAGTTAATCTGATATTGTATTTTATCTCCTATCATGATGTTATCAACATCTTGTACCAACACCCTTTAAATTGCTTCTTAGGATGATAAAAAAAGTTACAACTCAAAGACGCCTCTGTTTACTATAGAATTAGGTCATCTCTTCTGGAGAGCATTAGTTTGTGACTTCTAATAAACACCAATTTGCCTAATCCATAGTTTTCTCAACGCTATTAATATTATATCGTTTAATTTGATTCCATTCTAATTTTATTAACAAAATATATTAAAATCTTTCGTTAAGTTTAGATCATAGGTAAAGATATAGTGTGTTGCCAATTATACTTGCCCCCTCCCCACCACCTACACACACACGCACACGCACTCACATACACACAACAGTTATTTATGTCAAGTCATTCAAAAGTTTTAAAAATTAGTTTTAAATCATTATATTATTACCATGTACGATGTATCCTTTAAAAACACCGATATTCGTGTTTATTAAAGGAATAACATTAATATATCTACATAATTTAATATTTATATACCTCATAAAAGAAAAGAAATATTAAGTTGAGATATTTTTCTTGATCAAAGCTAGCGTCATTACTAAAAGGAAATATTTTCATTTATAAATATATAAAACTGTTATAATAATTAAATAGATGGAAAACGAAACGACTAAAACGCCATAAACAGCGATGAAATACATAGTGACATTTGTAAAGCGCAAAACTACGTTTATTTCATATATATTAAATATTTAGCAATAAAAATAGAAATATTGAAATCATGAATATGCTTCACAGACCTGAGATACTACTGCTGCCTTGGCTTTGTCTCTTAAAAGTATCACACACGTTAAAGTTCACCCTGATTAGGCTAGACACGTAGGAAAGTGAAGCACCACAAATTAAATTTCAACATATTGTGTTGGCTTCCGTATGAATTGAAATGAAGTCAACGTAACGCAACGGAAACTTTGTCTCTTTAAAAGGAAATTGGACAATGAAACAATATTAAAGAGGCCCATTTCCGTTTCCTTTGTTACCCCCAACTTCTGCCTTGACGGTTGTCGTTTACAATTGACCTCTGGTCAGTTCCCAGTGGTTCAGTCGCAGAACTGTTGTGAGCTATTTACTTTAGTTTGATTTTAATAGCTTTTTTATTAAGTACATGTTTTATAGATAAGTGGGCTTGGAGTTGACACACAACATAATTGTTATGATTCCTGACTTATGCGTGTCAAAAGCTTTGGTATGATTTGCTTATTTTTAAGTACATTGTAATTATATGTTAGGTTAGTAGTTCACCTGAGCAAGAGATTGTCTTTCAGATATCGAAAATTATTGTCACTGATTTAATATATCACTACATGATGGCAAGTTTTCATAGAATTAATTGTTCTTACTACAAATCCAATACACAACAAATACAAATACAATTTTAAACTCTCAACCGTTCACAAATGAAGAGACTTTCATCCGGTATTTATAAAATATAGTCATTCAAAGAGATTCTGGCTAATGTCTGTGATATTTAACATAATAAACTCTGACACTGTAGAAACACCAACTTACTGAGTACGGTTCTTCTGTAGAGGAAGGTCTTCATTTATTTACATACAAGGGTGCACAGAATACTAATTTGTTTCCTTTAAACAATAATGGAAGAAATTGTAAGTACATTAAACCACTTCACAAAAAATATATAAGTAGCTATTTTGATACAATTCCTCAATTATTTTGAGTAGCTATTAGTTAGCTACATATATGTAGATATTTTGAGACAATTACTCAATTATTTTGAGTAGCTATTTGTTATCTGATCAATAAAATTACAATAAGCCAGATTACAAAGCACATAATTTATTTATAATCAATTACTCGTATCTATTTTAATTATTATATTGCTTCTAAATATCAACCATAAATTTAAATACTGTTTGTTAGTAAAGTAAAAGATAGTGTGTGGAATTACACTCATAGAATAGGTGGTCTGTTTATTTATTTTGTTTAAGATGGTGGATTGTGACAGGTATTTTTACGTCTGAATTTCTATGCATATTTGCATTCCAAAACTCATTAATTATACACTGTAAACTGCAAACTCCACTTGACAATATATTATACATACAAAGGATGGACAGGAGAATTGCATCTAAGAAACGTATGGCAAAATAGAATCGGATATAAAGTCGCTGATACGTTGAACATTTGGAGAACAAACTTCTATCTATGACAAATGCTAATAACAGTATTTTATTTTAAAAATTAAATACAATATTTTACTGAAATCGTTGAACAGTTAAACTAATTTACTATTTTGTATAATTAACAAAGAAGTACTATTAAAATTGAAAGCACAAATACAGGAATCGCTGACAGAGACACTTAAGTTTTGAAACGTTAGAGATAAAACCTTTATGTATAAACAAAGACTAAAAACAATTGACTGTAAAAACAGTACTACATGTAAATAAATTATATTCAGTTTTTTTTCAAAAGAAAAATACGGTACTTAAATCACAACCAACTCATTAGTATAACACAAAAAAGGAAAAGTTATTAATACAATCAATTATTCTCAATACATAATACAAAGCGTGCATTTAATATTATAGCACTGGAATACCTACTTAAATCTGTACTATTACTAGATCACACCACTGCCACTTTGAACATTGTTAACACTATTAAAATATTAAGATATTTCGATCTCGCCATGTTCAGTTAAAGCATGTTAAAACAAAACTCACACCTGGTTGGCAAATACTCACAAAACATCGCACTCGGAATGCATGATGTCACCATGGAAAAAATGAAAATGTAGTAAGTGCAGCGAAGGAGCCAAGAAGGCACTGGATTTGAATATTTCTGACTCGATGGTGGACGCTTGACACAGAGAGTGGGAAATAAGCTAAATTGAGGCAAACCATCTGGAACAATAGTACAGTTCGTGAGGCATGCGGCAAAAGAGGAATTCATCCAAAAACTGCTAAGGAACGTACTCCGGGTATGGGCCACATACGAGAACAACTCGCTGTCGAAGAATTCTCGCCATGACAAGGGCAGTCTGCAAAGAAAAAATACAAGTTTCTTTAGGTCCGGAGTGCACAAATCTTCTTTCGGAGAAAATGCAGCCGTATATCTAGTATCTGGAATACATGGAGTGGAGGCTAAATGGTTTAAAAACTACCTCAATGGAAGAAGTCAGCTGGTAGAAGTAGAACACACCCTGAAGAACACTATCACCTCAGTCAGATCAGACCTGCTTCCAATCCAAAGAGGAGTCCCACAGGGCTCAGTGCTTGGCCCCGTATTGTTTGTCCTATTCACAAATGACTTACCACAGTATCTCCAAGACTATGCGTACAGTGTAATGTATGCTGACGACACAGTGCTGCTAACAGGAAAGAAAAACACAGAAGACCTGGAAATTGACTCATATTGCACTGAATGTGGCTGCTGAATACTTCATAAAAATGACCTTGTACTTAATTAGTCTAAGACAAAGCAGATTGTTCTGGGAAGAAACAGAGAGAAAGTCTCGGAACTCCCCAACATCACAGTGACCAGCGAAGTGAAGCATCTGGGGATCATCATAGATGATAAGCTATCCTGGAATGGACACCTAGATAGGCTTTGTCAAAGACTGAGCTCAGCCATCTTTGTAATAAGGAGGATTAAGACCATCAGCACTCAAGCAGCCAGCAAAATCGCATACTATGCACTGTTTGAGTCACACCTAAGGTACGGCATTGTGGTCTGGGGAGGCTCAACAGCAAGAAATATACAGCGCGTACTGATCCTACAAAAGAAAGCCATAAGAACAATATCTGGGCTAGGCACAAGAGACAGCTGTAGACAGGTTTTTTAAGGACTTAGGGATCCTCACAGCACCCTCCCTTTATATCCTAGAGACAATACTTCATGCCTCTTCTCGAAACCTTCCAAGACACTATGATAGGCATGCTTACCAAACTAGAAATGCCACAAACTATACATTACCTCTACACAGGTCAGCACTCTATGAATCAAAGCCTACATACGCTGGAGCAAAATTTTTTAACAACCTCCCAGAAGCACTGAAGAGTATCAGCCGCAATCTGCTTAAGAAGAGACTGACAACCTGGTTGCTGGACCAATCATTCTACAGCCTGGAGGAGTTCCTGAATTGGAGAGAACATTAACCACAACTGCCTAACCTGGAAACTATTATTGACAAATTGTAAAATGCTTATACTGTTTGACACCAATTCAGATCTTGATGATCTTGTATTAAGTTCTATCAATAAATCAATAAATCATGATCAAGCTGATTTCAGTAAACTTTAAACCCCATAAGGGTAACAATAATCTATGTTTGAATTCACTGTATTGTTTAGATTTTGGTTTTTTCATGTAAATAGATATAATTAACATGTTTATATGTTTAGTTAAAACTAGATTACTTTATCTTTCATTGTGCTTAAACGTTTTACGTGATATAAACAAAAACATTGAGAAAATAGCAAATAATTAAATAATCATGATAATTTTAATATCGTTCGTCAAAACATAAGAAGAATAAGAAAAGATTTCTATATTTTTTTAGCTGAAATATTCTAGGCAAATTTAACTCGAGCAATAATAGTTATAAGGGAAATATGGATTATGTAAAATGAAAAATAGTTCTTTTGAATACCGAACTGTGTAAGTTTGATGCAGTTTTAATAAGGTTTATAAGGCTGGGGGATCATTTTATAATATGTGGTTCCAAATATTACAAAATCAAATCAAATTAGTGTTAGTAAACGGTATCTTTCAATTGCTTAAATTTTTATTTTATTCGTTTCTAAAACGTACGTAATATTCCTTTGGATTTTTTTATTTCGGTAATTAAATAGTTTGAAATTGTTTTTTGTTTTCAATTTTGGAAGAAGTATAATAATTGGCCCACCTATAAATTATCTTAAAACATATATCTTCTACACTAATTACCTTTTTAATTTCTTGTCATAAATTCCTTTTGTGATAAAGTTAGTAAAATTAACTAAACTAGGAAATTGATTAAACGCATTCATACCGATTTTGAAATAAGAAACCGAAACTGAAATAAAACATGAACAATTATAAAAGCCTTTTCGACTTAAAAAATCCAAATTTAAACAGCCGTACGCACTATTAAAATGACTAGTCACCTGAATCGTCATCTTTTGGTAGGAAGATCTTTCCCCTCAACACCACTGGTACCGGTCATCACTGTCACTCTTTAGCAGCCTCCCCGTCCCCAAGAGCCGCCTCCTGGCTGGTGTTAGGTCCTCGTTCACGTAGATAGAGTTGTGAGCCGCCCTGTCACCCATCCGATGATACGCATCAAACATAGAGTCCACGACGTCCATGCCCAAGGCCTTCCCTACCTCCTTAACTGCACTCAATACGTCCTCCTGAAGTTGCATAGGGACACCATATATTTCCACGAAATTCACTCTCGAGTACTTTCCATTCCCTTTACTCGTTTTTCCAAGAAACCCACCCTATTGCTCAGCTTTATATTACGTTTCAGAAGAATATCAGTGATCTACATAATCCCATTGAGCGCGTCATTTTCTAGCATTTGAGCAACCTTCTATTGCTATCTAGGTTTTCATTTAACAAGTCAATTTTTTATTAAAACTCTCTTCCTGACTTTTCTGACTTGTTTCAATTTTGAATACTTTCTTAGTGATGTCTTCCAGGGAAAGCTTACCTTCCTGGCCATCTACATCGACTCGCCGGCGCTTCCTTTTCTGCTCAGGTCAGTTTATACATCTCCAAGTACCAGCCGTTATACGCTCCATTTTGGCTTTGTTTAAATCTATACAAGTGCAATGAAACTCCTCACCGCACTTACAGCATGTCATTGTCTTCTTTTGTTTAAGGGGGTTCTTAAAATTTCCACAACTGGCCATTTTTCTAAAAGGAGATGAAAGTGAAAAGGTTCAAAACCCACCAATTAATATATTTGACCTGTTCGCAAAAACTAAAGGCTTTATAAGTTCAAGACAGGAGCACGATCTCACGACTATCCTTATCTGAACGCCGCCGACACAGCACTGTAACTATGTGCATAACCGATATAGGTAATGGAAATTTCATTACAGTTTTACTTCTTCTGCCGATAGTGGAGTATTGTGTTTTACCGACAATGCATGGAATTAATTAACTCACCTCTTGAACGAAGATTTATGTGCCATTCAATGGTGATAACGAACCGTTTGCTATAATTGTATCCAGAAGAAACTAAATTTATCATCTTAGAAATGGACGTACATGTTTCAAATAATATTCTAAAAAAATGTGCTGATTGTTGCTTTAACAGACATATTGCAAATTCGAATGTGTTCAGTTTGGGTATATTAACAATACTATATAATTATAAATTATTCTTGATAAAAAAATAAATTAGAAAATCATGTAAGAAAAATCAAATAGCCATAAGACATGTTTCTTTTCGAAAATTATTGTACAAGGCAACAACGCTGAGTATTTGATTATGAATTGTTTTACTGGTGTAGAACTAACTAGACTAATATGAATCCAATATTCATTCAAACTAAAGATATTTATGTATATTCTGAAGACTTTTTCCATAATAGTCATGTATGTTTTATGAACAAGAGCATTTATCTGTTCCAAAACTACAACTTACTTTTCATAAAATTTTGTTTTTGTTTTTTTTTTTTTGGGGACAAAACAAATTATAAATCGTATTCTAACAGATGTAAAATTAAATTTATCTATTTATGAAAAGAATTCACTTTTCGTTTAAAATATTAGTAATGCTCATTTTCACATTAATTACAACGCATGGAATCTCTAAATAGGCATTGCATTCACATACACGCAACAGTATTTGATGTCGAGTCATTCAATAATTATAGAAATTATTTTTAAATCATTCTATTATTACCATGTACGATGTATCCTCTAAAAATACTGATATTTGTGTTTATTAAAGTAATAACATTAATATTTCTACATAGCGTAATATTTTTATTTATTTATAACAGAAAAGAAATATTTAGTTGGGATATTTTTCTTGATCAAAGCAAGCTTCATTACTAAAAGTAAACATTTTCATTTATAAATATATAGAACTGTTCTATAATTAAATAGATGAAAACCGAAACGATTAATACGACAGTAAACAGCAATAATATACTTAGTTACATTTTTTTAAAGCGCAAAATTATATTTATTTCATAGAAAATGTTTAAATCATGTAAATAAGCTTTACAGACCTGAGATACTACTGCTGCCTTGTCTTTGTCTCTTAAAATATCATACACGTTAAAGTTCGCCCTGACTAGGCTAGACAAGTTTAAAGTGAAGCACCACAAACTAAATTTCAACATATAGTGTTGCTTCCGTACGAATTGAAATGAAGTCACACATCGGAAACTTCATGTCTTTAAAACGAATATGAACCAATAATAAAGAGGCCCATTTCCGTTTCCTGTGTTGCCCCCAACTTCTTCTGCTTTGACGGTTGTCGCTTACAATTGACCTCTGGTCAGTTCCCAGTGGTTCAGTCGCAGACCTGTTGTGAGCGATATTATTCAGTTTGATTTTAATAGCTTTTTACCAAAAATAAAATGAAATCGTACAGAAATATTCTGGCTTATGCCCGTGATATATAACAGAGTAAACTGTAACACTCTAGAACCACACCTTACTGAAAACGGTTCTGCTGTAGAGAAAGTTCTTTGTTTATTTACATAAAAGGGTGCACAGAATAATTTAAACTATGCATGGAGACTAGAAGCGTGTCCTCACTTTAACGTACTCGGTACACAAGGCTTTGTTTATTGTTTAAATATTCAGCAAAGGAGGCCAAAGTAAACTCACCCGAATCCAGATATCTCATTATCAAAAGTCAATCAGTAAATTTAATCAGACTAATAATGTAACTCGATTGTGATTCCCTTGTATTCCAAATCAAATCAAATCAAACCTTTAATTGCTCGCAACAATTTGTTCACATTGAATGGCAAAAGTCATAATTATTTCTAAATTTTAAACTCTCATACCACACAACTACCACACTCAAACTTACATAATTTTTCGTACATTCCAGTCTCGTTCATCCTTCGCCAATTTCAACCCACGTACAGCGCTGGACTCAGTTATCGAATTGGGCGGTCTCCCAGTTAAACGCCAGAAACTCGTCAACGCTGTAGAATTACGCCTTTGACACCAGAAAGCGCTTAAGACGACCTTTTGACGCCTTGGGCGTTTGGGCGTTTTCCATAGAATTTGGCAATCTGTTGATGAAGTGAACACCTGCCTGCGAAGGCAAATGCTCATAAACTACCGTTCTGTGTGTTCCAGTTCGGTAGTTATCTCTGCCTCTAGTCTCATACCCGTGTCACGTCCCCTGGTAAGGGCACATTTAGACAAACAGAACAAAGATGTTTCTAAAATGTAGAGACTGGGCAAAGTCAATAGTTTCAAATTTTGGAATGCTGTCCTGCACGACTCTCTGAAATTCAACTTTGCGATAATACGAATCGCTTTTTTTTGTAGTTTGAACACCCTCAGGAAATTATTGCCTGCACAGGCCCCCCACAACACCACCCCATAGGAAAGGTGAGAGTGAATTAGCCCATAATATGCCGCAATCAATACCTGACTGGGGCAATACCGGGCCAAGGACCTCAAAACATATATTCCTGAGGACAGTTTGGTACACACATGGTCAATGTGATTATTCCATATCAACCCTCGATCGAGGAGTATTCCAAGGAATTTTGCGGAGTAGACTTCTTCCAATATGGAATCTGCCAACATGACAGCTGACCCACATTGGGAGTCTACTGGGCGCAGTGCGAAATTTAGCACGTTGGATTTCGAAGAATTTGTTTGAAGGTTGAGGCTATTGAAATATTGAACACAATTGTTGATATCGACAAAGGTTTGTAGTTCCAAACCTTCTTGTGATTTATCTCTGAAACAGAGAGTCGTGTCATCAGCATACTGCACGATTTTCCCATGCAGCAGCGATGAATGTACGTCGTTGACATACAACAGGAAAAGGATTTGGCTGAGTATAGAGCCCTGGGGAACTCCATAACTCAGTTGCATTGGTTTGGAAAATTGGTTTGAGATCTGAACCACTTGAGCTCTCTGACTTAAAAATGATTTAAGCCATAAGAGCGGCACGCCTCTGATGCCATGAGATTGTAGTCTGTCAAGCAGTATTTCATGGTCAACGCAGTCGAATGCTTTAGACAGGTCAAGGAACACACTTAATGTGTGATCCTGACGTTCTAGCCCCTCTACAACCATATAAACCAGACTCACCACTGCGTCTATTGTCGATTTTTTTTCCTGAATCCAAATGGGTGTTCAGAAAGCTGGTTGTTTTTATTTAAGAAGTAAGGCATTCTCGCTCGAAAAAGTTTTTCAAATATTTAGCTTAAATAGGCAAAATTGAGACGGGTCGATAGTTATTTATTAAACAGTTATTTATTTTCTTTCTTAAAAATTGGATGCACTTTTGCAATTTTTAGGAGTGAGGGAAAAACTCCTGAGTTAAAAGACTAATCGAGTCAGTGATTTTACAATATGCCTTGAGCATTTTTTTATTAACCACATGGATCTCAATCCTAGATCATTTGATTTTTTGGCTGGAAGTTCTTGAATAATTCTATCGAGCTCTTCCTCAACTAGTCAGAGCCATTGAGGCTATTGGGCTCTGTTTACGCATGGGGTTCCCCTGTGGCATTGATGGAAGAGGGCCCAGTCCACAAGCAACATACGCAAAAAAGCCGTTAAACTCGTCGGCAACCCTAGAAGCATCTCTCACAAATGTGTCCCCAATTTTGACTGTGATTTGCTTAAATTCTTGATGTTTATTTTTAACGATGCCCCATACAGTTTTGGAAAAGTTTTTTGAAGAAATAATTGATTTTGAGACATCATATGCTTTTGCAGCTTGGATCACCTTTCTGTAATTTTTTTTTTAATTTCGACAAAAAGATTTTGAACTGTTTATTGGCTGAATTTTTGTTTATTTCGAGAGAAAAACTTGAGTTTTTCTCTCGAAACCAGAATACCTTTGGTGATCCAAGTATTTTTTACCTTCTTTGGATCACCAAAGAAAAAAAAAACTTCTTGGAACTTTAATCGTTTTTGTAGGGCAACAAGTGTTGAGGTGGAAACTCAAACATTCATTGAAAATTTGGAACTGCTGCTCAACTGGATGTGACAAATTTAGAAAATTCCACTTTTCTTTTGAAAGGGAAGCGTTGAGGAGAGCGATATTTTCTGGCCTTGTGTCTATTATTGTTTTGATAGTTTTTGGTTCTCTCATGATTTGTTTTCCACTAATGACAGCCTCTTGGCAATAGTGGTCCGAGATAGCTGTGTTGACCACCGACACTGTGACATTTTCAATGTTCATAATGATAATATCAATAGCCTACTGCGTTGTGGCCGTCACTCTCGTTAGAGTTTTGACCAACAGTTCAAGGCCAAATGACCTCAGCAGATCGACTAGTCGCTTGGTGGATGGATGGTTGCTGTCCATCGCATCCACGTTGGGATCTCCCATCAAGACGTAATCGTATTGATGATTAGTCAGGTCAGTGAGTAACGCTTCGAATTTTGAAAAAAACTGATCTTCATTTCCACTGGGAGACCTGTAAATCCCTATCACAATTAATGTTGACCTGTTAGTTTGTACTTTGATCCCAACTACTTCGAAATCTTTCGCGGTCGTTACTTTGATTGGAAATTTTTTGAAAACTAAATTTTGTCCCAGAAAAATTGCTACACCACCTCCTTTGGAGGTCTGGTGACAGTACGCTTCTGCCAATTTGTAATTTGGAATTTTGCATAGTTCAAGGTTTTCGTTGTTAAAACCGTTCTCGGTTACAACGAGAATGTCTGATTTCAGCTCCTCACACATCAGCTGAATTTCATCCAATTTGTTGGTTGCGTAGTGAGCGTTTTGGTGGAGTAGTCTTAGGGAACCTTGAACATGTAATTTTTTATGTGTCTGATTTTGCCGATTTTGAACTGTCAATTTAGTCCTTTGCTGTAAAGTGGGCTCCCTAAAAAAACTGAATTTTCTTTTAAGTTTGCAGAGCGTCCTTTGCTTTGCATTGCTTTGCTTTGGACTGGGGGAGCGTCTCACGGCGTCCGCGTAGGTGACATCTTGTATGCTCGCTGGCCGCTGACGGGTGGTCGCCGACTCCCCTGGGGCAGCAGTTGGAATGTTGGCGGTGGTTGCAGCCGTTGTACGATGATTCCCCTAGAATCGCGGCTGCGCCGTCATCCCTGGTCCTTGAGTGGCTGGGCTCATCGCTGCCAGCCAGTAACTGTTTGCCCCGCCAGGAGAGATGTTGGCCGTGTCTCGTGAAAAACCTACGGCCGATGTCATCAAAGTTTAGCACTCTAATATTGTGCTTAGCAGCCAGTTCTTCCATGTAGGCATTCACGAGCACGGTCTGATAGTGGACAGGGTAGGTGGGGTCCAGATCATGGCGGTGCGGCACAGTGGTGAGGATGATCTCGGTGTTGGAGGATTCAGCAGCGATGTACCCCTCCAGATGGCGGTAAATATTCCTCTGCTCGCCGACTGCCAGGTCGTTAGTGCCGGCGATCAGCACCTCGCAGCAGGGCCGGGGCTCAGATGACGTTCGAGCTGGTGGACTCACGACATCCAGAAACCGGGCGCCGGGCACACAGACGCCGTTCACCGTGGTTGTAGGGCCGATCAGTTTTTTTAACGAGCCCAGCGATGTGGCGGGCATGGCTGTCGCCTCTAACAGTTATGTATTTGAACTGAACGTTGTGTGTAAGTTTTTTTTTGGAGCTTGCCACGATTTGTTTGCAGTTTTTAGAGAGTTATTTGTAAAATTTTGCTTTTTTTCTTTTTAGAAAAGGATTCAATTTTTTTTTTGGGTAACATTTATGGTTGGGAGATTACTAAGTTTATTTTGCACCGGTACAGGATTTTTATGCTTCCTCCTTTTTACTTCTGTCCACCTGTTGTTCCCTTTATAATCAGCGCACTCGCAAGTTTTTAGCTGCAGCTTCAGACTTTGGTTCTCCGCCTCAAAGACCTCTATCGTTGTCCTCAATCTGTCGAGGAGGTCAGTTCGTTCACGTGCCAGCGGTTGGTTGTTCCGGCACGTCGCACTGCACTCCGACCTCCACAGAAACGGGTGGGCTGAGGCACGGCTCGCACTGCACACCGCGGTCCAAAGTTACGGAAGCGTGAGTCCTCTGGTCGTCGCGGGACGAGGTGTCGACAGGGAAAATCTAATCCGTGAACTGCAGTAGGCGGGTGTCGGATTCTATAGTGTGATCTAAGAGACCCTGGAACTCTCTGTTAAGGCGTTTTATCTCCTGTTTTAAACGTGCGATCTCTGCTGCTGCACCCTCAGGTGTTGTTTGAGGGGTAGGTTCGGGGTCTGTAGAGACAGACGCAGGTAGGGAGGCGGGTGAGTGAGGTGGCAGGGTCCGGGCCGGGCGTTGAGCAGGCGGGCGCGGGCGCTATCGGTGTGTCGGGGGACGCGGCGGACGCAGTACGAGTCTTGAGGAGTGGTGAAGAGAGGGTTCGCATAGTGACTGGATGGTCCCCACTGTGCTTTCCATTACAAACAGTCACTCTCGTTATGTTATCATCAGTTATGATCGATGCTCCGCAACTTTCCCCTAAACACCGCCACGATATTTCTCCATTTTTTAGGGTCCGTTGTTGCCTAAATTTTACATTGTTGTATACTATACAAGGTCTTCCAGTTTAGGTTTTTTTCCATTAAGAATAACATTTATGAATGAATGAATTAATAAGTTAATAAATAAATTAGTTAATAAATAAATAAGTTAACAAATAAATAATTTAATAAATAAATTAGTCAATAAATAAAAACAACGTTTTATAAAATATTAAAAATAATAACAGTCAACAGCAACAATAAATTCTGAACAATAAATAACAAGTACTCTGTCGTTTCTTCAAGCAAAAAGATGTGTCATCCGCCAGTAACCGAACAGATCTCCTAGAGCGTATCTGATCAGTACGCAACTAATTCTGCCACCAGAGGAGTTGATAACGTGATCGATACTACTTGTATTTATGTTGCGCGCTCCAAGTCACGTCAAACAGCAAGTCCTTGTACACTTGTAATTGCCAGTGTAACCTTGTTAGCTTGATGGTTAGATTTAATGGCTAGTTACTACTTACAAGCGCATGTGCTGTCCGATTCACTTTGATCCAGGTTTATGATATTAAATAATTACGTGATATCGTCCAAAACCTTTCGTTATATTTTAAAAAACCGAAAATAATTCAATTAAACTGCGGAGCGTCGTGGAGTTACGTGTTGACAAGATAGGACTAGGCCTACAAACCTCCAACTCTCCTCTAATGTATTTAATCAATGTGTTGATTATCATAACTAGAGTAACACTCCCTACCAGTTAAACAAAATAATAGTTTGTAGAGTAAAACTCGACATATCCGATCCTAACGGCACCGAGACATGGTCGGAACAAAAAAATAACCCTAAGAGCGAAACCTTATATTTTTAGAAATGTCGTGTATATATTTGACGAAGCCGATGCTTATATTAATGCACAAAAGTGCATACATTATTGCAGTTCTAGATTGTTTCTGATTTCTTCTACCTTGGAAAATGTCCAGATAATTTGGTTTCCTTTATAATGTCAGAATTTGTATTTATCATCCCTATACAGGTGGAAAATGGGACTCGTTACGCAATTGCAGAACTAATCAATTGCGGAGCGCGGCGTAATTGCGTGAACTAAATTGTACGCGATGGGCTTGGGTGTAAATAAATTGCCCCGTTATCGTCCTAGACCTAGACAGCACCGTTATCATCCATCAGAAGAAGCCGTTAAGGTTCTGAGCTAAATTTGTCTGAGACTGCGTGTGCTGAAAACTGGAGATTGTCGTTTGTCACTCTCTTGTCTTCTCCTCTCTGAATGAAAAACTGGAATGTTCATGAATTGTGATGTGAGCAAAGTGAAATATTCCCTTTATTACCACTACCCTATATTAATTGTAAATCCATTTCATTTGCAATGTAGAGCAATTTAATTTTAAGGTTTAATATTTGGCTATTATGCTTAAAGCTAAACAGAAAATCAATTTATTTTGGACTCTTTAATTGAATAAAATCATAGTTTTATCAATAGTGTGTTATGATACGTAACTAATTATTTATTGAGAGATACATTTAATCTAAGTAGATTAAGCATGATTTAATTTAATTTAATTGATATTAACGTCTTGTACTTTCGAATACTATGCTGTTTAATAACATAATTAATAACATTCGTGAACTTAATAATGCACTGTTGTTAAGTCGTGCTTTGAAACTGAATCTGGAAATACATTTCCTGAAACTGTGCTTTCGCCCTAAGAAAAGGTATGTTCTTTAATTTTAAAACTTTAATTTAAAACCTAATTGTTCTTGTATTATTGTACTACTTATTACAATAAAGCTGGTCGTGTTCAAAGATATTTTAATGTCCTTTATTAAAAGTGTAATAACCTATCTTATTAACTTCTTTTATGATAATTAATTTGTTAAAACAGCGAATGTTCATAATCTGTTATCATGAAATATGTGGCTCTGTGAGAATTATAAATTAATTTTTAAGCGTTCTGGAGTTTAGATACCCTTATAATCCTCACAGTTACAATTACTGAGTGAAGTAGATGTACCGCTATTGTTGACTCGTCCTGATCATACTACGGAAGTCTATTAAAACAACGCGGCATATTATATAATAAAGATTATTATATGTGACTAAATTAATATTCAAAAATCGCGAGGACATATTTAAAACTTTTAGTTTTTCGAGATAGAGTTTCTGACCCTTTCTCTGAACTGACAACTACCAGCCATATGGCGTCTTTTATTGTGCAGCTTTTCAGGTATTAATATAATTTATTTGTTAGTGAATGTTTATTATATATTTACTCTCTTTTGGTGGTCACCTAATATATCTATTAGATTGAAAATGTTACTAATCATTGAGGTATATAATGTAAATAAGACCAATTATGGCAATTAATTGCAGTCTGAAGAATGTTTCCCTAGCCATATTCAAACGGCCACAAGATTTTATCTTTAGGCTGCAACCATTCTTAAGGTATTAACTCTGATTCAAACCTCTGTCGATTGGTATTATTGATTTTACATCTGTATAAGTCTATTACATGACTGTTAATGTTTGAACTGACTGTAAACTTAAACTTTCACATTCAAGATTCATAAACATATATATTTTAAATACGGTCTAAACCGAAATCGATCCGATAAGAAAGACCTCTCACCTCCCAGGCTACAATAAGCTACCGTAAACTAACGATAGACAGACGGGGACAAGTTCCTCATTCTCACCACGAGACACACTGCAAATGAGATGGCGCCCTTTTTATAAACAGCTATAAATACTTACAAAAATTCCAACAGCTGTCTCTTTACTGTGGCCTCTAGCAAAGAGTACAATATTCTCAAAATACGCTTCAGTAATAAATGTGTAAATCTTAGACCAATTCATGCGTTTACTGATATTAAAAACGCGAAGAAAACCTGAGGACACGGCCTTAACCATAAGGGTAATGTCGAATGATTCGAGATGTATAATTCTACAGTTTTTGCGTGTTGCATAAATACATCATTTAATTTTTCACTCAGCTCAAACATTGTTAAATATTATTAAAGTTCGTCAACTGTGAACAATGGTTTCATAATTATTTATTTAGGTGCTATGCTTGGTTATACGGAAATTGTGCCTTTTATTTATCTTGTTATAAAGGTTTAAGACTCTAAATGTGGGGAAATGCACCACACTCAATAAACTCCAGATATACTACAGTATTTAAGATTAATAATTATTTTCTATCGCTTATCAGTTTTTACCCTTTTTATTATTTTGACCACAGGCATACTCGTATATATATATACAAAACCTAAGTTTGACCAATTATATTTTCGTTTAATATTACTACTTACTTTCCACGAACAGGAAGAATCCTCTGGGGTTCTTCAAGAAAGGGCGGTCCTTGTCATTTCTGCAAGTGAAGGGTCGCCCTCAGCCGTTCTGTCTCGATCGGCATCGAACTCCATGTGTGAGAATAAGAACAAACCTGGCAAAAATAAAAGAAGGTTTACCAACACAGCCGTGTTATTTACTCCGTATTCTTCACTGCATTAAAATTTCAATCTATTATAATCATCATGTATAATGATACGGGGTGAAGTGGAGGAACGTAAGTAATAACAAAAAATATTGACTCAATTCCCAGTGGGTTGTTAATTTACTCGCGACTTCCACGTTTTTATTGTGAGTTGTAAAAGCTCGTTTCTCTAATGATTAAATATCCCTTACGGTTTGTAGTTGAAATGATTATATTTTCTCACACATAACGTAGGTGGAGAAGGGTTCATTCAATGTGAATGTTGAGTGCAGCTCCTTTTCACCTTCCACTTAGCGCAGCGTCTGAAATCTGACGCTGCCAAAGTCTTGATTCTTGGAACCGAAGAGATCCAAAACAAGTCGGTGACCAAGAAGCTTAAGACGAACTTCTTCCACCGTTCCACCACAGTGAGTACAAAATACAGTGTAATATAGATAAAAAGGTAGCAACTGCATTTTATTTGCTATTTTTGAAATCGGGTATTTCATTTCAGTTGTTTAATGACGCTACACATGCAATACGACGGTAAAATAAATCTCATTAAAAAAATACAAAACGTGTACGCACACACACAGTTAATACACGTCACGTTTTCTTAACGTAATTCCTAGTCAAACTGGACACAATAGGATTAAATAGTTTTGCTAAACATTTTTTGTTTATCTCTGTGTTTAAACGTTTTTTTTTTGGCCACATATCGCATTACAAATGAATAATAAACATCCCCATAGAGTTCCTTTTTCATATCATGTTTCATAACTTAAAACTGTTTTCAAAGTTTGATACATAATTAGAAATAGAAGTAAAAGGAAAATACAATTTTACAATTTATCTCTTGACTTGTTTCACCCCAAAATTTCAAACCTTTCCTTTTCCCCAATTATTTTTGTTCTAATTGCAGTTTAATTGGTGTCCAGTTTGAAAACTTTTCAGTGTGGAACGCAGGTTTGTCGCTGAGTCAAGGCAATGTATTTACAAGGATAGTATAGTTTTTTATCGATCGGTCGAGTGCAGATACTCGCGCCCCGGTCTCTAATCTACATCTGATCAATAGTAACAATTACCACGTAAGAAACAAATACTTAACGTGAATAAAATACTTAACAGGTAAAATCTATTATTATAATATTATATGTTCTTATGTTCGTGTATAGTTATAACAATTGTTTATATTACAAATCGCCATGTGTAGGATACTTTTACTAAAACTGAGGCACCTCAAAATCCATATATTAATGCATAATATATAGGGAACCAGTATGCTGTAAACATCAGTAAATTAATTCCAAAGAATTGCACTCGCTAATTTTACAAATCCTCCTAGAAGAACGTAACAATATTGCCTCAACTACCATAAGGTTAATGAAATGCCTCGCGGAAACTTTTCTTTAGAAACCAAATAAAATGTGTCATTTCCCAAACCATACTCCTGTCTCGGCTCGGTACCTTTATTGTACAAAACACAAGCCGCTTCTTTTTATTCTAAATTTAGTTTCAACAATAAAGTAGGTTGCAGGCAATACCATATTGTACATTACAGCTCAAATTATTGTTTGCGTTTTCTTATATGAGTACACAACAAGAATATGTTTTTTAAAAATATACGTGTAACACAAAATAATTTAAAGTTTTTAATAATTTACACGTTTTATTAGTGATTATTTATTTGTACATTGTTTACTTGTATCATTTGAAGTAAGAAGATACCACTATAAAGTTAATTATCTTATCTTAGCCTAAATTAGAGGTAAAATGGAACTTGATTTCAGAAAAATGTTCTTTGATTCCTATTCCGAAAACAAAATTTGTTTATTACTTCTGATTTCTAAAATTAGATTTTAGTAGTATATATCTAACTTAAATAATGTATTTTAAGTTTTAGCATAAACTTTGTAACAAAGTTAAAATCTTCACCACGTTAGGTTATGACTTTTCAGATTTCAAAACGGAAAGGGTTTTATATTGGGAAAGGTTTTATATTCAAAAGATCGCTTATTAATAAATATTTTCAAATTTCTATAGATAATAGACTACATAGTTCATTGCTAAAAGTCTCGAAGTCAAAGATGCCAGTTGTACAGTTACTTTGGGTATTATAAAGTTTTTTGGCATTACAAAGTTAAACTGAAGGTTATTTGAAATCTTCATGTAATTTTAAAGTTAAAATAAATGTTTTTTAGCAGTTAACTAACCTGTAACACCAGGATTGGTTTTTTATATCTAAATTACCTTTCTTTGATATTTTAACTCATTACCAGTGTTATTTTTATGTTAATTTCCTATTTTATTCTGTTATTCGGTTTAAGTATGACGTATGAAACACATATATAAGTCAAATAAAATTATTAATTCTTTCTAATCCTATTTAGACGTTTAATTCCTTTCGTAAATGCACACCAATTCAGCCTAATTCTTCATAATTTGTAACTCATAATATGATGTAAAATACGTTTAAAGGCACAAAAATACTTAATGTAAAAAATTTCAAACTTATTACATAAGTTTTTAAAATCCATTAAGGTCACGTAGATTTTACACGATATACAGTATTTTAAATACTCCACTTATATTCTTTTGGATATTTTATGCCCCGATTAATCTACAAATTCATTATCTTCTTTACATTTAGCTTCTACTCAGAAAAAACATTAAACTAGTTAATTTAGTAATAAACTTTTAAACCACCGGGTAATTTCTAGCCCCAACAGAATTTGTTCATATTTTTAGGTATTCAATCATCTTACAGAGTGAGTAACTTTTACTTATGTTATGTTCAAATATCCTTGTGATAAATTATCCACTTTTATTTTTATTATAGGATATTCGAGTTTTTTTTGCTCATATTTAGACTCATGAAAATTTCCGTTCCCCATCCACGTGTATAGTCTTTGTGGTTAAAACATTCTCTAGTTATGAATGTTTATAGCGTTTAAAACTTTTGTTCTTAAATAATTTGTTTATATTAAATTAAATCAAATAATTTTATTAAAAAACTAAAGGACATAACAAGTCTTATCTGATGGCTTACATACTGAAGTTTTAATACTCTTTGTCAACGATTACAAAGAAAACACACCATAGATATGAAGAACGTTAAACGGACATGGTACAAACGTCACGTCCTAGAAATTTAAGAAACTTATTTTTAGGTGCATTGCAATTACAATTTGTTTTACAACATAGGTTCTGCATGGTTTCTTAAGCCTTAAAATAAGGGTTACGTTCTATTTCACCTTCCTGTTTTAGCCCAGTCAATGAGGGACTCCACCCTCGACACGAAGCTAGACGTGCAGTTCCCGAACTTCCCTATGATGTTCAGGCCGACAGTCTCGAAGTTCGCCTTTACACCGCAGAGGAGTGCAGTAGCGCAGGCGGAAGACTCGCCGATCTGAGCGTCGAGATTGTACGTCTAAAAATAGAGTAGTATAAATAAAGTCTATTAATACAATTACCGGGAAGAGTTTTAATTTCGCTCTTATCGTTATCCTCCTCCTTAGAAAATAATACATCACAGAACCTAAGATGAAGTAAAGTAGGACTCCTCATATCCGACCACACGGCGTGACCGACTCCTCGGGATATCCGACCGAATCCGATTGTTCCCGTTATCGGGCGATAACTTTATTCATTAGTCCAATTAAAAGTTTTACGTTGCGTTTACATTTATTTTTTCTAGAGCTAATATAAACATGTGCATTGGAGTTATAATCTAGTTAATCGTATAAATAAAAAGGAATATAAATAAAAACAGAATTTCAAAATATCATACAATATCACGTAAGAGGAAATTTCAACAACTTCAATATTCTTTTACGAAATGGTATACTCGGTTTATAAGGTACAACGTTAGGCATTATTAAAGGATTTTATGGTACATTCATTTTTTAAGGAATCTGTGCATTTATTCTTAAGTAGTGTTGTGTATAATCTCTCGTGTTTTAAAGTTACGTAGTTCATTTTCATGGAACTGCTCACTATTAGATAAATAAAAACTTCATAATTCAAAGGTGTATTTGGATGGAATAATAAATATACTTTTATGCATGAAAATTGAATTATATGGCTCTAGGGTTCGGCGTTTTAAACATTATTTTCCGTAAGCATATAACTTTTATGATTTTCATGAATGAATACTGTATACAGTACGCTATATAATTTTATTTCAGCTGAAATCATTTCACTAATGCTGTATAAAACTGTTATATACATTACTGTACGAGTGTTCATAGTCAAATATATACACGATATTGCTTAGAAAAAATTGAGTTTCGCTCCTAAGGTTATCCGAATGTTTCTTGCTCCGACCAGGGCTCAGTGCCGTCAAGATCGGATATGACAACTTTTACTGTACAAACTATTATGTTTTTTTGCTAGTAGGGAGTGTTTATCTAGTTATGATAATCAAAACATTGATTAAATACATTAGAGGAGATAACACAAGGAAATCAAAATCGAGTTACATTAATAATTTTCTTTGATCTATTGATTGACTTTTGATAATGATATATCTGGATTCGGGTGAGTTTACTTTGCCCTCCACTGCTGAATATTTAAACTATAAACAAAGCCTTGTGTACCGAGTACATTATAGTGCGGACACGCTTCTAGTCTCCATGCATAGTTTAAATTATTCTCTGCACCCTCGTATGTAAATAAACGAAGACCTTCCTCTACAGCAGAACCGTTCTCAGTAAGGTGTGATTCTAGAGTTTTTACAGTTTATTCTGTTAAATATCACAGACATTAGCGATACTCTCTTTGTACTACTCCGGTTTCTATATAACGGATGTTCTGAACGTTCCAACTGAGTATTATTTTGTGAAAGGTTGGGATTTTTAAATATTATTTTGAAGACGTGTAGAGAGACATTAATTATTTTTCCGGACATTTTCCATCGTTTAGTGATATAAAAAGGTAGGAGGTCGCCACACCAAGTGTTGTAACAGGCTTCTCTAAGGTTATATGCATCATTTCAAACCTGTAGCTCATTTTAATCCCGAGATGTCCTGTGGACATATTGCTCCACAAAAGATGTTGACACAAACATGACGCACCATAGAATGTATTCTTAATGAAATGTATGTTCATACAATAGTTTAGAGTCTATATATGAAATTTTTCTTGGACATATCTTGCTACAAGATTCGTTAAGATTTTTGTCTAGTAAATTGTTTTGTATATAAGTTGTTTTAAATGATAAACGTATAAGATTCTACATACAAACTCACTATAAAATTATGCTATATGTGTTAGCATAGTTAGGCTACAAGTGTTAATATGTCTCATGTTTGAATCTCTTATGTTTGTATTGAGTTTGTTTACACATATATTTATTCTGATATTTTCTCGTTGCTATCAGGATTACCCATAAAATAAACGTAAAAATATTTGCCAATACTTAGCAAAATCGCATTGAGTAACATGCACCATCATCAAATTCAGTTTTACACATTTAGAAACGCAGCTTTGTGCAAAATTTAAAGTCTATAGGTCAGTTCATTTTTGAGGTTTTTTACGGGCAGCCCCATTGATAGACTTCGCTAAAGCTCAGCAAATAACTTAATAACACTAAGTTTCGATATCTGACATACGATATTTTGCTCAAGTGGGAAACTAACCTGACACTAAATAACAATCTAGGTTAAAATAAGCAGAGTAATTTTTATCATACGTATTAGGCAAAAATTAAAACACACATATTGTTGTCTTGAATTAGAAGAAAGTTCAAATATTTTAAGTAAACCTCCAAAATAAATGTCTTGGTGAAATACACCACGGACACAAACAGCTCAACTACTGATTACTTTTCCGAAATGGGTATCGTTTTGACAAAAGTAAAAACTATACATACAATCAGATGTTATTTTGGGGTAACAGGATTTTTCTTTTTTTAGAATCTTGAAAATTTTACTGACAATGCTGAGCCAAACAAAAATTACAAACAACCGCAATTTCTTTTACTTGCACAAAAGTGGTATTGTTTTAATACAGTTAAACTTATAATTTCTATTGGCACTATATTGAATAAAGTCAACCTAGAAACTATTTTTCACATTTTATGCACGTCCATAGCATACATTTGATGAGGCTTTTATATTTCTTCCCAAAATGCTATTAAAGGGACAATATTTATTTCCTAGTGCTTGAGATATATGTTAGAGTACGATTCATGTGAATTAAATCTAATACAACATTACTTTCAGGACGGTCTGTATTCCTTCTAAAATTCTTTTAGAGACAACATACATAGGATATTTTACCTATTTCTTGAACGTTTGTTAACGTTACACTGTATATTTTCACTCATTGGGCTCATCAGATAACTAACGGGCTCGACGCCAGCAATTTCCACCATATTCGTCTTTGATCCATTATTGTAAATTATTAAAGTGGAAGGTTGTTGGAAGGGAGTCTCTTAATGATCACTAGCATGAAGGAAGTTGGTAGAGAAGAGTATTAGGATTGATATCAGATCAGAGGCCATATATCTCTGGGTTGTTGTGCTAAGTAACAGTGTAAACTACTGAGCCAGAGACGTACTAGTGTCTTTCCTGGGATAATACAGTACTCCAAGGCAGTGACTGATGAACTTTGTAAAGTTCCAGTGACAGCAGACATTAACCAAGGTAGTTATCCACGTATTATTTAAGGAATTGCGCTTAGCTCAAGTAACAACCACACAACTATTCCTGTGCTCATACGATAGTACTATACGTGTTTGGTCCAAGAAACATTTTTCATACCATTACACCATCGCCATCATATAACCTGCAGACATATAAATACGATACATATGAAGTTCGTACAGACAACAAAACTGTAATAAGAAACAATTCCTATTCACGTATCATATCGAAACACAATATCGAAGGACTTACTCGAATAACATTGAGTAAATATTGCCTACCCAATCTCCGAAAGTGCTCACTGTTTGTCCTGGTGTATCCAGGCCATTGTCAATTTACATTGTCTGTTGATATCTGTCGCATTCTTCATAAACTGGCAAATTTTTAAAATTAATTAAATAAAATAATTCAAAACTACTCCCTTTCTTACATGTATCGGATGAATTTAAGGTTCCTAATAAGAACCCAATATTGAGTTTTGTTTTGTTATTTATAAGTATAAGAGATTCTGAACAAAGAGTGGAGTTTTCCAGTGGTTTTCAATAAATTAAACGTTTTATTCACCAGCATAATTTTCAAAATAAATTTAGGATATTTACCAGTTTTCATTACATACCTTTGTTAACGCGACTGCAGAGAACTTCTCCCATGCCAGGTGGCTGCTCTCCCCCGGTTGTCCCTGCCGCTGCCCCTTGAAGATCCTCGCTGCCGTGAGTGTAGCCAGACCCAGTCCGTCCCCAACTAGGAGCACCACATTTTTCGCCGATTGACGGCGGATCTGTAGTGACAAGCGCCGCTTAAGCCCAGGATTAGCTTCCTTGAACCAGAAGTCTCGGTCTGAGTCGACAAGCGTTTTTGTTAATTTACAACTTAGGATATTTCTTTGTTCAACAGTACAAATGTTCTGTTTATAACTCTTCATTACAAAGTAACTGTTACATTGCTTGATAAAAATCCTTCTTTACAGACTGTCAGCTAGTGAGTGATCAATACTAACTATCAACATATACAAATAACTTAAACTATACACTTGAGCTACTCGTTATAATAAGAGTAAACACAGAATTTCACATTTTTAGTCTTGTATCACATCACTGTTTACAAATTTATTACTGATGTATATATAACTGATGAAGATTAATTGACCTTAATATTTAGTTTGGCATTTTTGAACCTCCCAATGCTCTCAATATATTGGCTCCAGTTATCGTGTAAATAGTACAGGCGAACAAGAAAATCGGAAAATTTGTTAAAAGTCAATTCTTATATTTGAATGATAAAAATGTACAGAATATATATATATATATATATATATATATATATATATATATATATATATATATACTGTTTTGTTAATTTAACAATATGTTAAATTTAAGTAAGTTGACCAAGGATATGTTGCCACTACTTATGCAAACATGGTAAAATTTCAAACATGTTAAGATTTAAACATAGTTTTGATCAGTAATTACATCAACATACATTTTCGGTACTTCTTTTACGACTTTTTAAAAACACACTTTGTCTTTATTTTTATACAAAAAACTATTAATACCTACAGAGAGAGAACTTAGAATTTGTGAACAAGGTTTTACGATTCCGCTGGTCAAGTATGCAAGTGTTCCATGTACACTTTCCTACAGCTTTTAAACAATCACTGAAACCTACAAACCCAATGATTTGAATCATATGGTTTACATTATAAGAGGTCTTTTAAATAATTGAATAATAATGGAAGAAAATATTAAAAGTTGAATGATGCTGAATAAATCTTTGATATATAGTTTTTAGAGTTGATTGATTTAAATTTCTTTTGTTATTTCTCTTTTGTATATGGCATGCGTCATTTACATATAGCTACAAGAAAACGAGTAATATTAAAGTACAATATACATACAATGTACAACATTGTAGATATTGATTGCCAACATGAGATACTCAACTAATCACTTTGTGCCACCTTATTTAACCACGGTTAGGGGGGTTTGAAATAAGACACGTATACAATCCGAGAACATTAAATACATATAAAACATTATAAATTCTGAACATATATATATATATTATATATATATATATATATATATATATATAAAGGTCACCGATGATTAATTGCTTCCGAGGAGGAACTTGTTTTGGAAATAAACTTTCCGTATCGGAGAAGGTGGAATCTAAGTTGAAGTTGGGAATTTCAGAGTTTATAGCAATGAGAATACCATCGCCATCAGTCTTTTTATTTGTTGCAGTATATCTATCGCATCTTTGAATTGATTGTTTATAGAAACCAAGTTTACTATGATAAATGTCGGTTAGTAACTAATGTACATTGAATTAACAAGTTTAATTATATAGTGTTCATTGTTGCACCAATTATTATAAAATAATAACAATAACAAGATCCCAGTAAACATTAAATTTTTTATTTAGCACAAGTAACTTGTGCATATGTAATTTTAGTGTAATTCAATGAAAGTAAATTGGAATGGAATAATAACATGTGAACAAAATAATGAACTCGAAAAAGAAAATCATTGATTCCTGAAGTTTAACAAACTCTAACACACAATTCACTTTAGAACAATCTCACTCACAGCTTCATTTTAACAATTTTACTAAACTATTTCTGAAATTTAATGGTAATACCATATTGTATTGAGTTTTATACAAACAACATTACTGTATCAGAATACAAAAAACGCTAAAAAGAATAAACTACAACAGTAAGCACTTCATGGAATGTTTGAAAGGATTATTTGAAATAAATGCCTTTTAGTAAAACATGGAAGAGAACGCATTCCATTCTACATTAATTAAAAAATTCCTTTCCAGTATTAAAGTTTATTTTGGTAAATAAAATGCAATTTTTTTCTCTCGAGAGTGTTACATAAGCACTCTTTATATATCTTATCAGGTAGGGACCTGACTTTCCGAAAGCATCTCTCCATTACCAAGGTGTTCGCAAGAGCATTGCCTATTATTCCTATTAATAATATATTATTCTGTGCAAGTTACGTGTCCTAAAGCGTCTCTATCAAGTCTACTCAAGAGCAAGCAAACTCATTGCAAACTCGTTTGCAAAACCTGTTTCTACAAGCCATTTTTTAGATTCAAACAAAAGGAAAAAACACAGACAGAAACAACTGTACAAGAGGAAATGCACGAAACCAGAAGGAGACCACGCGAGCGCTTCTCAAAACTAACTATTTTTCACCAGAACACGGACCGGATAAGCAACAAAATAGACAGCATAAACCATCTTCTTCTTTCTCTGAACCCGGACGTGGTTGTTCTAACGGAGCATGGCCAATCTCGTGAAAAAATAACTAACACTAGACTTGCTAATTTCTCACTGGTGGCAGCATTTGGCATAGATCATCATATGAAGGGTGGAGTAGCTATATACATTAGCACCAATTTAACAAATGAAATTACAAATCTGGAATTGGAAAACCACAGCATACCTCTTATATATGAGATCGTAGCTATAAAACTTTGTTTGACCAACTCTAGAAGTTTGTGTATTTTAGGAGTCTAACCGACCTCCAACAAACTGCCTTGATAAGAACAAGACAGGCCCTCGACCTTCTTGCTTATGTTTTGGAAACTCTTCCAGCAACAAACTCTCAAACCTTAATTGTTGGAGATATAAATATAGACGACCTGCAGTCTTCAACTGAAAACAATTTGCTGCACGAACTACTGGCCTCCTTCAATATGAGGCGTATTCTTCTACCAGCAACCAGGGTGACCCCCACTTCGGCAACATCAATCGATGTAGTCTGCACAAACTTGAGCCCAGACCATCTGAAAGTGGGTGTGTTGCAGACTGGGATCTCGGATCATTCCGGACAGCTTTGCTCACTCTATGTGTCATCTTCTTTCAATAATCCAATCATCTCTACCTACAGGAACACAAACTTGAGAAACCTTATCCTTCTAAAAAGATTATTAGCAGAAGAATCATGGGAGAATGTCAAGAGTACCAACGATGTCAACGAGGCACATGAAAATCTAATAAGAACTCTCACCTTAATTCTCAAACCACACATGCCCATCCAAACAATCAAGATGCAATAAAAAAAGAGAGTATTCTGTGATGCGGAAGCCAGAAGGCTTAAGCGTTGTTTCTTGGAGGCCAACAACAGGTATCTTTTAACCGGGAGCCAAAAGGACAGACTTACAGTAAATGCCTGCAAGAAATCCTACCATCTCAAGTTGAGGAATCTTCGACGCACGTATAGCATAAATCACATCATCACTGCTGAAAATAAGAGTAGGGCCATCTGGGACATACTAAACAGTGAGCGGAAATCGAATAAGGCCCTGCAACCTCAAATAAAGTCCTTAGTTTTGGAAAACAAGGAATTGGAGGATGCCATGAACATTGCGCAACACTTCAACCATTACTTCACTACCATGAACCACATCAAGCATTTGGGAGTCACCATTGATGTCAATCTTTCTTGGCAAGACCACGTCGACATCCTCTGCAGAAAGCTGAGCAGCGCCTTATTCGCCCTGAGAAGAACCCTGGCAGTCAGTTCAATGGAGTCAGCAAGAATTGCTTACCACGCCCTCTTTGAGAGCCATATGAACTATGGTATTGCCTTGTGGGGTGGCTCATCTGGCACAAATCTAGAGAGAGTGCTGCCTCTTCAAAAGAAAGTGATTCGACTCATGGCTGGCTTGGGAATGCGAGATTTGGAAATTTTTAACGGTGGTTTCGAGCTACATCCTGGCTGCAGTAATGTCCGCATGCTCAAGAGGCGTACGTAGACACGCCGAAGTCCATCGCCATAACACTCGCTTTGCCATGGATTTCCACCTTCCTTCACACCGTTCTGCGCTCTTTGAAAAGCGACCAGCATACAGCGGAGCCAAGTTTTTCAATGTTCTACCCAAAGAACTGAAGAGCCTAGATTACCCTAAGATCAGGTCTCCTCTCAGGAAGTGGCTGTCACAACGACCCTTCTACTCTGTAAATGAGTTCATCTCTTGGAGAGACTGGGATATTTTGTGTTAACTCATAACTAAAATATCTTTGTTTTGTATTTTCAATGACGATTTATGACATTTTGCACATTGACGCCTGTCAAATCTTAATTATTTTGAACAAAGACTTCTCTCTCTCTCTCTCATTGTGGTACAGGTATGTTTAAATGCACCCGTTAAAATATGTGTACAAATGAACTATTAACTCCCCACATGTTGTTTTAGAGTACAATATCATTACTTACAAAGATTATACAGATGGCATACATATCATTTATAGTATTTTAATTAATTCATCGAAAAATCGTTAGTTTTAAAATATCCCTAACCGCGAAACCTAACAGTGGCAGTCCATGTTGCGAACTTTAACATGTTAGTATGCAGTCAGTCTCATAGAAATATATCACATAGTAATGACATTTGCAATTAATTCTAAATATGCAGTTAACCCTGGAGAGGGCGCGTCACTGATCCACACGTACTAGGTCGCGTGGTGTACAAAAGACCGCACTGTGTATTGCTGTCTTTAAATCATTATAATTGATTAAATACTGCTTTATATACAATTCTTATTGATTAAAATGATTTGGGAATAGAATAATGTTACTAAAAATGTGTTCAAAATGTAATAAAATCATTTAATATTTTTATGTACTACAAAACAAAATTGTTTTAATAAACGTTTTTAGTATAAATGAGGACATATAAAGTGTAGCTTTAAATAAACATTTCTACAAAACAAAATATGTAATTTAAAAGAAAGTAGATAAAAACAAAAATACACTTTTTTAAAACATAATATAAAAACCTAATAACCAATAATTGGGTTTAATAATTGAATATCAAATCAAATCAAAAATTAAAAATAACTTAAAAACTGCTACGGTAAACAATTTTTCGCTCAAACTTTTTACTCTCTTCACTCATCATCGTCTGTATCACTGCCATCCCCTTCTGCAGCGGCACATGTAACAAAAGCAAAGGATGTGTGTTCCCGGCAGATGAAGCGTTGACATTGAGGGCACCTCGTGCGACTCTTTCGGTTTTTGGCTTTTGGACAAAGAACACACCTTCCAGTTTCACGCCACTGATCTTCTTCGACCACTGGACGGGCTGGTTCTGGTTGGCCACACAGTTGCTGGATCCTTTTCCGTAGTAACACAGGCAGTCGTGGCATTCCTGCCTTTTTTATCATTTGAGGGTTACATAGATCTTTTCCCAGAGATTTTATGAAGTTTATTCTGTCACCTGCGTCCTCAAAGTTACTCCGCAATATCACAAAACTGTTGATGCCAGATATGTTCAGCATAGAGAAGAACACAGTCAATGGCCATCGGTTGCTTTTTCTGGAAACAGAGTAGGCTGCTTTCATTTGATCCAAGGTGTCAACCCCTCCTTTGCATTTGTTGTAGCTGGTTAACATAATCGGTTTTTGTTTGTCACCAGGCTCCTCGTCTATAGTGTCACTATGATGAAATGTTGAGAGAATTAACACAACTTTATTGGACCTAGGCACATATGACAGTAATGTCATGTCACTTTGGTAGGCAAACAAACTTGAATTTACCTTCCTTATTTTACACTCTATAAAACATGGGGGTATCTCACGTTTATTTTTTTTCAATGTGCATACTGAAGTAAGACGGTGGTTTTGCAAAAGTTCTCTTGCCAGAGGTATTGATCCGTACCAGTTATCCATTGTCACATGGCGTCCGGTCCCTGAAATCGGAGCTATCAACCAAATAGCTACATCTTTTGATGAGTTGCTGTGCCTGTAGGGTCCTGGTGGTGTCTTGCCGGATATATCTCCAAATTGGCAGTGTAATATGTCCTTGTATCACACAGTCCAAATATCTTTATGCCATAACGAGCAGGCTTGTTTGGTAAGTACTGCCTAAACGAACATTTACCACGAAATGCCTCGAGCATTTCATCAACCGTTACAAAAGCACTCAGTGCATAATGTGCTTGGCATTTGCTGACAAATTCCTCAAATACGTCACGTATTGGTGCAAGATTGTCTAGAGTTTTACGCTGTCTTCTAGATCTAATGTCATCAAATCTTAATGCTCTCAACAAAAACTTAAAGCGCTTCAAGAACATGGCTGACCTAAAATACTCAATGCCAAGACTGTCTGTTCACCATAAATCTTCTAGTTTTGTGTGAGAAGACCTTAACATTCCAGCCAGGTACAAAAAAGCCCAGTACAGCGTGAATTTCGTCACGGTCTGTTGACTTTGCGTCTCTCTCTCTGAGAAAGTTTTGTCTATTTTTTTCAATCCAAATGTTTGTAAAATTTACAATTTTATCCACAAATTCGTCTGAAAAAAAGAGTTTCCAACATTCAATAGGTGAAGTTTTTTGTAGTGGCATCACCTCTTGGAGAAGGTAATCGTACACCAAGTCTCTCACCTCGTAAAATGTTGTATCGCCGTACTCTGCCTCGTAAATTCTCAGTGTTCATATGGGTATCCCATCTCGTTACGTTGTCCTTGCCAAGAATATAGTTCTCTCCTCTTCTTACATGACCTTGAACATTGAAATCTTCTTCATGGTCTGCTAAGTCATCAAGCGAAACTTCTGAATTTGTGTCATGCTCACTGTAATTCTCTTCATCTACTGATTGTTCCGATCCTTCTCTCTCAATTGGATTTTCATCAATTGTTTCCATGGTATTCAATTGTTCAACATCCGGAAACAACTGTCTTCGTAAACGCTCTCTCTCTGCATCTGCGGCACGAGCTTCTTCTATTTCCTCCCTTTCCACACTTTGCATCAATTGCAGTAAACGTCTCTCTTCGTCATCCATCACACACACAATATTACTGTAATATAATAAAATAACTTTTAAAACTGAACAACGATATTGCATAACCTAATCAGTCACGTGGTGTACAAAAGTCCGCACAACAGTTCACACTAGAGGGCGCGTGGTGTACAACAGACCGCACCGCTTTGAAATAGCTCTACACTGCCTCGTGTCCTTGACGAAACTGGCTAAGAACAATGGTACGTGCGGAGGAAGAGGTGGGGATAGATGTGATAGTAGGAGGGGGAAGTCCGGGCTACGGGGTTTCTTTTATAAACAATAACGTGTCTCCTACGGAAGTTTGTACACCACGCGCCCTCTACAGGGTAATAACCTGCCAAGTCAATAAGAATATTTAACAATAAGATTAAATTTATTTATTTATTATTTATCATCAATATTTTACGGCTATACCCATATTAATTCATAGTGCAGAGGATATACCAGGTACATCTTATATGGGACAAATGCGTATCACAGTAGTGTTAAAACAAAGCTGTTTCACTCACCAGCTGAAGGCTAAAGTAAGAGTACCTGTTTCCTGCTAATCTCCCTGCATTTGTCTTTTGACAAACTCGTCTTATTTCGGCTTCCGTTCTGGGGGAAGTAGTGCTTAGACCTTTTTATAAGAAAGGTCTAAATCGCCTTGGATTTAAGTGTACATAATATATTTATATATACCAAACTAGACCTCACACAGCGAACAGGACATGAGTGTGACAGTGTTACAGGAAACAGCTGATCAGTCAGCTGACAGATGAGGTAACATTACGTGATTATAACTAATCTTCGCGCACGTCTCTCTTTTCTTATTTGTATTTTTTTAATAATATAACACTGCATTTCTCAATCCGGTATTTGTTTTTTTATATCAAATTTAAGTAAGACATAATGTTGATCATGTACAGGAATCTTTTTTTAAATCGTGTGACAATATACTAGCTAAATTTGAATCTCTTGATAACAAGTTATTCTTCTTCAATAAATAGATCTTATTACACCGAATACAGGAGTATATACACTAACAACTAAATCTTAGCATTGCTGATAATAATACCTAATTATTACTCTCTGGTGCAACTTGTAACCTGACTGTCATTTTAACTGACATAGCCTTCGTAAAAAAGCAATCATAATCCTTCACATCACCACAAACTTTCGCAAGAATTTTCTAAGTAAATATAATTTACTTAACTGGATCAAGATGTCTACGAAAATTGATAACTATGAAATGGTGTTGATCACCATGAAGAGAACGCCGTTATGAAACATTTCAAAATCTAATTTATTAACCATGAAATGTTAATCACGAACCCGCCTAAAAAACCCAACACTAACAAGCTTGAAGCCGAGACACTACTTAATATAATTAAACTACTGCAAAAGTAGGGTTGATCACGTGTATCATCACTACTGGCTATAAATCATCATAGACAACAAGGTAAACATGAGTTACTGTATGATTGATTGAAATATACAACATGTTCTCGGCTTAATAACATTTACTATATACAACATTAATACTTACGGACACAGCTCGCGGGGATTGTCTCATGGCTGAGGCAGGCCAATTTTATCTAACGAACGGATATCACGAAACTTATACTGGTAGTGAGTGTCTAACTCATCCGCTTATAAATATGGGGAGTTCAGTGAGATGATTGGTTTATGCTACATTATGATCTATTATAATCTGTATAGTGAACCTTAAAGACCAGCAACCGTTAGGAAATGTACAAACCATGTCACTATACAATACAGGCACACTGCATAACACTGCTGCATGAAATATAAATTGTGAGACACTGGGCGGAAATCCCAGAAAATATAAATATCGGTAAAGTCCAGGTGATTTTCATCATCGCAACTAAATAAATAGGATAGAGATGGTTTGTATAATAAGCAAACAATTTTCAAACTCTATGGTTGTTTTACTTGAAGTTAAAATCACAAATATTTTAATTGTGTACAGTAATGACATCTGAAAACAGGACAATTCCAGCATTTTATTTATTGTTCTATTTTTGTAACGTATAACTATGGAAAATGTCTGAAATCCTTGTATACTTTCAAATCTATCACCAATAATGAGTTTTAATCAATAACTAGATTATATTCTATTCAGATACAATAAGTAACAAATAAATAACCGAGTGGAAAAGGACTGCAAGAATCTGCGTCATACCTTAATAGCAAAAATAATTGATTCTAACGTTATTTTAATTGTTTAATATCTTATCACCAATCATAATTGTTGCCAATATTACGATTTAAAATTATAAACTTGGTATATATTGTACTTCAAAAGTACAAATTCTACTAATATTGGTTGAACTAAAATTAGTGTACTTCCGGTGTATAAAACTGTAAAATAAATGTTAGTACATATTTATATTCCTTGTAGATCGCTCTCATTTTATATATACATACTCACTCACTCTCCGGAAGTCATGAAATTAAAAAGCCTATAGTAACTTTATTTTAAGAATAATAAAATAATTCTTATGTTTAACTGATTAATTAAGCTACTGGTTACTTTGTTTGTAGATTAAACCTTAAAATGTTCTGTTGGCCTAAATTTGATGACTTATATGAAGGCTCTTAACGAGATGTCTTTATGAGCTTGGAATTATTGACCTTATCTTTCCAATATATTCTTGAGGTACCCATGTACTGCAGGTTCAGATGCCATTAACTACGTATTGTCCACTAGTACATTAATAGTGGTAGGGACAACTTTATGGGTTCAGCAGCATCGAACAACTGTCTTTGAGAAACTTCCTGCTCAGGTTGGTGTCGCACTGGCTCCCTGGGAATATGAAACTGCAAAATTAAAATTATTTCAACGCTCTATTAAAACACTTCTTGGTATCAAACACATTTATTCACTTGGGGAGTTTACGAGTGCACTGGAAGATTGATTCACTGGCTCTGTTGCTTTGTTTGCTAAGTGGGAAAGAAGTGAATACGCGGTATTTCTTTCCCGAGTTAGTGGCAGATCGGTGCTCTTTGACATTTTAACTTCAAAATCAATTTTTACACCAAGAGAAATCTCTGTTATAAGCTTGAAGTCTCTATAACATTTTCTCTCAAGAGTTATCACACATATGGACAGGCCGACAATGACATGATTTTAAGAAGTTCCTGTTTCGTCCTTTATATCTTATATTTGTCTGAAAGACAAAAAAACAATAAACCCTCAGAGTTCAACCACAACTCTTTCGCTTCCTTGACTAATGTGTTTCACAAATTACACAATAATGGTTTAAATTGTAATTATTTTGAGTTAGGATCAATACATCTTGAGAAGCAGTCCTGTCCAAACTAATTAATCTAAAAAATATTTCAGCAGATGATTTCCTCTGCAATAATTAGAAATATAATAAACATTATGTTCACTCTCTAAATAATTTATTTTTTATACAAATTATTCAATAGTTCAACAGCTAACCTGAATAAATAATTTAACTTCCCGTTTGTTTTCCAGTGTTTTGGAGAAAACAAAATATAACACTTAAATCCAAGGATCGTAAGTAAAGCTAATGCAGCGGTTTCCTTTTTGGGGTGATGCCGCAAAACATCGGTAGAAATGTTAGTTTAACAAAACTCAACCTCGTAATAACATTTGCCACCATCTCACTGGAATAACAATGTTAGCTCCTGTTACTTCGGGTTGTGTTTCCAATTTCATCATAGCTTAAGATATTTGTTATTAATAGAGTGAAAAATGTTATTGTTATGAAACATTGTCTGTACCCTTATGATCTAATCTATAATACTAACATTTGCTTTCAAATTAAGTAGCTCAAACTACACAATAATGATTATAATATGAGATATTAAGTAAATGTCTAGACAAATTTTTTCCCTCTAGTAAGCTGTATTCTACCGCTGGAGGATCCTTTATGATCATTTTGTGATTTTAAAAGTCATGTTAATTATACTTTATACAAATTAACTTACTTCATTAATTTATAACGACTTCTACGCAGCTTAGTACATCTAACAACCACCTTAGTACACGTTATAATTTATACTCTATGTGTCTTTTTTGTATATTTATGTGTCATTTTTATATGTTTAATTGATTTATGTACGAGCAATTATATCTTGATGGGAATAATTATTTATCTTGTTTATTTCATTTGATTGTTATGGTTATGAAAATTGGGTGTTTTTCTGTGATGTTCGATTTTGTAAAATTTACTTTTTATTCAATTATCACATTGAAGAATATACATTACATTTAAGTATATATGAGTGAATACTCAATCCAGTCATGATGTAATTTAAAATGGCCGAATACTCTAATCAATTTTTAATTTTAAAATCAATGTTTTCTTTATATATTTCTCAGATGTTCATGCTTTATTTCCTTGTGCTTTCTTTTATGTAAATATAATATAGCAAATTGTAAAAATATGTAAAGTTATGTGTTATTACATGTAAAATCTATATTGATATATATAATATTTGTTTCGGTTATTTATCAAGTTTGTTTTACGTTTTTTATTAGTTTATAATTGATACAATGTATTTGGAATTTAAATTTAGAATACGAATTTCATCTCTACGTTTGTATTTTTAATTAATAGTTGTGCATATGTTTATGTATTTTTTTCTTAGATTTTCCTCTCAAATAGCTTCGTCTAGAGAGAATAAAAAATAACTGGATTGTAAAAAAATGGTTAGTCTTGAATAAAAAAAAATTAGAATTTTAATTTCAATTACGAGTATATAAGGAAAGTACTACGTCAAATCTATCATAACGCAAGTGACTTGGGATATCTGTACATTTAGACTGTATTTGACTAAGATTAGATGTAACTTAATAACCTTTTATACTGTGTTTAAACAATTGTACCGTGATCCCCATTCCCTTAAAGTGACAGGACCGGCGCAGCTCAATATCGCCAGGTTTCCTCGAAAAATTTTATTTTCATGTGATGTAATTATTTTAACATTTCTAAAACTATAAGTACTTAGGGAGCACATCAATCGATTTCTTGCAGTTTTTTTACATTCATACAACTACACAGGCCAAAAAAGTCATCTTAGTTATGAAGCTACACGGCCAGTGCTATAGATATCATCGAAACATTGTTAACACAATTAAATTCTTAGAATATTTTTCCCTCGCTAAGGCAGCATTTTCAACAAATATTTAACTGAAAAAGCTGTAATGGAAACATGATTTCTCAGGACATTTATACCATCGTTCAGTGATACAAGAATTAAGAAACTATGAATTTCGAGATCTACAGTCTCACAAACTACAACTACAATTAAAATGTACTGCTAAATACAAAACTACAGTTAAAATTAATAATCATACCAAGGTGACGTGACACGTATAAGTCACGAATCAGAACAAATAAGTTTCGTGTCAATTCCATGCACACTAAAATTAAAAATGTATTTAATAAAAACAAAACACTTTTATTATTACTGAAAGCTATAGAATACAGAATACAGTGTATCTGCACTGACAGACCCAACCACTGATAACTGGGTGAACTATGCGTGTCACAACGCGCTGATATGATTGTCTGTTGTTATTGTTGTTTGTTTCTTTTATCTTTTTGTGAGATGGAAATATCTTGTACTTCTAAAATTCTAATTTTAAATTAACTAATTTCAAAAAAATAAGAAAGTTTTGGAACACAACTTACATGACCTTAACAATTTTTTTATTTAACAAACTATTTTCAAGGACTTGGCTCTTACTTCGTTAGTAAGCATCTAACCAGAGGAAAGAGGAAGAATATTATCCACTACTCTATACGGCGTAGTGAGATTATTATTACTTTCAGTGATATAATTTCCTGCATACATGTGATAATTATGCTGATCCGGTTAATAAAATGGATAACTGAGACATAACGTAGCTATGTTGAGAAGGGTTTATTTAATGCAAATGTTGAGTTTCGCTCTATTTAAAACACTTAATTTGAAGTATAGCAGTGAATAAATCCTTTCCCACTATAGTTACATTATGTGTTGAAAACTCGGTTGCTTCCCCGTGACGGATCGTGTCTAAAACATCGTAATGCACTTAAGTGTGCACTTGTTCAAGTCGTCTCTTCAGGCGATGAGAATACCTCGTCATCTAGAATACACTGTACAGCTGCAGGTGAACCAGCCTGACTTCCATTGTGGTCTAGATGTGTTTCATGTCGAACCTATTCAAACAGTTCCTTTGGCCCAATTGTTTTGGATTTCTTTTGGATAATGTGGACTCCAGAGTCAAGGACAATGTCAGATTTCAGACGCTGCACTAATCACAGGCTGAAATGGACCTAAACTCAACATTTACATATAATTTAGATGACGAATGTCTTTAGATGTCTATACAGTTTGCAGTGTTGTTTAGTTATCAATTGTAAAGTATTGCTGTGACTATTTTAATAATCATTCAGTGTATAAAATTCCAAGCTAATTTTTAGTTTTGTTATAACACAATAATGGCTGCTCTTATGTGGAGATGTCAAGGAGTCAGATATTGCTATACTGCATTAGTCAGGTACACTTTAATATCTATTATTTTGTATTAATTATCCCGTATGTAACCGAACCTCAATATGTTGAGGTGTGTTGTTAGAGAGGGCTAGTGTTATGTTCGTGAATGAGCTTCAAGAATTGTACAGGCATTGTGAATAACTTATATCTGTAAGTCTAAACTCAGAACATTGTACTTTTAAACCACGCTGGTTTCCTGTGTCTGACTCACAAAAGGTACTTTAAGTTAGAGCTGAGGACGTTTCTGTGACAAGAAACTTGTTCACACGCCTCAAACAGTGTAGTAGCATTGTAATTACCGCTGAGAATTTTAACATTATTAATATGAGATTAGTATTTTTATATCACCTCCATTAATGATAAACTGAACTATAATTTATCTTTTACTCTAATACAGGTATGTGCAACAGTAGTGCAGCTGGCGCGCCATGGCGTTCAACGAAAGCCTAACTATAAATTTGATCACTTTGCTTTTATATAATATCTCACCTGTTCTTAAACATCCATAACTTTCCAAATACACTCTCATACTTTCTCATAGCCCATTTGACTGATGAGGTCAAAATATGGATCAACTGTGCTATACAACTTGTTATTATTTTGTATTTGAAATTGAACTAATGTCCACTTCTGGAAGTAAACCTATAACTAGAGAATGACAGAAATTATATTATTAGTCTGCCGTCTTAGCCAATGACTGACTGATTGTTTATTTTTCCGAAGCAAATGAAATGCTCGTAAAAGAGAATTGTTTAATGGCAGTATATCAAATATAAAAAATACATAAAATTGCCTTGTGGTAGGTACACTTCTCATACAGCATGAAATAAAACCTGGTTTAGTGAGGCACAGGAACAATTGACATAAAACTATTTAAACATTGATTGGCGAACTAAATAAATATAAATAAGTAAACAAAACTTACTTAAATAAAGGATATTTTAAAAACACACATATTTAATATTATGAATTTGTAGCTTGAAACAATCCATTATATTGTTACGTATGACGCGTTTTAGCACGATTACGGCATTGTCAGTATATGCTTACACATAAATAGTTAAAACGAAATAAAATAATAAAAAATTCGCCTAGGCTGGTCGTCAAGGTAAAACAAATTTTAAACGTGGTAAAAGACAACCGTGCGACCGACGTTGCTTTGTTCGCGTACATGTCCTTCGCTGGTCTTACTTACGTTGTCCAGTTTCTATTCTTGGTACATCTTAATATTTTGATAAAAATATAATTTTCCTTTCAGATACTACCATTGTATTCTATTAACTCATTAATTTGCTAACAGAAACGCCAATTTTGCAAAAAGTTTAAATCTATAACAACCAAAATGGCTGAACAATATCACTAAATTACAATGCAACCTTTGCAACAACAAAACAGCAACGACGTGCAATTCAATATTTAAAAAACTGCTTCATATGGCAAGAAAATGTGAAGACAAACAGCAACATAAATAAATACAAGTGTTCAACAATAAATAAGGCTATTCAAAATATACAAATCTCGTTTGGGACTATCATAAATACCAAAATTAATTTAAAGAAATATTGATAAATATTTGAGAAGAAATTAGTACAAATGTACAGCGGTAAGGATACAACAACTGCAATGACAACGTTGTTACAGTCTAAAGTCTAATACAACGCATTGTCGTCAATTAACCATGTTGAAATACAACAGTTTATCAAAATTTCGATTCATTCTATATTCAACAACAATAATAAATATATGATTGATTTACAATAGCAATTATAAATACTTTATTGTATTATTTATAATTTTTATTATTATTATTATACTATTTTTAATTATTATTTATTGTATTATTTATTTATAGTCATTTAAATACTTATTGTATTATTTACACGTTATGGTTATAACCAGAAATGCATTAAACCCACTACTATAAACTATTCAGCATCGGTATTAAGGGTCTACTCTGCCATATATAATGCAACGTTCTATTAAGGACTAAGACGATAAAGACAAGACATGTTTAGGGTGCTGCACGATCAATCAGCTATACAAGCTTGAGTAATTGGCACTGGGAATTGATATAATATAAATATTTAAAACTGTTCAAATAGTTTACATGTCCTTGTTAACACGTGTAACAGCGTTGGTCACGACTAATCTGGGTGTAATTAATCATACTTTATAATTGCTTATGTTATTATATAAACAATTATTCTCAAAAAAGTAAGGTATACTGATGAACGAATATAGGAAAATGGGGGCTTTTACTGAACGTCTGAATGTTGTAAACTCAAATTATTATTAAAGAACATGTTATTTGCTAAAGTTATGTTACTCGGAGTGCCCATGGCCGAGAAGTTTAAAATGTTGGACTTTGTGTCTAAGTAAGAGATAAGCGAGATTCATATGCTGTCTATGACAGTATTATATATGCCTGAATATATTCGTTAGCCAACGTAACAAACATTTTATGTTCACGCCCACTCAATTTCTGTGCAATATTTAAATGTGTAGAGGAAATATTGGATTCTGGTACAATATCGGCAATAATTTTAAAAATCATTTTGAAATTCCGTCATGAGTTTGATTGCAATAAACATATTTCTGTTTCTGCCAAAAATATAAATTCATTGATATGTAGAACATCACCTTTTTGCTACACAAATGGAAAATTTAGAGGGAAGAACAATAATTCAAAAATATCTTATGAGCAAATATACGAATGCGAAATCCGAAGTAAAGCTATCTAAAATGTCTAAAAACCTACCAAAAGCATGACTAGATATTCTTACGTTGCTCTAGAAGCTTCCCAAGTATACCTATAGAGCTGGAATGGGTGTCACTTTGCAGTATTTTCTATGCATTTTTAGTGATATATAATACAGCATGTGACATAATAAAATATTTATATCCAAGTGCATATACATATATTGGCTTAGCTTTTTTAAGAAAGTACACGATTTGAAACTTTTCTATAAATACTTAATACGTTTGTAAACAATATTTTAAAATATAAATATGGGATGATAATGAGTGCATGGCTCAAACAATTTTCTGAAACTCGTTTTCCACAAGTAGCTTGTTTGCATTGAATAATAATCCTTGTATTCTAATAATTATCTATTTTACAAAAAGTAAAAATTTAAAGTTGGGTGGCAGTTTATAATTAAGAAGTACGTTTATTTATAAACACCGGATATCCTCCTGAAAATAAAGCGAGATAAAGATAGCAGCTATGTAACTGAATACTTATAAGAAAATGTTCAGATTGAAAATATACGGTTGAAGTGAATTGAAATTAAGCTGTTTGTTGGAATTTTAATATATCAGATTGGCAGAAATGTGCAGTAACAAAGAAGCTATTGATCTGAGCTTAAATAAGGAGCGCTATGGACAAAGATGGTCTGTTTTCTCTGAGACAATAAACTCTAGACTGAACCACGTGAACCATTGGAAATTAGTTCTCGAAAGTTATATATAATCGATTAATCAATGACTTCAAATTTTCCGTTCTTACATCACGGTAATAATAACCATTGGTTTTAAAAGTTGTTGCCATGCTTGTTTACCATATTTGTTTGGTTGCGTTAACTATTATATTTGAAATGCGAAGAAAATCTATATTACTTTTAGTGGAACAAATTTGATAATAAAACCGTATAGAACTAAAATGTCAGCCATTATTACTTTAAGACTTGAATTTTTTGATTATGTAAACATTATTGAAGATGATCAAAGAAATATTACTATAAATTTTTTTCGACAAATCACATTTAAGTTTTGAAAAGCTGTTTTATGAAATACTTTTTATTATTAAAAAATGTATCGATCACCTTTTTTTAAATTATGATTGTATTAGTCTTATTTTTGATGCTTCAAAACAGTACTAAGCATAACGCGACTATGGTAGGAAGGGTTGATTCTATTGAAATTTGAGTTTAGGTCAGGTTGAACTTACTTTTATTACAGCGTCCGGTATCTGACGCTTCGTTTTGAGCTTCTTCGTCGTCAACTTCTTTTACATTGTTATAAAAAGAAGGTGAATTGGAGCTAAACCAAAATTCAGTACCAAGCTGTTCTCATATTACGAAAACTAATTTATACTGTTTGCTTTAAATATGTTTTATACAACGAGTTAGAAATATTTTTCTTAAACATAACATATGCATGTATCTACATTGTTTTACAGTATGTGTAATGATGTAGGTGTAAGAGTATAGCAAGTAATAATGATGATCATCTGATATTTGATGCTATGAGAATGCTGTTTATTAAAAGAAATTAATTGTAAAGTTTACGATCCATTCGTTTCTTTATCATCAAAGATATAAATAATAGATTACTTCAAAGGGTTATTTTTTAGATTACTCCAAATGATCGAACCAGAAGTTTCGATTGTAAAATCTGCTCGATAATCCCATCATTATCACGCAAACCGACGAATCTGCACTACCTATTAATGAGCTTCTTGTTATTTTATCCTCGCAACACATATACACACACCAGTATATACTAGTAGCATTGTGTAGTTCTAGAGTAAATTAAGTCGTTGGAGATGTTCAATCAAGTATCACTTATCTGCACTTACTGTTTCACAGGTGTCAACTACATTAAGGCACAACACTTAAACTCTGGCATATATTCCCAGCTATGTCAGGAAACGGGAAGTGAGCATGGACACCTGTTTGTACACACAGAGTTTGTTGGCTTTCTAGAAGAAACGTTTTCACGCGTTTTACGAGTTACCTAATAAAGAATGAATATTTAAATCATACTTAGACCAACCATGAATTGAATAAAAGTTGGCTACAAGCTCAATCATGTTCTATAATACTCCAACGGAATCTGACACGTATGAAATGCAGTCACTGACAGTTTCAAGGTTAGTTACCAGGTTAAGACTTGTTACTGATCTTAATTTCGTAGTGCCAGATTGAGCTTAATGTGTTGTTTCCTTTTTCCATAGCCAGTTTATAAACAGGGTTTATGTTTTGAGAAAAAGGACACCACCCCCATGAATACTATAGTATGGCCGTCTTTGTCCCATTTAAACAGGAGCCATTAGTCAGGTGAGTATTCGAAACCTAATGTCTTGACATAGTTGGGCTGTGTGAGAATGGGGTTTATTATGGACAAGTTGGCCACTCTACTAGATTGAACAAGATGTTTATTTTCACTGTTTGCAAGTAAATCGAAGCCCTTGTAACCCACATTTACAGTTCCTCGATTCATTACACCTAAGTGATCGTGATTACACTTTAGCAACTCACCGGAGATCACGTGACTAATTGTGAAAATTCGTCAGGTACAAGTTAAAATTGTTTTCTCCTATCTAATTTTGCTCTTTTTAGCGCTAAAGTCGCCCAGCGCCGTCTTACGTAGGTGCCCCCGGACCATAGAGGGCGCACCGACATTAAGTTTGTCAGTTATAAAACAAAATATTATACGAGTTTAAGAAAACAACTGCTACTGTAATAGCAAGCAGTCTTGTGTGATAGTATATTCTTCTACTTCTATGAGTGGTCTATTGCCATGCATTTAAGCTATTTGTGCACCCCGGAAGTATACCATGAGGCCTACAAGTCCACGGTTTTAGCAGTCCTACAAACCGCCGATAACAACCTATCAGGTCCTCCAGGAGAAATTCGCCACCCTTGTCCAAACTAGCAAAGATGGCTTAACGCTCCCATGCTAATGCTATCGCCCCTAGTGGAAGGCGACTGTAGAACCATTCTGCTCAGACTGTGACTTCTGCCAGAAAGACTGTGGGATAAGTACCTATAGGAACCACCAGCTTCCTACATGGTCTCACCTCCACAATCCCTGCGTCTATGGCACTTTTTGTTTTAGAGCTGTCTGTAAACCATTCAAGCTCCGCTGGTGGAAGAGGTTTCCCTCCGACCCAGCCTCCTTAGAAGGTGTGACAATCCTGAAGGGTTTGTCGAAGGAAACTCTTTGTGGCATCTGATCCTATGTCATGTGTATGATGTATCATTTCCCTGAATCAGGATTCTTATTCTGCAGAGCCCACTGCTTTAGCCCCGCTTGCTGAAGACAGTAGGCACTCCTGCTGACCATAGCCCATATAACAAAGTTCAGGGGGCGAGGTTGCAAGCCAACCTTTGGATGCTATCCAGGCCAGCTATCGGCATCTTGCCTCCGATTTTGGCCACCAGACAACAGCCCCAAACATTAGTGCAGGTCTAACCTCAGAAATATAAAGCAAATATAAAAGTCCCCTTTGCAAAGACACGAGGAAGTCGTACGCAACTAGGTTCCATAGCGTTCTTAGTTTGCATTCATAGTATTCACGCGGGGCCCACACAGTAAGGTCTGCCCTGAAATCACCTTAGAAAAAATCGAGTTGGCTGAGCACTTAATTTATCAAGTTGTACCTAGACACCAAAGGCTTTTACAAGAGTTCTATTCAGTAACAACACAAGCCTACATAATTAATACATTCGAAAAATAGTAATTCGGACCTAGAAACATTCATACTTAAAGTTTTAGTTTAATGTTGTATAGCCGTAAGTAAATAGCAACAAAAGTTTTGTAATAGGTTAAGAGACAGCTTATAATATATATGAAATTATAATTAATAGATAGAAAACATGGAACATGTCTATGTAACGATTCTTAATTGTTAGGCAAAACTGTTTATCATATAGAAATTAATGCTACACACAGTATAATATAGCACTTATCTACAGTATGGTGTAGTATAGTCCATTTTACAGTTTGATACTGAATACATAGAAAACATGGAACATGTCTGTGTAACGATTCTTAATTGTTAGGTAAAACTGTTTATCATATAGAAATTAATGCTACACACAGTGTAATATAGCACTTATCTACAGTATGGTGTAGTATAGTCCATTTTACAGTTTGATACTGAATACATAGAAAACATGGAACATGTCTGTGTAACGATTCTTAATTGTTAGGTAAAACTGTTTATCATATAGAAATTAATGATACACACAGTGTAATATAGCACTTATCTACAGTATGGTGTAGTATAGTCCATTTTACAGTTTGATACTGAATACATAGAAAACATGGAACATGTCTGTGTAACGATTCTTAATTGTTAGGTAAAACTGTTTATCATATAGAAATTAATGCTACACACAGTATAATATAGCACTTATCTACAGTATGGTGTAGTATAGTCCATTTTACAGTTTGATACTGAATACATAGAAAACATGGAACATGTCTGTGTAACGATTCTTAATTGTTAGGTAAAACTGTTTATCATATATAGAAATTAATGCTACACACAGTATAATATAGCACTTATCTACAGTATGGTGTAGTATAGTCCATTTTACAGTTTGATACTGAATACATAGAAAACATGGAACATGTCTGTGTAACGATTCTTAATTGTTAGGTAAAACTGTTTATCATATAGAAATTAATGCTACACACAGTATAATATAGCACTTATCTACAGTATGGTGTAGTATAGTCCATTTTACAGTTTGATACTGAATACATAGAAAACATGGAACATGTCTGTGTAACGATTCTTAATTGTTAGGTAAAACTGTTTATCATATATAGAAATTAATGCTACACACAGTGTAATATAGCACTTATCTACAGTATAGTATAGCCAAGGTCCATTCTACTGTTTTATTTTGAATAAAACTAAGAGATCGAAGTATGACGCAATATCTTTTTCGATTTTGAATCCCCTTCAAGGTAAAAATATGACGTAATCAATTTTAGTTTCAGTTTGGATGTAAAAATATTAACTACTCTACAATAAAGTTGTCTTTTTCCCCTTAGTGACACTGATTTATATTTACTCTCAATATAATTTTCTCAATACATTAATGTAAATGAAAGGTTATGTTAATACAATGCTATGAATATATCCCAAGGTGCAGGATGGTGAACAAGCATTTCTTATCTCTTTAATGTGTTTTTACCAAAAAACTGGGGTAATCACCGTAGCTAACTTTTTTATACGTAATTGTCTTTTAATTACAAGTTCCGCTAACTTTTACTGTAATTTTATGTTACAAAAATGTATACTATTAGGTCAGGATACTGGGAATAATACTTAAAATTGTTTAATTCTATTTCATATATAATTAATTATCACTGAATGCCATATGTCACAGACATAGGTTTAAGTGTATTATTACACTATCTATCTAATGGTTTTATTCCGCAAGAGTGGTCCATTGAACTTAAAACTAAAATTACAAATATTTAAATACTGTATATGAATGAGTACATGTGAGGTAGTTTGTACTATAGTGTAAACCATAGTATTTGTTATGTTTGTTCTAACTAACAGTACTTATGCCGGGGGCGGGTGAATCGAAATAAAGAACACTTTTACATTTCTTAAAACACGGCCACACGAGGGGTGGTGTGGCAAGCGAGACTGCTCACAGCGGCTCAAGGAATGCTAGGACGAGGCAGTAACCAAAGGAGAGGGGGGTCAGGTGATCTCGAGTAGCCAATGCCGTTTATTCAAAATCATACGATTAAAACAGCCGACACGTTACGTCATATGGGGTGAGGTGCACATGTTGCAAATATATCTAAACTTACTAGATAATGATACAAAGAATATTCATATATAACAGTATTCATACTACTCATGTACCGTATAAAGAATACACCACTAAGTTCGGTGGAACTGTTACGGCTTATCACTTTATAAATGCTTTTATAATATTAACGTTTTATTGTTCACAGTAAAACGATTTAAACTGTATATCATTACATTATAAAAGCATAAAGTATATTTCTACACATAATAGTTTGTGGGTAGGGTTAATTCAATTTGAATGTTAAGTTTAGCTCAAGTTCACCTACCTCTTAGTGCAGCGTCTGACTTCATTGCTCCACCATGCATAGAGATAGTGTTTAAAGCATCTTATTGCATTCAATTGTACGATTGATTACATATTGTGAATGACTCTTCACCTAAATTATACTTATATATGGGGCTAAATAATGGGCGGATGGTCTGTGATAGATCAGAGCAGCTCAAAATTAATTTTGAAAATATAATTTCAGACTTAATTATTGCCAATAACTAAACTGCTACCAAGCAAATACTAAAAGTATTTACAATTACTTTTTTCAAATCAAGTGTATTTCTATATATGGTCTCAATAATGTAATACAAAACTTGAAAATACAACTTTTGTATATAAAAATATATTTTAGATGATATCTAAGATTTTGAGACCAAACCCAACCCATTATTATTTTTAGGGTTTATTGAAATAATTACTCTAGCAAGTAAAATTTTAATGGAATTAAAATTTTGGTTAAGAGCAGAACGTCAAATATGCTTGGAAAACATTGTAATAAATGCATATAAGATTGTATCCTCTGACAGCAACTACATGTGATCATTTTGATTGTTACATGAGTATTTAACAGTCTTTAAGTATTCATAATAGGGAGTCATTGACATACATAGTTTACAAACATGTTGAAGCATGTAACTAGATTACGTATGTTAATTCCTAAATTGTTTCTTGTAATATAGGCACTGTTTACTGTGAACACCACAAAACTCCCACATTTATTTTCTACGTTTAAATGTTTTTATTGTTATTTTGCTTTCAAGAATATTAAGCAATTATATAAAGTAAATGAATCAGTTATCTTTTAAATGTCTTGCCTCCGGATTTTCAGACTTTATTTATACAGGATATACTCCTCTGGCTGTACTAATACTCTATAAATGCTGCAAGGAAGCCTAGAAATTGTTTAATAAACTCTCGGGCTAACACACTAACAAACAAAGCACCGAATGACGATCACAGGTTGTTCCAGGCGTAACAATAAATATTCATACAGGTTATAACCAACTCTGTGTCAGCCATGTTTTCATTTGTCATGTAAATTACGTTTATGAATTGATCACTTTGCACAATTAGATTTTATTAGATTAAGTGAACCAGTGACATTATCATATCCACGACGTTAGATTCTTTTAATGTTATTAATTGTTAGTACAATTAAAGTATTGTATAATTACTTTATAAAATACATGTTTGCTTACAGTGAAATTATCTCTTTTGGCTTTAGGTATAGGAAAATAACGATTAATGTAACAAAGTGTTTGTACGACTTTGACGTTTCAGCCAACCATGTACTTTAGACGATAACACGTGTTTGTGTTTGTGACGGCTGTTGTGAAGTCACAAACTCATCTACATAACACCGACATGTGGTGATGGATGTGTGTGTTGGTATGTTTAGTCCAACTGTGGTGAGATAGGAAAAAATTTTGTGCTTTTTTACAATTGTACAATCTTGGTTAGCGATTTTTACAATATGTCGTATTGGATAATTTCTACACACTAAATATTAAAGATTAAATCGTTCAGTAGATGGCAGGGTTGAGTACAGGCTATCCTACACATGAATAATACGAATTATGATCTATTATGTAAAAACCTAGTTCTTTTTATTAAAAATACATTAAAAATTGTTTTAATAGATTATTAGTTTAAAAATAAAGTATAATTAGTCTATTATATAGAATAAGCATGAAATACCACTTTATTAATAAAAATTAGTTTTATTACTCAAATGAATGATTAGTAGTTAGCACAGTGCGAGCAATAAAACAATGACTCAGCCAAGAACACCAGAGCGGTGCATACAACATAGCTTGAGGGTGACTGGGGCCTCACTACATTCCGTGCCTATTAGTAGTTAGCACAGTGCGAGCAATAAAACAATGACTCAGCCAAGAACAGTTACCAAAGCGTTGCATACAACATAGCCTGAGGGTGACTGTTGCCTCTACATTCTGCGCCTATTAGTAGTTAGTACAGTGAGAGCAATAAAACAATGACTCAGCCAAGAGCAGTTACCAGAGCGTTGCACACAACATAGCCTGAGAGTGACTGGGGCCTCTCTACATTCTGCGCCTATTATTAGTTAGTACAGTGAGAACAATAAAACAATGACTCAGCCAAGAACAGTTACCAGAGCGGTGCACACAACATAGCCTGAGAGTGACTGGGGCCTCTCTACATTCTGCGTCTATTAGTAGTTAGCACAGTAAAAGCACTAAAACAATGACTCAGCCAAGAGCAGTTACCAGAGCGGTGCACACAACATAGCCTGAGGGTGACAGGTGCCTCTCTACATTCTGCGCCTATTAGTAGTTAGTACAGTGAGAGCAATAAAACAATGACTCAGCCAAGAACAGTTACCAGAGCGGTGCACACAACATAGCCTGAGGGTGACAGGTGCCTCTCTACATTCTGCGCCTATTAGTAGTTAGTACAGTGAGAGCAATAAAACAATGACTCAGCCAAGAGCAGTTACCAGAGCGGTGCACACAACATAGCCTGAGGGTGACAGGTGCCTCCCTACATTCTGCGCCTATTAGTAGTTAGCACAGTGAGAGCAATAAAACAATGACTCAGCCAAGAACAGTTACCAGAGCGGTGCACACACCATAGCCTGAGGGTGACAGGTGCCTCTCTACATTATGCGCCTATTAGTAGTTAGCACATTGAGAGCAATAAAACAATGACTCAGCCAAGAACAGTTACCAGAGCGGTGCACACAACATAGCCTGAGGGTGACAGGTGCCTCTCTACATTCTGCGCCTATTAGTAGTTAGCACAGTGCGAGCAATAAAACAATGACTCAGCCAAGAACAGTTACCAGAGCGGTGCATACAACATAGCCTGAGGGTGACTGGGGCCTCACTACATTCCGTGCCTATTAGTAGTTAGCACAGTGCGAGCAATAAAACAATGACTCAGCCAAGAGCAGTTACCAGAGCGGTGCACACAACATAGCCTGAGGGTGACAGGGGCCTCTCTACATTCTGACCCCCCATTAGTAGTTAGCACAGTGAGAGCAATAAAACAATGACTCAGCCAAGAGCAGTTACCAGAGCGGTGCACACAACATAGCCTGAGGGTGACAGGTGCCTCTCTACATTCTGCGCCTATTAGTAGTTAGCACAGTGAGAGCAATAAAACAATGACTCAGCCAAGAGCAGTTACCAGAGCGGTGCACACAACATAGCCTGAGGGTGACTGGGGCCTCTCTACATTCTGCGTCTATTAGTAGTTAGTACATTGAGAGCAATAAAAACAATGACTCAGCCAAGAGCAGTTACCAGAGCGGTGCACACAACATAGCCTGAGGGTGACTGGGGCCTCTCTACATTCTGCGCCTATTAGTAGTTAGCACAGTGAGAGCAATAAAACAATGACTCAGCCAAGAGCAGTTACCAGAGCGGTGCACACAACATAGCCTGAGGGTGACTGGGGCCTCTCTACATTCTGCGCCTATTAGTAGTTAGCACTTTGAGAGCAATAAAACAATGACTCAGCCAAGAGCAGTTACCAGAGCGGTGCACACAACATAGCCTGAGGGTGACAGGGGCCTCTCTACATTCTGCGCCCATTAGTAGTTAGCACAGTGAGAGCATTAAACAATGACTCAGCCAAGAGCAGTTACCAGAGCGGTGCACACAACATAGCCTGAGGGTGACTGGGGCCTCTCTACATTCTGCGCCTATTAGTAGTTAGCACAGTGAGAGCAATAAAACAATGACTCAGCCAAGAGCAGTTACCAGAGCGGTGCACACAACATAGCCTGAGGGTGACTGGGGCCTCTCTACATTCTGCGCCTATTAGTAGTTAGCACATTGAGAGCAATAAATCAATGACTCAGCCAAGAGCAGTTACTAGAGCGGTGCACACAACATAGCCTGAGGGTGACAGGGGCCTCTCTACATTCTGCGCCCATTATTAGTTAGCACAGTGAGAGCAATAAAACAATGACTCAGCCAAGAGCAGTTACCAGAGCGGTGCACACAACATAGCCTGAGGGTGACAGGGGCCTCTCTACATTCTGACCCCCCCATTAGTAGTTAGCACAGTGAGAGCAATAAAACAATGACTCAGCCAAGAGCAGTTACCAGAGCGGTGCACACAACATAGCCTGAGGGTGACTGGTGCCTCTCTACATTCTGCGTCTATTAGTAGTTAGCACAGTGAGAGCAATAAAACAATGGCTCAGCCAAGAGCAGTTACCAGAGCGGTGCACACAACATAGCCTGAGAGTGACAGGGGCCTCTCTACATTTTGCGCCTATTAGTAGTTAGTACAGTGAGAACAATAAAAGAATGACTCAGCCAAGAACAGTTACCAGAGCGGTGCACACAACATTGCTTGAGGGTGACAGGGGCCTCTCTACATTCTGCGCCTATTAGTAGTTAGCACAGTGAGAACAATAAAACAATGGCTCAGCCAAGAGCAGTTACCAGAGCGGTGCACACAACATAGCCTGAGGATGACTGGGGCCTTTCTACATCCCGCGCCTATCACTGTTGACAGTTGTACGTGTGTGAAGAATTACTGATTTGTCTGAACATCGTCAGCTGTTACCGCAAATAAGTATATGTACATTTTATTTCATTTATATGTTTCCAGACGATATGTATATCAAGCAGACGGCGGAAGCCACGTCATACCGGAAACAGCTGGTGGTCAGCAGACATGTGACATCTCCGCCTCACAATGTTGGTGTGGGATGCTGTATTGATTCATTTGCTCTATATTTCACTAACTTCCTCGGTTTGTAAATCATACTCTAAATATTCTTTGTTCTGTTATTTGCTATTAATTTAAGGCTTTAAGTTATGTTTTATTAAATACACGAGGGAAATGTCCTTAATTTAAACCGTTTATTTTGTATGGATGTCCATAGATTAATTGAAATATGTTCTAAATCACTGTTTTCCAATAATGAGGGAAGTTTACTGCAGGTAATTTGATCTAAATCCGTTTGGTTAAGATTGAAAAAATAGTTTTGACGAGAATCGGTGAAATAAACATTAAACGGCTTTACTGATTTATATTATTTTTGAACCAAGCATTCTGTATTCTTGAATAAGTGTAAGCTCCAAGTACGTGCTGGGGTGGGGTATATTTCCATTAAAAAGTGTTCGTTACAGATACTCTATAACATAAATCTTCAGACGATGAGCAACTTCAAAATAAAACGTTGTTCAAGGCAGAAACGTTTTGCTCTTAGGTATATTGATTATCTTACTGGCATAATGTAAAAAAATATTAAACTACTTAAGAGAAGATTCCTCCATATATATATCATGAATAATATACCCCGAACATTTGATCCAATTGCACGCAATCTTATTTTTATAAATAATTACTGCATGTGTTTGAGCTAAACTTAATAGATTATGAGAAATTCGGAAAAATTTAAAACACTGTGCCTTTCTCCCTTAGCACAGCCCCCCTTCCAAAACGGAATACTACACGCGCTCTGTTCCTAGCGACAGCACGTTGTCAGGAAGGACTGCGCGCGGCGCAGTGGCGTGAAACAGAACACTAAAACACTAAGTAACTTTTTCAGGAAATACTGAAAATATTGTATTGTACTGAAAATAAATAGTGTTCTTTTCAAAAATGAATTCATTTATAAAATCCGATAAAGTCATTCCAATCTTTACAAAGGGCGATTCACACAGCCGAGCATTTTATTGCCCCATTTTAATACATCTAGTTCTCGGTAAAGTTTACGAAACAGTTTGTTTGGGAAAAACAGACGAATTGTTGCACAAATTTGAATTACATGGTGTACGTGGTCTGCCACATAGACATGTTCGAACCAAGTCGTTCTATGCTGTTCAGTTCTGAAGCGAGCGGCAACAGCAAGCCAATTAGTTTATTCTGGCGGTTTGAGCTGACTGACGTCATCACATCATACGCCGTATTACCTCCGCTCGCTAACAGATCGTGAAATCACCTTGGAAATGTTAAATGTTACGTGTATACCGCTTACGGCCCGCTGTGAGTTCTAGTAATAAACTGTTCTTAGCTTGAAGTGTACGTCAGAGTCAAAATTTTGTTGTCTTTATACATTTCCAATTAAACAATTTTGGCCCAGAAGATTAGTAGGACTAAGCGAATCTATCAATAGTTTTTGTGACAATCCTTAATAAATAAATATTTATAACGTATATCGTCAATTAATATTTTAAAGAAAGACACGCAAAGCCATCTGTTTTAATTATTTAAAGATAGCAGATTTAGTTTTAAATGAACTTTTATTTTAGAGGCAATTGCGTATAGTGTTTACACTCTAGACTATAGATATATGGGCCTTTTAACTTTGTTCATTTCAATTCCTTTGACATCTACCACCGTATGCCGTAACGTCGGTTGAACAATGTTATGTAGAGTCTCCAGGCGCTGGCTTACACTCCACCTTAGAGTGTGTTAATCATCACAATGTCAAAGATGAAGATTTTGGATGATCCAGATTCAAGGTTATTACTGACGAACAAAGACTCTGATATTATTACACACAAGATCATAATGTTAAACCAATTAAACGCAGACGTTTGGTATACAAAACTACCAGGATCCTGACTGCATGCCTGTATAAGGAGATAGTATGTTTCAGGTATTATCACTAGACATGTGATAAAGTTGAGTAGTTGTCTTGTAATCCATTCTACTCAGACACGCAATAGTTTAGTGTTGGCAGAGGTGCATATTTCCAGGTGGATCAGAGTCTCTATCTTCTGCATCGTGATCCTCAGAGTATCCTCTGGGTAGGCAAGGGTGTATGCCAAGGTAGAAACGGCTGAGATACGCGAGTATTTTGTGTTATAGAATACCAGATCACATGTTCACCAGAGTGCCAATCACACTGCTGGGAGTGTCACGGAGATAGCTGATAGCTGCTACTGCTATTCCTGTAAATTAACTTATCAAGATGGTAAAAAATATTGAACTTAGTTATAATGAACCATTCTGAATTATATTTTTCCATTGTTGTAAGGCGAAGTATTAGAATAAGAAGAACTTGCTAAGAAGTCATACCAAAGCTGAAAGTAGTGCAAACTAGACACTTAAGACAAAATGTATTAATTTATTCTATATTTATTTCGTACATTGGAAAATTAAATAAATTATACAATATAAGAGTCCAGGGCCGTGTGAAGGGAGACGGGCAACAGGAGCAAGCTGACTCGGCTGCTGCGATTGTAATCTGAAGAAGGGGGACTGGGGTTTCAGGCTGAAGAAAGGGGGCGCTGGGGTTTCAGGATGAAGAATGGGGGCGCTGGGGTTTCAGGCTGAAGGAAGGGGCGCTGGGGTTTCAGGCTGAAGAAAGGGGGCGCTGGGGTTTCAGGATGAAGAATGGGGGCGCTGGGGTTTCAGGCTGAAGGAAGGGGCGCTGGGGTTTCAGGCTGAAGAAAGGGGGCGCTGGGGTTTCAGGCTGAAGAAAAGGGGGCGCTGGGGTTTCAGGCTGAAGAAAGGGGGCGCTGAGGTTTCAGGCTGAAGAAAGGGGGCGCTGGGATTCAGGCTAAAGAATGGGGGCGCTGGGGTTTCAGGCTGAAGAAAGGGGCGCTGGGGTTTCAGGCTGAATAAAGGGGGTGCTGGGGTTTCACGCTGAAGAAAGGGGGCGCTGGGGTTTCAGGCTGAAGAAGGGGGGCGCTGGGGTTGCAGGCTGAAGAAAGGGGGCGCTGGGATTCAGGCTAAAGAATGGGGGCGCTGGGGTTTCAGGTAAATTTTGCTACAACACCTATCACCTTCGAAGCAATACTCACACGTAGTATTAATTTAATGGCGATTGGGTTGTCTATTTTTATGCCAAATATTAAATGCAACAAGCTGTTTATATAAAACTTCCTACATAATTATACATTCCACCTAACCATGTTGAATCCAGACTTTGTGTTTATTGATTGTTTAAATTAATTTTGCTGGCCACTTATAAAACAATTCGATTTTTATTTTCAAACACGAGCTAAAAAGTTGCAAACCGTTTTCTTTTATTATTCACCTTGGTGAAAACAATAAAATCTTTGTTTACAATAACTAAAAATAGTATATTTAACTCAGTTAAACTTGCTATTAGGCTTGAGGTGTAACCAGGAATAAAAGAATGAAAAGGTAAGTATAAATATTGGTTGTCTCAGTGGCATATTACGCAGGTTGTAGATTTAACTTTCAATAGCAGAACCTATCAACAGGACAATCGGTCATGTATAACTGTTGTAGAACCTTTATAGCTCATGTCTTATTTGTTTGCACTTATCTTACAGTAGAGAAATGTAGTTTTACACTCTGAAGAGTAGTTCTAGCTTCAAAAGATAACTTAGAATAGTATAATCCCCTATTAAGTGTCCCGTAATCATTACATAGGAAGTTATGTAGTATATAATATTAACTTACGGTTTATTGAAGGCAATTATTTCTCGTCTCAATACTTCTATTGTCTTGATAACTTTTATTAGTTTAATCAACAATCAAGCGTCCCGTAATCATTAAAGTATAATGAGAACTTAGCTGTGATAAATGCCAGTTAATACTCTGTTCAGTACGTCTGTATGGCCAACTACATTAAAGCGTTGGGTCACGTCCTTCGTATAGGGTTTGCAATTTCAGTCACACTCGATATATTTGCTTACAATCCGGCCTGTTCAAACTAAGGAGATTCTTTTATTCTGTATTTTACTTCTCATCCATTAGCAACTTAATGTTTTTGCGAGGAAGACGATCGATATAATCAGATATTGCTGGACGGTTTTAAAGCCTTAACAGACTTCTACGACGACAGTTGCCCAAATAAATAAGATGGTCGGTCCGAGAATGGAATTTAATTCACATTACATTTAAAGAGTATCAGTCAACTAAAGTGGCCAATAGAAAAATTCTGATGGAGTGACCAATCCTTTAAACCGTTGATTTTGGTCTTTAATTCATATTTAAATCGTATATTTCCACGCTTGAAAAAGAAACCTTAGGTCATCATTAGCTAACACAAAAGTATGAGTACCTATAATCAAGAGATTGGAACACTTTAAATATTCTGGCTGTGTAATTTTAATTTAATTTTTTAGTTATCGTAAGGTATAAATTTATTATATAAGAAGCAAGAAAACACGAAAAACAGCTATATACGAACGTAAATAGTGCCATATTTTATAGTTGCTTATTTTTTAAAGTTAACAAGAATGTCAAACCTTGACATCCAGTTTAGATAAATTGGTATTACTTGGAGTATACGATTGAATACTAGTTGGAGCATGGAATTAACCAAATTAGACATTTACAGTATCTAATATAGGGGTTTTAATATAATTTATAACGACAATAAAATAAGTATTTGACATTACCTATAATGATGTATACTAGCAACTTTTTTGTTCTGTTAGGACAAGAAGCTTATAAATTGCACTTAGTCCTGTGATAATCTTTGCGCTGTTTCCGTATTGACAGGATATTCAAGATGGGTTAGGGAGTAGGGGCCGCCTTCTATCGAGATCCATGAGGAAGAGTTTAGGGCACTACATCTCAAAGTCATGTCTTCCCAGAAGAAGGGGAGCTCCCACAGTCGACTATACCTATTGAATTGCCCATGAACCCCAGAATCTCGACGTTTGCGGTTAGTGGTGTGCCGCTCCTGTACATCCATATGGTTGCCCAGATTAAGGTGACACATCGGTTTCTGCTGTGCCCAGTAGAGGGTTCAACTGGTATAAACCAACTAAAGTGAATCCTGGTAATATTACCATCTTACGGAAGAATAGAGTTGAATTGCTTATAGTAAAGCGAATGCTTACAATCCGGGAAACGGTTACTAAAGAAACAAACGTATTTCAATATGGCCTTGAGGCTTTTAGATACTTGATTATGCTTGAATTGTATATATTTCTGATCCATCCTTGAGGCTGTAAGGTAATAGACAGTGTATTCCCGACAATATTTTGATATAAGTCTGCTGATGAAGACATTGTATTTTCAGTCTTGAAAAAAGAAGGCGAGCCTCATACAGAGGATAGCGCATATTAAACACAATGTATTCTTCTCATGTCTGTACTGCATAGCCCGGACTGCATTTGGCATTGTTTCCCCCCAACTGTAAAATTTATGGTACAGAAGCAAGATCCACTTCATACCGAAGCAATATCTACCTCATACAGATGATAGCGCAGATTAAACACAATGTATTTTACTCATGTCTATACTGCAAAGCCCAGACTGCATTTGGCACTGTTCCCCTTACAATACAGCATCATATACCTCATACATAAGTACAAAGCTAATAATATCGATTGCTTTACAGCATTAAAGTGCGTGTTACAAAAATGAAGGAATGTTTTTATATAATAATAATCATTGTGTAACATTTATTAGACAGATTAAATATAAAAAAACAAGTAAATGATTAAAAGAATCCAGTCGCATACACATTATTTATCCTCATGCCAATTTGCCACATAGCTAAGACATAGTCAAACCACAAATCACCTTCCATCTTCTTATATAACAGGATAGTGACATACTTATTATTTACTCGGCAACTTACCCCAAGCTAAGACGCGATGTTACATTATATTGCCTTCTAATATTTTGTATTACAGTTATAGCACATAGTTATGCTATAGCTCCTACAAATAATGAAATAAATAAAAAAGAATATATATTATTATTATTATTACGCTGCTGAGGTTCTTATGATTTACAATGCATGGTCAGATTTAAATCACATGAGGGTCAAAGATAAGGTGTTTAAGTGGAAGCTAAAGGGAAAACTGTATGTGAATCTCTTGAGAACATTAAAAAGGGAAGTTAAAATTTAAAATAATACGAGAATGTATAAGTGGAAGGAAAATTTCTGAAGAGAATATTGATCTTGTGGTCAAACTATCTGTCGATAAGTTCTCAAGACGGATGGAAAACCTCTGTAAAGACCGGCAGAGTGGTAGTCAAGATCTAGCTGTATCAGGTGAGATGTTACGTGTATCGTAGGTTTGGCATACAGGCTACTCAAATTTCTGGAGAGAAGATTGATCTTGTTGTCAAATTATCTGTCGATAAGTTCTCAAGACGGATGGGAAAACTATGTAAAGACCGGTAGAGTGGTAGAGTCAAGATCTAGCTGTATCAGGTGACATGTTACGTGTATCGTAGATTTGGCATACAGCTACTAACATTTCTGGAGAGGAGATTGATCTTGTTGTCAAATTATCTGTCGATAAGTTCTCAAGATGGATGGACAAACTCTGTAAAGACCGGCAGAGTGGTAGAGTCAAGATCTAGCTGTATCAGGTGAGATGTTACGTGTATCGTAGGTTTGATGCACAGGTGACCCAATCCCCATATCTCATCAGTGTTTCACAGTAGAACAAAACTATTTTTTACGGACCAACTCTTGAAAGCTCTGAGACTCGTTAGCATATTTCGTTGGCAGTGACGGGTAAGCACAATCTCCTAAGGAAGATTTGGTTCTTAGCGTTTCCGATAATCCATCATTCAGGTATCGGAGGACATTCTCCTGGGACTTTACCTTCCACCAGCAATCTATGGTTGCTGGTAAGAACCACTTAATGCCTAAAAGTGGCTTTTAAAAGAGAAGAGGGATGTTTTTCTCCCAATAATAGATTCATCCAATGGGAGAAATATTTACTACGGGAGATTGGACAAAGCTTTGGAAAAAACTAGTGCAAAGTCGAATTATCTCTGTTCAAACGTAAAGCTCAGATAAGAGGAGATTTTGGGTTTCCATAGAGTCATCTCCTACCACACGCTGGACATACGTCGGGTGAGAGAGAAACTGTTAGGCCAAAGATTTTCATTTGAGAGAAAAAAGAGAGAATGAGAGGGAGGAGTGATAAATGAGATGTCAAGTAATTTTGCATGAAAAAGCCAGGAACATAAATTACTCCTGAAGTAATTAAACATCTGAGCGGAATGCATAATGTGGCCTTAGCAATAAACTGGGACAAAGAACATTTTTTCCAATTATATATTCACTACATTATATCCATTCAACTATAATTGAACCTCGCTTTCTATTTTTGAAAAACCTATTTATTTTTTAATTCATTGAAGTATAATATATCTTACATTTATTGGTATAGTAAAAATAACGAAACACAATCTTTATGTCTATGAGAAACCCATTACTTTCAACCATCAATGTAAAAATTTGTTGTTATTGCTTTTTTACAGTTACCCCACACTCTCATGTTGGTACCTAAACAGAACAATTCGTTACGGTGTACTAACCTACATCACGATCTTATGTTAGCAATACTCTACAGGCTGATGTGAGGTAAGATTACTTGTAACTTAAGTTTAATTCAACAAAACTATTTAATTTTTAACATATTGTCCAAGTCTAGCAAAATTTGGAAACTTCGTTCATGTTTTGATCGGTTTTATCGCTAAAAAAATTAATACAAAATTTTATACGCTTTCATTTTTAAATCGGAAATCTTTAACTAACTAGGGTATTATAATAATAGTTTCTTTGTAAAATTATAATGCAGTAACTCCAATTTCCATAAATGGGTTTTAATACTAGAAACCACATTATACGTAACTTAAAGTGAGTAAGATACGACAGTCATGTTAAGTGGAACTTACTTCTCTTATTCTGCCTGATAACCTTGATCACTGTCAAATTTCAAAGATTGCTATAAACACACTATATTACACATATACATAGTCTTTATCCCACAGATCTGTAAATCCGGGATAAAATTACTAAGAAATTATCAATTATTTGTATCGTGATTCCTTCAGAGACAGTCAACGTAAAACAATTAAACGTAAAAAATTAAATAAATTAAAAATAATAAAAAGCAAGAACTTTAAAATAAAAATTGTTTCAAATCACAACGACAACTACAAGCTGAGACAATAATTTGTACTCCATTCTTCTGTTTCAAATTGTATATTATATTGTTTAGAACATTATTATACTTCACGTGCAAATAAAGACTTCTTAAATCCACCGACTAATCATGCACAACTTTGACATTCATACTGCAATCGGCTCATACTTTCTCTTTAAAAACTTGAAAGATTATATCGATAAACTAACCATCCAAGCAACCTCGAGGAGTATGATTGTAGTAAAAATTCCCCTTCATATAAATACTCAAGAAATCTTTATTTATATTCCCCGTGACATTTATTGGCATATACTGATTACACCAGCAACACAAGCAGATGTTAAAAATTCAACACATTTCCTGGAATATCTATATTGCTTTACTCCTTACCTTATCAATCTCAAAGCCGATCAGCTGGTTCGCCAGCATATATATCCCACTAGTCTACTTACTTTTTCAATCACACATCTCATCAACAGGTTCACCAGCAAATCTGTCTCGCTAAACTCGATACCTTATCAATCTCAAAGCCAATCAGCAGGTTCGCCAACATATATATCCCACCAGTCTTCTTACTTTTTCAATCCCACATCTCATCAGCAGGTTCACCAGCAAATCTGTCTCGATAAACACTTTACCTTATCAATCTCAAAGCTGATCACCAGAAAATATATCACGCTAGACTTCTTACCTTATTAATATCAAATATGATCAGCATGTTCAGCAGCAGATCTATCTCGACATCCTTATATTGTGATGGAGAATCCACCGGCGAAACTGCGAACTGTATTTAGAAAGGATAAAACGATTCGTACAATGGAGTCGGACACATTACGACGATTTGAAACTGTGCTTTTTCTCAGATTTAAACAATGTTAAGCAATAAAAGATTCAGAAATAATGTCTATGATTATTTCGATCGTCTTCATCGCAAAATGAAACATTAAGCTGCTATTGGCTGAGCATTAAAATACAGAATAAAAGAATCTGCTTAGTTGGAACAGGCCGGATTGTAAGCAAAGATATCGAGTGCGACTGAAATTACAAACCCTATACGAAGGACGTGACGCAACGCTGTAATGGAGTTGGCCGTACAGAAGTACTGAACAGAGTATTAACTGGCATTTATCACAGCTAAGTTCTCATTACACGGGGTAGTGGCGAACGTTCTACTGTAATGATTACGGAACAGTTGACAGCGGATTATACTATTCTACTTTATCTTTGGACAATAGAAGTACTGAACAGAGTATTAACTGGCATTTATCACAGCTAAGTTCTCTTTACGCGGGGTAGTGGCGAACGTTCTACTGTAATGCTTACGGGACACTTGATAGCGGATTATATTATTCTATTTTATCTTTGGACAATAGAAGTACTGAACAGAGTATTAACTGGCATTTATCACAGCTAAGTTCTCTTTACACGGGGTAGTGGCGAACGTTCTACTGTAATGATTACGGAACAGTTGACAGCGGATTATACTATTCTACTTTATCTTTGGACAATAGAAGTACTGAACAGAGTATTAACTGGCATTTATCACAGCTAAGTTCTCATTACACGGGATAGTGGCGAACGTTCTACTGTAATGATTACGGAACAGTTGACAGCGGATTATACTATTCTACTTTATCTTTGGACAATAGAAGTACTGAACAGAGTATTAACTGGCATTTATCACAGCTAAGTTCTCATTACACGGGATAGTGGCGAACGTTCTACTGTAATGATTACGGAACAGTTGACAGCGGATTATACTATTCTACTTTATCTTTGGACAATAGAAGTACTGAACAGAGCATTAACTGGCATTTATCACAGCTAAGTTCTCATTACACGGGATAGTGGCGAACGTTCTACTGTAATGATTACGGAACAGTTGACAGCGGATTATACTATTCTACTTTATCTTTGGACAATAGAAGTACTGAACAGAGTATTAACTGGCATTTATCACAGCTAAGTTGATAGCGAATTAAACTAATCACTGTTATCTTTGGGCAATAGATGTTCTAAACAGAGTTCCATTTCTCTATTGTAAGATGGATGGGTCAAATAAGACTTGACCTATGTTGGTAACAGATATCTACATGAGCTATTGTCGCATTGGCAGCTCCTGTAATTGAACATTAAATCTTATCTGAAACAACCAAGATTTATCCTTTATGTGTATTTGCAAACACAACTGTTTTAAATAAATAATGATTCTTTAGTATAACTACAGAAATATTTCATATTTTACACCAAAGTGGTTAATAAAATAGGAAATATTATGTTTCAAAACAATAAACTTAATATTTTACTGCTCATGTTTCGAAATAAAAGTCAGACTTTTTATTTCAACGTGATTCCGATATTAGTTTTAATTATATATAAAAACAGTCTGTGTTCAATGCGACATCTCGAAACGTGGATTCACAGATGGAATTTACATAGAGACAACTTGTATAGTAAAATATTGCTCATTAAGATAACATAAATACTCAATAAAAATATTAATGATTTTTATTATCCAGATAAATAACAAAATTTAAACACTTCCGGAGGTCAGTTTAGAATAATTATGTTATCAGATGCACCAAGATTTTCAGAAAGCTTACTGCAAAAATATGGAAGTGTATTACAATCAAAAAGATGTTATACAAAATAGACCAATTTATGCTATTGATGCAATAAAATGTTTGAGGAATATTTTTAGTATCTAAGTTCTACATTAGATACTTAGTTTTTTTAATTGAAAAATAAATGTGGATAGTTCAGATTTACGCTTACCTCTGTAGCTCCCAAATAGAAATTCGGAGAGGCCTGTGTGGTAGCAGACAGCAGCTGTTGACATTTTTAAACACTCAACATTAAACGATGTTGAAGCTGTTACTGAACACGTTACTGCAGATCCTCTACGTCTTGCAAGCCATCCTACATGACTAAACCCCGTTTACCCAGAAGTCGCTAAAGAGTGAGTGCCCAGGCCAGGAGTAGAGCGGCTTATAATACACACAACGGTTTGTTGTTGTGGACATAACAGTTACAACGTTGAAGCAGAGGACGAAGAATCAGATCATATTTCCAATTCACGTTACTCCAACAACAGTTATCACGCTTCGCTGTTACTACAATATATTGAAGTTAAATATACGCTGTTGTCTAATTGAAATAAAATAGAGAAAAAAAATTTTCTTTCATTATTTTGCTGATTACTATCTTTAGACTTTTGAAATTAAAACCTCTTTTAACTAAATAAATTACCTTAGTATTTAGTCATTATTATTATAAATCAATCTCTTACAAACAAAACATATTACTTCATTATGATAATAATATATAGTTTATAGTTAGGTTTAATATGTAGTTAACATATTTACTATTTTCAAAACTAACAGGTAATGTGTTTTTGAAAATAGACTGCTTTAACTTCTGTTGTTGAAGTTATTCCGAGGTATATGGAACATAAAGACATAAAAGAATTACACATAATGAAGAAGATGCCTATTAAAATTATTTTCAGTAAAAAAATAAAGTCTTAATTTTAAATTGAACCCTTTGGGGTGAAGCTAATATCAAATGCATTTGAAACTGCCTTAAGGTCATTCAATATTATGGGGTTTAATAATAATAGCAGTTAAGAGTACATGCAATTTACAACTAAAGCACTATACAGTTTATGTACGCGTTGTGTCTACATTATTCCTTATCGTATTAGAATTGCGAGAACTTGGATGCTGTGGTCATTTCTATTTTAAAAGCTCAGGACAATTTTAAATGTGTTGTAATGTTTGACTCATTCAATGAAAAAAATTAAAAAAAAAAAACTATATACCTGTTTATATTGCTTACAGTAGCCAGAATTTGCAATTAAAAATGTTAAATAACGGAATCTGGTTTGAAGTAATTATTTCCAAATAACGTGTCTTATAAAATTACAAAAACTAATAAATATGAAGTGTACCTAAAAAGTGTTTTGAGATTACACCAGGAATAAACTACGTTGGTAGTCCGCTAACAGGTTTACACTCAACAATTAACTTGGTAAATTAAGATTTCCAAGGCCAGCCACACTAGAGGAGGTTGGATTGTCTGCAAGCTGGCTTGCCTGATGTCTGGCGCTGAAATGAAACACCGTCAGTTCTTCAGTAGAAACTCGTAAAATAATGTTTAGATATCTCGGTGAAATATTTAATTTATTTGGCTCATAATGAAATGTGGAAAGTGATCGTGAGAAACTAAATAACACCTAATGTATTTTATCAGTGATTACTTCATATTATACAGGGAGCGGCAAAATGATCTGACGGTTTTATAATGGAAACAACTCAAACGTTTAAAGTGGTACAAAGTGTTTTATTGCAGATTTTAGATTGGTATTTATGAACATTTATAAAAATAACCAAAAAAGGGCGAGTTGATCCGTTTAAGATTTGAATATAACGTCTTTCAAATGATGTCCGTCTTTGGCGATGCATTCTTCCAATCTTGCACTGAAATTGTCAAACACTTTCCCTACCATTTCAGGAGAGAGGTTCGCTATTTCTTGGCGTATGGTTTCCTTCAGTTCATCCAATGTGCGGGGTTTGTTTATGTATACTCTAGATTTCAGCAGTCCCCACAAGAAGAAGTCACAGATGGTGAGATCCGGGGAGCGAGGTGGCCACGCAATGTCCCCGAAACGCGAAATGACTCGGCCACGAAACTTGCTTCTTAAGAAGTTTATTACCACATTGGTTGTATGGGCAGTTGCCCCATCCTGCTGAAACCAAATTCTGTTGCGGTTGAAACGATTTATGCGTATTTCGGGGATCAGGAAGTTTTTCAATATAGTCAGGTATCGTTGTGAATTGACGGTTACAGTTAGACCGTTCTCTTCAAAAAAGTATGGGCCTATAACACAATTTTTTGTTACGCCACACCACACAGTGACCTTGGAACTGTGAAACGGTCGTTCATGCAGTTCTTCTGGATTGTTTTCTGACCAATATCGTAAATTCTGCTTATTAACATAACCATTCAAATGAAAATGAGCTTCGTCGCTCATAATGAGAATTTTTTCATCTGTTGTCGATGTGATCATTCCATGTAAACCCTCGATTTAGGTGTATTACAAGGAATTTACTTCTGTAGATTTCTTCCAGACTTGAATCTACCAACATAACAGCAGGACCAAATTCTGAGTCTGCCGTCCGCAGAGCAAAATTCATGACATTTGACTTTAGTGTTTGTTTTGAGAACGAGGCTGTTAAAATATTGATTTCAATTGTTGATCTCAACAAAAGTCTGTTTTTCCAAAAGAGATTTTGATTTTCCACTGAAACAGAGAGTTGTGTCATCAACATACTGTACAACTTTCCGTGCATTAGTGATGACCCAATGTCATTCATATAATTGAGAAGCAAAGTTGGACTGAGAATTGGGTTTACGTTTTCGCTTATGTATAGATCGTACTCGAAACGCACACACTACATTTGTTACACTATTAATTACACTTTCACGCAATAGTTTAATCGGATCATTATGTAATTGAAAAACACAATTATTATACAGTAATAATCCGCTTTTTGTCACGCCTTGTGTCTGATGGTCCATGTTCTTATGCTCTCAAAATCGTCATTAGGTCTTCGATATTGTACCATTTTACTGGCACATAAAGGGTTAGCTTTGACATTTAAATTTTTCTGAAGGTTCAAAAAGAAAAAGAAAATCTTCTGAAATAAATAAAGTTCAAACTAAAATAAAACTTATTTTTGAAAATAATTACTGGTTTTAAAATTAAAATAAAAACTTCTTGATGACTTTTAAATTCAAACTTGTAATATATTCGTCACTCAAAAATGTACAAAGTTCTTACAGCTTGTCTTTTATTCAATTTTCAAAATTCAAAACTTTCACACTCTAATCTGATCTGCCAATTGTTCACTTTAATTTATCTTCAAAATTCAATTTTATTTTGTTACTAATTTTCTTTACTTTACTATATTACTTCTTTTCAGTGTTAGTATTTTTTACATTGCTGAAAGCATGTGTAACAACCACAAAACTCTTTTAGTATTTTTACATAAAATTTTATATACATGTGCTCACTGCACCAACAAGTTTTATATTACATTAAATTTAATTTTTACAATATTTCTTTCCCTACAATTATTCAAAATAACTAAGAATGAATATTGACTGGACTCCAGTTAATAATTTCACTTACCCGCAGGTTCGAAGACGATTAGGAAAAAGATAACTCTAAGCACTTTCAAAGACTACTCGTTACTATTACTTCTGATCAACTGAGACGGGAGGTACGGTACGTCTACCTCACCCCACCACTCAATTTCGTTATCAAACACTGCCAACTGCGATGCGCGCCTCGCTGATAGCAGCCTCTTTTGTACTGTCCAGTCCTTATCATTATTATGGGCCTACTCCTTCCAACGGTAATCCAGTTATCCCAGAACTACAATTTAATTCAATCGGTACAATATCATTTATGGTTATCTCTGCATCATAGGATAGATTCAGCTGAACGTCATCAGCATTGATACACATAATCCAATTGCAAAAATGATGTTTTTGTAGCAAATTAATTCTGTATGAATATGCCAATCCCTGTAGCCATATTTAATATACTAACTGTAACATAACTATATTAATATGTTTCACAATAGCTTCAATGGTTTTCCTTTGGGCCTGATTATAATGTAATAATCTATAAATTGTAATTGAAATGCGTAATCTTCCTGGTGGAATGTTGAAAAAGACTTTTATCCATTTTCCGATCTTCGGGGTAACGGCTGTAACTGAAGTTTTTTTTATTAAAAAATATCACAATCTAAAACCCTTTTGGCACCAAAAGGACGAAAACCCAAAGTACTAAGCATGACAAACGACATGTACAAAATTAATTTTTTGCTATAGCTAAAATGTATTAACAATACAGGACAGTCAAATAGATACTCGAGGTGAGAAGTCATGGTTCACCGCCATTATCTGGTAATTAATGCAGTGTTAACAACAGAACATTGTTTACAAAGTATCCCGCAAGGTAAAGCTTCGACATAGCTCGTGTTTGTTATGGTAGTTAATACTCAGAGATAAACGCGCATTGTTTACAAACTCATTTTTGAATGGTTTTATTAACTTGCAACGTTAATGGTTGTTCAGGTGTTAGCCATACTAAACTATAGATAATAGTAACAAACAAACAAACATAAATACAAAATAGGGTGATCTAAATTACACAATTTATTAAACAATTTTGTAAATTTATGAATGCATCTGAAGTTATCTACTAATATGTATCTATTGAAAGTTACTCCGAAACTATGCTAACACGATTAAATTCTGTAAATATTAAGTTCTAAAATATATACTACTTTAATGAAAGAAACAGCAGGCAACCATAAATCAAAAGCTTATTAAATCTTAAACGTGGATACCGAAGTTCGAATTGTTTTCCACATTCCAATTATGCCGGAAACCATAAAGGCTTTTATAAAGAATCGATTCATGTATCAGTTCTTTCCTCCAAAATATATATTCAATATTGCTTCCTTCTCTCCGAATGATTAACACACGTAACATGTATACAGGGTGTTTGAAAAGTATGGGTACGGCTTAATATTTTAAAAACCATAGGAGATAACATCTATAAACTTTGCACAGTGTCATATGGCTATGTAAACTATTTTTCCTTGCTATTACCATGACATGCCAACCATGGGGGGACGGCAAACCGAGGAAAACATGGAAATCTTAAATTGAAGCATGGGTCGAGTGATACCTCATTTGAAAGAGCTCACTTAGTAGAGTTGAATTCCGCAAAACCGCATCTCAAAAGGTTTATCCAATCAGAAATGGCGGCTTGTTTTAGGTACACATTGTGAAGTACATTATGTGCTGCCATTTCTGACTGGATCGTCGTATTCTGATGCGGTAGGCGGCGTTTCACTCTACTAACCAATGTGTTTTCACTGACTTTTTTTAATTAGCAAATTATGTCATAAATTTATAACACAATAAATAAAACACAATAAATACCAATGTTTTTTAGTTTTATGTATTGTGTTATAAATTTATGACATAATTTGCTAATTAAAAAAGTCAGTGAAAACACATTGGTTAGTAGAGTGAAACGCCGCCTACCGCATCAGAATACGACGATCCAGTCAGAAATGGCAGCGCATAATGTACTTCACAATGTGTACCTAAAACAACCCGCCATTTCTGATTGGAAAAACCCTTTGAGATGCGGTTTGCGGAATTCAACTCTAATACGCGAGCTCTTTCAAATGAGGTATCACTCGACCCATGCTTCAATTTAAGATTTCCATGTTTTCCTCTGTGGGCCGTCCCCCCCATGGTTGGCATGTCATGGTAATAGCAAGGAAAAATAGTTTACATAGCCATATGACACTGTGCAAAGTTTATAGATGTTATCTCCTATGGTTTTTTAAAATATTAAGCCGTACCCATACTTTTCAAACACCCTGTATAACGAGAATCTGTATTTTCCGTCATAATTATACCAGAAAATATAATGTAGGTATAGGTATTATAGGCATTCTCAAAACACCTTGTCCATATTTAAAAGAATAAATATATTACCAATAAATATGGTGCTTACGATGTCTCTTAAAATTTAAATTAATCAAATCAATATTTAAGCCAACTAAAGCATTTAAAACAAAAGGAAATGACAAATATATAGATATTTCGTGGCCCAACCTCTGCTGCTTACATGTTTATTGCACACGTTTGTCATAACTTCAGTATCGTAGTGTGAGATAATGACAGAACATGTCACATTTGTGATACTGAGGGTGGTTTCATCTTAATACAAAACTCTGGAGATATTCCGTTTAAGAATACATATATTATAAAAAAATTTTGGTATGTATAACAATTAAATTTCACCAGTGTTACCAATTACGACTTAATAATATTAAAAATATTATTTAGCTATTTAGTATTTCACAGTTATTACTTCAACTCCACTATATAAACTTTACACACATTTATAACTATTAATACTGTAAGAGTAGTTAGCTCCCATTTGTTATTAAGTAAAATAATAAACACAGACTGTACTATGATGTAATCAGATTAATTATAACGTTGGATTAATTATCTGTACTGATCGGAGTTGATTACGGCCGTCACAGATAAATCCTATAATGCCTTAGGTAATTGTTTCATACATAATAACAACATGTTCACTATAACGCCCTATCATAACCCTGCAAAGTCTGGGCTTGCCTCAGTTCTAACAACTGGAGTAAGCTGACTGTTATTATATAACAGCATTACTAAGTAAACAATATTGTAAATAAAACATAACCTGGAACATCACACATGCTCACGTAATATGGCCCTAGATGGTGATTGACATTGGTTAAACATGTAAATGTTGGTTGGGCCGCAATTGCGGTCGATAGTGATTGCGGTCAGCCGAATATTGCCTCTTACAATATTTAGAGATTGTCTGAGCTGCCTCAGTGCTAACATACTGTTGGCAAGTTTGGATAACACACCATACGGTGAAGCAACAGCATCGCGATCCGCTTATTCGTTTTATAATGATCTAAACACTCGGTTTTTTACTCTTGTACATTCTACAAGTATAAAAATAAGTGTAAATCAGTTTAAATCACATTACCAACGCCTAAACACAACTTCTTTTTAATATTTTATTACTTCCAAACATTTCTATCCCTACAACTTTAATTAGTATTGCAAATGGACTAAGTGGGGAGTTTTTAATTTACCACCCACACTTAGCCTAACTTAACTAACCTAAGGTTACATAACATAACCTTGCTCATTAATACAGATAAAACAGATTTGCTCTAAAATATCAATGTTTTGGTGTCGAAATGATTACAAAACACGTATAAATATTCCAAAGTTCATATTTAAATATTATGAAATATATTTTTCTGATTGATATTAACTGCCTATGACCCAATACTGAATCATAACACACGAAACGAACACCAGGACGTTAATCGGCATTCTCACAAACATATTTTAAGCAGATTTAATAAATTAGGACTAAACACAAAGTATTTCTAGTGGTCTGTCTTACGCTTAAAACATTATTTACTTTCATTGCAAAGATATAAGAGGTTTAATTTATTATTTGACCGATGACAATGCCATTTTAAACACATTAAAACAGTGTTAATACAAATTATATAATAATAATTCTAATTAAAACCTCAATATTCATACATATAAAATCAATAAAGTTAATAATGAGAAAGTAGGACTTGAGTATAAATTTAAATATTAAATACAAAAATAACAATAATTAATCTTTAAATGAATCAATAACAAAAATAGATATAACATCAATTTAACGATAACAAAATATGACAGTAATTAAATAACTAGACAAAAACCATAAAAGCAAATAAACATAATAATAACAAATACAAGTATAATAAACAATGGTGTGCAGCTTATGATGATACAGATGGTGAAGAAGTCAGGGACTGGTGTGACAAGGGATTCCTCAACCCAGATATTCTAAGTTACTTTGTTTGATCATCTTCCTGAATTTACGTAGGCATTCGTAATGAAAGTAAAAAATTCCATAAGTGGCATTCGCAAGGCTCATTAGACGAGGTAGTGGGGGTTTTCCTGTATAATTAGTCTGATAAGCTTTTCTTATAAATATTTCAGTAGATCTTGTTGAACCAGTGTAGGTTTAGGACAGGTGGAAATTCCATGAATACATTTAAAGAGATATTAGACATCTGCTACAGCTCTCCGATGTTCTAGAGGTCAAAGCTTGTCGTCCAGTTCCACTTGATCAACAGTCCACATTCCAGAATTCGTAGCCAAGCAGGAACCCAATAGTCGAATGAAACGACGTTGGATACCTTGTAGTCTAATTACGAACATATGGATAGCTCGTATATGGCTATATTAACTCTACCACAGATATTACCTACGTGTAGTTGACAAGACAAAGTAGAAGTGATATAGATAGCAAGATCCCTTATTTCACCACACGTTTCCAGAAAGACTCCATTGGTTGTGTAGTTATTAAAAATGTGTGGTTACTTTCTACTGAACGTTATTACTTTACACTTATCAACATTTACAGACATTAGGTTGACTTCACACCAATGTGCAACATGATTAAGAGATCGTTGAAAAAAAAACCACAGTTTGATGGTGATTTTTATCGGGCAGAACAGTATTTTCGCGTTATTGAAACCACATAGACTAATGCAACTGTTGACTCCAAGACTTTTTCTGCTAATTGCAACGAAAACACAATAAAATATATGTATCTGTATGGTATGTGTAGTTGTGTACTAGTTAAGGTAACCAAACACTATCAGTATCACAATCCTAGCCAACTCACACGTTATATGGTAAACGTGTCAACATACAGAGTGTCAACAGGTCAAACAGATGACTGCGGGATGTGGCGTATACAATAAACATGTACACAGTAGACCTTACACTCGGTGAGTAATCGTGCTTGTGTTGGTTTTTGTTGCTAGGAAGGGGGGGGGGTTAAGTTATGCAATAGTTCTTAATTTTCTCAATTTTTATTTTATTACTATACAACCTGGAATATATATCTGTAATTTGTACTCACCTGCAAATGTCTAACTTGTGTCTACTTTTGTTAATATAATGGACAGAATTTTAATCATGTTAAAATGTAATATTAATATGATACTTATGATGATTGTTTTTACTTAATTACGCAACAAAATTTTGGTTTATTAGTTTTAAAGCTAGAAAAGTTGTGATTTGCATTAATAGTTTCTAAAATAAATTATTTTGTTTTAGTGTTATCAATGCAATTCTTATTAATAATAATAATAATAATTCTTTATTGATGCTACAAAACAGATATAAATCCAATAACATTGCAGCATTTAATACAAATAATTTTACAATATTATATTATTAAAGCTCGTACATATAAATTATTTTTAGCAATATTAATAAATAAAGCATACATTCAGTAATATATTATTGAAGACATTTTAAACAAATGGTAACACAATACAAGAATGAATTTATAAATAAATTAGGACATAGTCAAACCAAGCAAAATTTAAATTAGTTTCTAAAAATTTCAATATTATTGTACACAAAAAATTCTTGTAAATTAATTAGTATAACTTTAAGCTTATCCAATGTTGATTCAAAATACAATTCAAAAGCTTATTCAACATACAAATCAGGTAAAATCACTCTAATTCTGCTGACAAAACAAGCCAAGGTCGAAGAGCATAAATCAATGTTTTGAGGTAGAGTATTACCCAGCCGCATCATAACATTGACAGGAGCGTGAGCCCCGAGACTGGTGCGTGCAAACTGAGGACTGAATAACGCTTGGACTCTGGACGCGGGCCGAGGCACAAGGAAGTTAAGTTGAGATTAGGAGTTCACCACAATCTATGCGACCATTCATTAACTTGTGTAACAAGACAAGAATACCCAAGTTCCTGCGTTTATGGAGGCTGTGAATGTCAAAAAGCGATAGTAATTGAGAATAAGGTATTAAAAAAGTGTACACTCCAGAGCTTTTGAAATACAAGAACCTCAAGAACTTCATTTGAATATGTTCAATCATATGAGACAGGTAATGTTGATGAGGATACCAAACACTAAATCCAAATTCCAATTTAGACCTAATCAGAGAATAGTATAGAAGTTTGAATGTGTCAATATGTCTAATGAAACTGCCAGATCTACATACAAATCCCAGGGTTCTATAAGCCGATTTGCATGATTCAATGATGTGTTGAGAAAAGTACAATTTTTCATCAAAGATCACTCCAAGATCTTTAATTTGGGATTTTTGAGATAAGAAGTTATGTCCAATATGATAGTGAAAATCAATAGATCTCTGGATACGCCTGGTGTACCGCACCACTTCGCACTTATTAACATTAAATTGCAAATTATTCTGACTCCAAACCACCAGGCGATCCAGGTCACTCTGAAGCCTAATACAGTCACCTAGAGAGTTAATTTCATGAAATATTTTCATATCGTCGGCATAAAGAAGAATCCGACTATTTTGAACACAACTAACGACATCGTTAATAAATAACAGAAACAATAATGGACCCAAATTTGAACCCTGAGGTACACCCGATTGGACTAAAAACTCTTCAGATAAACAATCAGAATATTTTACCTGTTGTCTTCTATTGTGAAGATACGATGAAAAGAACTGTACTAGGTCGATTGAAAACCCAAAGTGATTCAACTTGTTTAGTAACTTTAAATGATTAACCTTATCAAAAGCTTTCGAGAAATCTGTATAAATAACATCCATCTGGCCTCCTTTGTCTAAGGAAGAAATGCAAAAAATTTGTAAAACTAAGAAGATTGGAATTAATTGATTTTCCTGGGAAAAACCCATGTTGATTGGGAGTGATATGAGTTTTTACATGATTAAAAATTCGGTTGTACAAAATTGACTCAAATATTTTGGCTGGTGTTGAAAGAATAGCTACTGGTCTATAATTTTTTATATCATTTTTGGAACCCTTTTTGAAGATTGGAACGACCTTTGTCAGTTTCCAGCGTTGAGGGAAAACATTGTGAGATAGTGACAAATTAAAAATATGGTGTAGAGGTTTAATTAGAAAATCCGAACAAACCTTTAAATATGAAGGAAGGAATGCCGTCTGGACCAAAAGATTGCTTTGATTTAAGTTTTTTAATAGCGTGAGAAATTTCACTCTCAGATATGTTGGTAACAGTAAGACAGCTGATATCAGAAGGGTCAGGTGAACTGAGCGCACCGCTTATCAGTTGATCCAAGGTCAGAGTTGAAGAATCATAGACGGACTTGAAATACGCTGCAAATGCCTTCGTTATCTCCTCATTCCCCTCCACCTCCGCCCCGTCCAGTGTCATTGATGATACACAATTATCATTCAACCTTAACTTCCTTAAATTACTCCAAAAAGATAAGGGATTATTTACTATATTATCTTCTAAGTGTGAAGTGTAATTCAAAAAATCATTTTTAATTAATTGTTTTGATTCAGCTCTGATTTGTTTATATTCGTTCAACACATCAATGCACCTCAATCTTTTATACAATCTTCGTTTTTTTTTCTTTTGTCCTTATACTTTTAATTGTATTGTAAGAAAACCAGATAGGAAATTTACTTTTCTTATGTTATGAAAGTGGAACACTCTTATCAATTGTCGAGTACAGAATATTATAAAATGAATCCACACTATTTTCCACATTGCAGCTATTCATAACAGATTCCCAATTAATATTTTAAAATGAATAATAAAGTTGTAAAAAATTTGCTCTTTTGAAATTATATTGATTTTTTCTGTTGCGATAACATATGACTTTGTTTTGTATTAGAGGTCTCTTTCCATTTCAAAATCTATTCCAAAACAGGATGATATAAATCTATTTTGACTAGAGGGGGCTCTTCACTAACAACTACGTTTTCTATATCAGTTAAAACCAAATCTAAAGTCCTGCCTGAACAATTAAGAATATTATTCTTTAAACTAAGATTAAACATTTCTGTAAAAAATAACAACCGTCTACAAGCTTCTCCCCCTCCAGCTAAATTGAACAATGGACCAGATATAGGTAAATTAAAATCTCCCAATATGCATAGTTTCTCATTTTTAAAATTATATTGTTCTAGTTTTTCGAAAAATGAAGTATAAGAAAATAATGCATAGTTTGGTGGAAAATAAACCAAGCCCAAAATGACCGAAACAGTTTTGAAAAAGTTATTTTTATCCAGACATTCTCTCCCTCAGTTTCTAAACTAAACAGCCTACAAGATCTAAAACAGTTTTTCACAGCAATTAAAACTCCTCCACCTCTAACACCCAAACCAATTCTGTCCTTCCTATATAAATCATAGTCACTTGTAAAAATCTCAGAATTGTTGATTGATTCATTTAGCCATGTCTCAGTAATTGCAATGACATCGTAATTATTTCCTATAACACCTAGCCTGAATGCTAAAGTTTTTGTCCTGAGACCTCTTACATTCTGATAGTAGAAACTTACATTATTAGGGCTATTCATAAAATAATTTAGATAATAAAAAATAACAATAACAAATGTTCAACACAACTTAGGTAATAAATATATAAATTATAACAATATATTTAAACTTTGAATTACATAAAAAATAAATTAATAATAAATAATATGCAGTGTGACACACCTGGGTGGTAGAAGCGGCTGAGTTGAAGCGAATGTTTATCACTGGGTAGGTTGGTGTTGTTTTATGGAGGGTTGAAGGCGTAAGAGATCCGTTTCGTCCTCGATTAGAACTGCTGGTCCCTTTTCAGTCTTCCGGAGATGAATTTTTCCTGAGCTGGTGATCCAGGCAAACTTGTACCGGTTGTTCTCCTTGAACCTGCGAACCGCTGCCCACAGGATGCGAGTCTCTCGTGACATTGCCAGGTTCACGTACACAGTCTTCTCACTTGACAAGCCCAGGTTCGATGCTGAAAATCCCCTCTTCTGAATGGCTTTGCGTCTCATTTCTTCCATGTCAATTCTTCGACAGAACTTGACGATGAATCCCTCTCGGTGCATTAGGATTCTTGATGTTAGGTGCCAGTCTGTGAACAGCATCTACCATACTAGGTTCCTGATTAAACCCAACTACTCGGGCAACCTTAGTGACAACTTCAAGGATGTTTTCAGACTTAGTTTCAGGCACCCCCTGTATATCCAAGCAATTACTTCTCGAGTACTGCTCCCCCGAGTTAACACGTTTTTTCAGGAAGCTTACTTCTTTCTTCAAAGAGTTATTCTCACTTTTTAAACTATCCAGTTCTTTGGTTTGTTCATCAAACTTTACACAATAACTTTGAGAGGAAGCTTTTAAATCCCTTATTTCATCAAAACATAAGTCCACAGATTTAGTTACGTCTTCCTTGAACTGCTTGATGTCGTCCCTAATGAGATTAATATCCTCCTTCAACGATGAATAATCATTCTTAATTACCTCCATATCACTAATAATTCGGTCCAGTTTGTCTTCAATGCTTTGAAAATCGCTTTGAGATCGTGTACGAGCTTTATCAGACGGTAGAGGCATGTTGTTGACAGATGGAGTTACGTGACCTTGAACTGCTACACGGCTAACCTCACTCACTATTACTAAACTACACTGACCTGCAGAACAATCACTGATTTTACGAGATTACAACTCAGATAAGCAAAAGTAAATGTTTGAATGTGATTTAGTAGTGTTATCAAAACTATTAATCCAGAAAGAGTAGTTAAAAATCACATAAAAAACTCGTAAAAAAAACACTGTAAAGTGAGAGCTGAAGTAACGTAGGTTTACTACAGTTGCATGACCCAACGCGATCTTATCACTATTACAGTTCAAATGTCCTTCATCGTTCTCATTTGTACAAATTTTATTGATATAAAGAAACATAATAAATAAATTAAATATAATTTGATCATCATAATTATTAGTTTACTTTCCTCGTTTATATTTTACTTCCCTACAATGATTCGGAAAAACAAATCGTGTGCAAACAATTTTTTTAAATATTAAAAGCTACATGCACAGACTCAGAAGCCTATAATTTACAAAAGCTCTTACTGTTTCCAACTTAACTAGCGAATGTGGAATATCAATCGAAACTTCGGAACTTTGCGCTAAAAGCTTTTCTAAACCTTCTATTCCACCTTTTAATATGAACGGTATGAAGTGGCCAATGAATATTTCTATAGACATTTCATGATGATCACAACTTAAAATATTTCAACCCAACTCTTTATTGTCGTATCTATTTTTGAGAAAGTATAAATTAGAAGTATATCAGTCTACTTAAATCTACATCATTACAATATAAAAACTGACGGTAAATATCTCCGTAATCTTCAATATGCTCAATAATTATAAACTAAGATACACAAATAGTGTGTCGTAAAATGAAATCTAAGAAAGTATGTTTTACAATTTAAGCAGTTAATGGAAACGAGAAACTCGAATGCAATTCGAGAATATATATTTTATATGTGTTTATAATTTTGATTCAAAAGCTTTATGGAAAATAGCCAATGAAATTTGGAAAAGCCTTTATGATACCTATTATAAGTTTAAACTATTTTACAATGTGTAAAAATAAATGACGTATTTCTTCCATTTTTATTCTGGTATAAATAACTGATAAGATGCAATGATTACGCATAAATCTTACGTTTATTCTTACATATGAGTAAAACATTGCAAATAACTATGTTAATATCAATTAGATTTTTTTCGCCTTTTACCATGTGTTCGTAGTTATTAATAAACTATTTGAATTTTTGAAATTGTATACTTGCTTAAGCCGTTTAGTTAAAAAAAATCTTTTAGAAACAGTATTTTTGTTGTACGTTAGTTTAAAGAAAAAGTTTTGGTCGAATACTCAATATTAAAAATTATTATTTAAATAAAATATTAAATTGTAAAAACAAAATTTCTATTCTAAATTGAAACTATTTAAATTACAGGTAAAAATACAAATGATACTTCTTCATAGACAATACTATATTCGAGATGTAGTATTCAGTTGATAACATGTTAGATCAAGAAGTCGCTAAGTGAACATTGCCATGCCATAGCGAGTCAGCCTCAAATGTCATCTGACTAGTTTTTGTGCACTTCACAATAATTAATTTACCCTATACCTTACCTTACCTGTAGAATCTGACGTGTATCTAAAACCACGTTGACTATTTTCTTGATAAAACGCCGTGGATACGTTATTCAATTGTTGTCTCTTCTTGGATTTACGTTTCATTTTTCTTTTAGTTACTGGGATTACGCGCCCGGTGACATGACTTCCTGTTTCCGGTTCATACTGCCTCGAATCACTGCGTGCACAATTATATTGTTGCGATTTCTTAGCAATTTATCTTCTAGCAAAATTACATTTTTTAATCAGTTTCGGTGTAACATACTGTCTGTTGACAGAAGATGGCTCTCTACCACGGGGTCGAAATAGTTTCAAGAATGTAATTATATAACAATATTTCTATGTGGTGTAAATGGTCATATCAATCTTCTTGTTTCTCAATCTTAAATCTTGGCCTCATTTTACGAGATGAAAAGAGACTTACAACAAGAAATCAATTTAGCTAAAGTTACCTTAATGGACGGTCAAGACCGTTATAGTGTTTTGTCTGTTTTCCGGAACAAAAAAACTACCGTGAGGATGTCTGTTAAGTCAAAAAGTGTGCAGAGAGTTTTCTTTATTTTGTGAATATAAAGCTTGAATATAGTTTCCTGGCAAGTTTTTAGTCTCTCTTCCGAGGTTGTCTCCTGAATATTGATAATCTCCTATTATCGCCTGATTAGAATCGCTCGAGACTCGTTAGAAATACTTGGAATATAGTTTCTGGCAAGTTTTTTAGTCTCTCTTCCGAGGTTTGTCTCCTGAATATTGATAATCTCCTATTATCGCCTGATTAGAATCGCCGTATACTTTTTTAATAACGCGTTTTTTTCTAAGAGTAATTGTTTACTCTATAATTATTTTATCATTATTTTTTATAATTTTAAATTAGTTTAAGTCTTTTTATATCATTGAAAAAGTGTGATAATAGGAATATTTGACTGTAGTGTCAAAAAGATTGAGAGAAACGAAGAAAATACATTTATTTCCAGCCAAAAAATGAGACATCAATACATGTTTCTCTACGTCTAGAAAAGATCCCCGAATGGGTCGCAAACCTGTACTCGAGAATCGAGTCTGATCAGTCTATGATCAATTTATTGATTTGTTAATTGATTACATTTGTACTCAGTTTCTTGAAATCGCCTGATTTTTTTAAAGAGTCCCTTGAGGACTCTTAAGAAATACTTTCTTCAGGGTTTTCTTATAGACACAATTTCAATAACTTATTGCAGGCCAATAGAAAAATAACAATAATGAATGAAAGGTCTGACAATGAGAACGAAAACTGCACTTAAATACTGTTAGTTGAATACAATGAACTTTGGACCTATGCTAACTAAACCGTCTGTTAGTACATTAATAATAAATTGCTCTATTTCTTTCTAAAGATTAATAGCTTTTATAATAATTATTCTATTATTATATGTTTATGATTTTTATTATTATTGTTTTATTCAGTTTTTGGGTTTTTAATGAAGTAAAACATATTTTAAGGACTGATTATAATAAGTTAGAAATCAAATGAGTTTTATGTATTGTCAAATGAAAAGAAAAAAGTAATGTACTTACCTCTTTGTCATGAAAACAAAGTTTATTTCTAACATATATGTTTATGTGGTATGTAATATATATATATATATCGTCTGAAAACATATAAACGAAATAAAATGTACATATACTTTTTTACGGTAACAGCTAACGATGTTCAGACAAATCAGTAATTCTTCACACACATTAAACTGTCAACAGTGGATTGGGTTGTAGAGAGGCACCCGTCACCCTCAGGCTATGTTGTGCGGACCGCTCTAATAACATTACTGCTCTTGGCTGGATAGTTGTTTTATTGTTTTTTGCTATGCTAAATACTAATAATTCATTATTTTTATAAAAAATTAATTATTGTTAAGAAAATGGTAGGCACACAATTAAAAAAATAGTGTTTTTGTACTTTTTTTTCTCTAATAGACTAATTTTACTTAATAATTTTAACTATTAGTAAAACAATTATAATTTTTTTTAAGAAATACCTTCACATATAATATTACATAACTAATATTATTTATTTTCAGGATGTTAACTACTCAACACTGCCATATACTTACCCATTTAATCTTTAATATTTTAATATGTAGAAATTATTTAATACGGCATATTGTAAAAATATCTTAAATCAAGATTTTAAAATTGGTAAAAAGCAAAAGAATTTTCCTATTACACCATATCTGGACTAAACATACCAACACACAGTCAGACACATAACCGTACCATCCAAACACCACATGTCGGTGTTATTTAGATGTGTTTGTGACTTCACAACAGCCGTCACAAACACAAAACACGAGTTATCGTCTAAAGTACATGATTGACTGGAAAAAAAACTCCGTACAAACACTTTGTTACACTAAGCTATACTTTCCCAAATTTAAAGGCAAAATATATATATTTTTATATAAAGTTTACTTTATAAATAAAATATATATTACGTTATAATTGAACTGACAAATAAATAACATTATTAAATAAATATACAATTAAATAATGGTGTAAATATTTTAGTATGTTTTCTAAAAAATAAAAGTATTACATCATCTAATTATAAAAAAGCCAAACTTTTCTTAGAATTCGAATTTGAAGGAAACCTAAGACCACTGATACGATAATGTCACTGGTTTACTTAATCCAAGTGATCAATTCACAAACGTAGTTTACATGACAAATGAAAACATGGCTGACATAGAGATGGTTATAACCTTATGAATATTTATTGTTACGCCTGGAACAACCTGCGATCGTCAGTCGGTGCTTTGTTTGTTGGTGTGTTTAGCCCGAGAGTTTATTAAACAATTTCTAGGTTCACTTGCAGCATTTTTAGAGAATATACAACAGAAGGAGTATATCCTGCTGATAAGGATGGTATAAGATAACTGATTTATTTACCTTATATAATTGCTTAACATCCTTGGAAGCAAAATAATAATACAAATATTAAAACTTGGACAATAAATGTAGCAGTTTTGTGGTGGTCACAGTACACGTTGCCTATGTTAGAAGTATTACAAAACAACTTACGTAATTTAACTACGTGCTTCAACATGTTTGTAAACTATGTAATTCAATAATTCATCAACGTTATGAATACTTTAAGACTGTTAAATACTCATGTAGTAATCAAAATGATCACATGTAGTTGCTGTCAGATGATACAAGCTTATATAAATTTAACACAATGATTTATAAGCATATTTTACGTTCTCATCCTAACTAAGATTTTAATTCCATTAAAATTTTATCTGGCAGAGTAATTATTGGAATAAACCATACGAATAATAATGGGTTGGGTTAGGTCTCAAAATATTAGATACCATGTAAAATAGATTTGTCTATATAAAAGTGTAATATTCAAGTACTTTATTATATTATTGAGACACTGTATAGAAATACACTTGATTTGAGTGATTAATGGTAATTAATGTTATTTGTTTGCTTGGTAGCAGTTTAATTAATGACAACAATTAAATCAAAGATTGCAATTTCTAGTTTAATGTAAGCTGTTATGGTCTGTCACAGATCATCCGCCCACTATTTAAACACAATATATAAGCATAGTCTAGGTGATGAACCATTCAAAAATATCTCATCAAGTGTACAATTTAGTGCAATAAGATGCTTTAAACAACTATCTCTATGCATAGTGGAGCCATCAAGTCAGACACTGCAACTAAAAGGAAGGTGAAACTGGAGCTAAACGTAGTATTCAAATTGAATTAACCCTTCCCACCATAGTTACGTAATATGTAGAAATACACTTATGTTTTTATCATGCATTAAACGTACCATTTAAATACTTGTACTGTAAACAATCAAAGTTAATTTTACTAAACGAATAATAATGTAATAAGGTGTAACAGTTCCACTCAGTGGTGTAATCTTTATACGGTACATGAGTAGTATAAATACTATGGTTTACACTATAGTACAAACTAACTCACATGTACTCGTATACAGTATTTAAATATTGTTAACCTTAGTTTCAAGTTCAATAGATCAATCTTACGGAATAAAACCATTAGATATATAATGTAATATTACACTTAAACCTAATTCTGTGACATATGAGATTCAGAGATAAGAATATAAGAAATAAGATTAAAACAATTTTGAGTATTATTCCCAGTATCCTAACATATATATATTATTGTAGCATACAAGTACAATAAAAGTTAGCAGAACTTGTAATTAAAGACAATTACGTATATAAAAGTTTAGCTGGGGTAATTACCCCAGTTCTCTGGTTAAAAACACTTTAAAGAGATAAGAAATTGCTTGTTCACCAGCTTGCACCGTGGGATATATTCATAGCATTTTATTGACATAGCCATTCATTAACATTAATTTATTGAGAAAAATATTTGTGAGAAGATATAGATCAGTGAACTTAGAAAAAGTACACCTTTATCGTAGAGTATTAAATATTTTTACATCCAAACAGAAATTAAAATTGATTACGTCATATATTTATCATGAAGGGGATTCTAAATCGAAAAAGATATTGCGTTCGTACTTCGATAATGTTAGTGTTTTTCGAAATAAAACTGTAAAATGGGCTATACTACACCATACTATAGATAAGTGCTATATTACACCGTGTGTAGCGTTTATTTATATGTGATGAACAGTTAGACCCAACAAGTAAGGATCGTTACATATGTTCCATGTTTTCTATGTATTCAGTATAACTTTAAGTATGTTATTAAACTGCCTTCAAACTTATTACGCGCCTTTAGTTACCGTTATATAATATTAAACTAAACTTTAAGCATGAATATTTCAACGTAACAATTACTATTGATCGAAATTATTAATTAAGTAGGCTTGTATTGTTACCGAATTAAAACTCTTCAAAAAGCCTTTGGTGTCCAGGTACAACATGATAAAAGTGCTCAGCCAACTCGATTTTTCATGAGGCGATTTCAGGGCAGACCTTAGCTTGTGCAGTGCTTACGGGTGTGAAGTGTTACTGCGGGCTCTTTAAACTAGCACCTAAGTTGCGACCCCTTCCCATTCAATAGAATAATGACTGTATATCACATAGGCGTGATGTGTCAGCCGATAACAAGAGAACTTATGAAATATTATTAATAGTAATTTAATAGATTAAATAGTAAAATAAATGAGAAAAATACCAAATTCAAATTTGGTAATATATCAGTATACATTTGTGTCCCCATATATAGTCTATGTAGTTTTCCATTAATAAAATAATTAAAAATAATTCATAACCATGAGTTTTGTTGTGTTGCTACTGTCTTAAAACAATGTACAATTTTATAAATGTACAATTTACTGCACACTATAAACAACTATACAGCTGGTTTTAAACCACTTATACAAAGTTTTCATTGTTATTGGGACAAACAAACCAGACAGCTGATGCTATGTTTTGTGGATGACTATGAATGCAAACTGACAACACTATCACACTAGACTGCTTGTTGTTACAGTAACTGTTGTTTTACTTAAACTCATATCATATTTTATTATACACCTGGCTAACTTAATGTCTGCGCGGGGCCCCCAATGTCTCGGGGGGCACATGCCTAAGACGGCCCTGGGTCAATTTAATATGTAGAAAGATTAAAATGTTGATCTGGGAAAACAAATCCCAAATTTTAACTTTTACGTGAAGCAGGTTAACGATTAGTCACGTGACCTCCGGTGAGTTGCTAGTGTAGTCACGATCACTGAGGTGCAATGAATCGGGGAACTATAAAATGTGGGTTACAAAGGCTTCGATTTACTTGCGAACAATGACAACAAACGTCTCGTTCAATCTAGGATACACGTCAGATTGTACAGGTAAATTCATTATTGTGAAGTGCACGAAAATAGTCAGATGACATTTGAGGCTGACTCGCTATGGCATGGCAATGTTCAACCTAGCGACTTCTTGATCTAACATGTTATCAACTGTATACCACATCTCGTAATTTTTAATAGTTTAATTAAGAATATAAATTTTGTATTACAATTTAATATTTTATTTAATTAATATATTTTAATATTGAGTATTCGACCAAAACTTTTTGTTTTAATTAACGTACAACAAATATACTGTTTCTAAAAGATTTTTTTTTAACTAAACGGCTTAAGCAAGTATACAATTTTAAAAATTCAAATAGTTTATTAATAACTACGAACACGTATAAGGTGAAAAAAAAATCTAATTTATATTAACATAGTTATTTGCAATGTTTTACTCATAAGTAAGAATAAACGTAAGATTTATGCTTAATCATAGCATCTTCTCAGTTATTTATACCAGAATAAAAATTGAGGAAAATACGTTATTTATTTTTTACACATTGTAAAATAGTATAAACTTTTTAGGCTAATAATAATAAATAATAGGTATCATAAGGCTTTTCCCGAATTTCATTGGCTATTTTCCATAAAGCTTTTGAGTCAAAATTTATAAACACATATTAAATATATATTCTGTAGTTACAATCGAGTTTCTCGTTTCTCTTAACTGCTTAAATTTGTAAAGTGTGCTTTCTTAGGTTTCATTTACGACACACTATTTGTGTAACTTAGTTTATAATTATTGAGCATATTGAAGATTACGAACATATTTACCGTACAGTTTTTATGCCTTAATTATGTAGATTTAAATAGACTGATATACTTCGTAATTCATATTTTCTCAAAAATAGATACGACAATAAAGAGTTGGGTTGAAATATTTTACGTTGTGATGATCATGAAATGTCTATAGAAATATTCACTGGCCATTTCATACTGTTCGTATTAAAAGGTGGAAACAGAGAAGCTAAAATTATAAGTTTTACAAATAGAAGGTTTAGAAAAGCTTTTAGCGCAAAGTGCCGAAGTTTCGATTGATATTCCACATTCGCTAGTTAAGTTGGAAACAGTAAGAACTTTTGTAAATTATAGGCCTCTGAGTCTGGGCATGTAGCTATTAATATATAATAGTATGAAATAAATGATTTAAACAGGTAAGCGTGCTGAGCTAAAACAATGCTTTTCACTTTTAATACCGTGAAAGTACTTTTATACCCAGCTGTACAAGCCAAAAGGCAGTGTCTTTATAATATTAACCAGTCTGTTTGCTTTTACTAACGTCAAAGGCCCGAGTCGCTTGTTTGCTTCCATTTTCAATTAAATAAAAGGGAAACTTTACTGTTGTTGATCAATGTTCGTCGTCACTCCACAACTTGAACTTTACACAATATTTAATTTAATTTGCACGAATGGGATCGTATAAAATATGTCAACTCCAAATTAAATATTTCACACCGAGTGAACAAAATTTTACGTAATCAGATTCAGGAAGTGGCCGACAAAATAATCAAGGGTGTCAGTTCGTCATTGTCGACAAAGTAAGAAATTCATTTTATCTTGGGAATACACGTTTAAATGGTTCTTATGAAAATATAAAATACAAGTGAGAGATAAAACTATTTTAGCCTATGGAACTTTCTAAAGTTCATCACAAGGTATCGATGAAACGTGCACATTTTTCTCATTAATTAGCAATGATTAATTAGCAAATATAATACTGGTAATCTCTTACAAGTATAATAATAATCATTATATATTACTCTATATAATTATTTACTATTAAAAGAAGTACGACATCGATAGTGTTATCGTTGTTAGGTGCAGCTGGACAGTGTTATTGTTATACTATTTCTCTGTAATTCCTTATTCCTTGGGGTTTGGAGGAACATTATACCATTAGAGTTTCACTTATATTTTTAAAGTTTTTGGTACTTTTTGAGTAAGACATATTCATGAAACCCAAATTGAAGCATGTTACGTAAATCTCATCTACGTGCACATAAGTAACCATTTTCAGCCTATCAACAAAACAAATTAACCGAATTTGGTTTTTTTACAATGCAGATTGCTTTTCGAAGCACAACATTTGTGTTAAAGGAACAAGATTTTGTTTCATTTCGGCCGTAATTCGGCGAAATCTGCAATCTGGATAATTCCTCAGAAACCGTAAACATAACACAACTATAATTTAGGCCAGGATAATTTATTCATTTGAGGAGGAGATGAGATTGTAGATATAGAAACGTGGTGCTACTGATATTTTGTATCATTGTATGATGGCCAAAGTCCAAAACATTCTGTTTCCTTCAAAATTCTAGATAGTTAAAAAAAAACATTTTCAACAAAGAATACTTGTATTGACATTGAATATATCTCGTATTATGGGCTCGGTATGTATTGTTTGATTGCTGCTCTTATTACACGGGTACGCTCAGCCAAATTGATAATAAAAACCAATTACAACATTTATTACATACTGGG